>NC_071537.1:8227634-8528467 GCF_026979565.1 Vidua chalybeata | reverse complement strand
TTAAAGCCTCTTTGCACTTCATGCAGTACATGAAACTCAATGGAAATTCAATGCTGATCTGCAATATGGACAGGAGAATAAAAAGAGGTGGAAGCACAAATACAGGGATTTCTACCTCAGAGACTATTCTGATAATTATATAAAGGGAAAATGTAATTTTAATCTCTAAACCAGATCTTCTAAACTATAGAATAACTAAATGATGCCCATCAGTTTTTCCATTTCTCAGATATTCCTTGTTTGGATCTCCATTACATAATAGAATGGAATAAGTGGGCATGAACCTTTGAACAAAAAATAGGCAGAAGCCTGAGAACTTTGCTTACCTCACTGACTAAATCTCCTGCCTTTTTGGCTTGTTGTATATTAAGACTTCCTTCTGTGATACATCCAGCTCCTTTCATCCATGTCAGATCTGCCCTATATTGGAGCTGCAGAGGAAAATGACATTTACTGGCACAGGGAACACGAGTATAATGTTTGTAAGTGAACATGTGTACCCATTCCAGTTTCAAAGCCATTGCAAAGACATTTAAAAAGCCATAGTACAATCAGACAGAGTTCATAAGAAACAAGAATTAATATCAAATGGAAAAAGTTATCATCTCTTGCACTGTTTTAAGAGTTAAGCTGGGTGCACATCATCTTACATCACTCTGGAGACCATAGGCCTTCTTTGCCCACTTGGTCTTCATATCTTCTGGAAGCACTGTGTACTCATGGAGTCTCGTTCTGTAATCCAAGTCACTGGCCAGTGCCTGAGCCTTCTTGGCATGCCTCAGGTTTATCATATCCATGGGCAGATGGAAATGGGCCTTGCTCTCCTCAAAACCTTTTTTGTAGGCAATCTAGACATAGGAATGAAAATAGAATATCTGTATCAGATATTACAAAGCCATCTTAAATCACCCCTCTTGTTTGGGTCCTTATGCTGGTTAAGCAAAAAATCCCCAAAAGACTGTAGAAATCACATCCTAGAAGTGACAAAACAGATGCCAGGGTAAATTTTCTAGATTCTAGAGGCATTTTTTCTATTACAGTAAATCTTGCTTTTAAACATACCCTTACAGACTTGAAAGTTCTGTGTAGAAGTTTATACTATATGTATATGTAGAGGTTTTATATGTATATATGTATATATGTAGAGGTTTTAATATGATGATATTTTATTCATATTGAGATTTTAACTGGATGTTATTTTCCTGCCCCAAAATAAGGGCACCATTGACCAAAATCCCCTGCTGTGCAATCATTGCAGATTAACAGATGGTGAAGGAAACCAATTTTGTTAAGTGCTTCCAAGAATTTTTTACAGTGAGAGCAGTAACAGTGGTAGATCACATAGTGTTGCTGAAAGTTTCCTAATTATGAAAAACCTCACCTTTTGAGTAAGAGAAATAATTTACCTCACTACTCATCTTGGCCACCTTCAGGGAGTGCAAAAGTCTTGAATCCTTAGTTTCAGTTGCTTTTCCTTTTGTTTTTTCATATTCTTCTTTATATTTAATCTGTCAAAAAAAACAGTGTAAATTTAAGAATATTTCCAATTACCCATGAAATAAGCAGTACATTTTTCACTGGCGATTTGGATGGTCAAAATTTAGAAGAGCTTAGTCTGATTCTCTCACTGTCACTTCAGATTTCCCAGATTTTCTCAGAAATTCCAAAGATGCAAGATCAGTCTTATTTATGAGGTTTTTAACCTCATTCTTTAAGGCTCAGCCCTCTGAGGTGAATATGCTTATAAACTTCAATTCTTCTGATTAGCTCAGTTATCTGGCTCTTAGAGGCAAAGATAAAAAATCAATCCAAGCAAGGAATTTAAGATTTGGCTTCTTTAATGAAGTTGGAGTTTAGAATCCCCACCACTGCTGAACACTTTCCAGCTGCAGAAAAAGTGTCTGCCTTTTCTGCCTCTCCATGGGTTAAAAACCTTGATATAAGTTGTTTAGAAAGATTTTGTTTGGAATTTTTTAATATACATTTATATTAAGGAAGCAGACTAAAGAAATATGCATTCCATTTGTAGTAGAAGATAATACTATTTTTGAGGCTATAAACAATTCAAAACATTGCATTTCACTATGGGTTTGTTATGTAAATTTTGCTTCACTCTGTTCACATGATTTTAAAAAAAATAATTTTTGGTGAGTGAAATTTCACAGCAGAATCTGAGAAAGTTTCCAACTGCTCATTAGCCATTGAGAAGGATGGACAGCCAAATGCAGGATTTAAAAATCCAGATGAGGTGAGCTATGCTTTATTTGCCTGTGCTGTAGCTACTTATATAAAAATAATTCCCAGGTAACTAAATGTAACATACATCACTGGCGAGATCCCTTGAAGCTTTGGCAGCAAGTAAAGGCAGAGAATCAAGTTTCATTTCAAAGCCCCGGCCCTTGCTCTTCTCCCAGCCTTCTTTGTACTTAACCTGAGAAAGGAAAGACAGCAACACGTCACTAACACAAACACACAGGATTTTCAAACAAATGTGGAAATGACTCAGAGAAAAACAGAAGCATAAATATGCTCAGTCCACAAACTGGGACCTTCTTAAGTCACAGTTCATTGTCATTTTGAGCTAATTAATTGTCTAGGATTGAGTCAAAATTTTATTCTTGGAGTTCACAGGCACTTAATGCCCCAGAATATCCAGCAATAATTCTCAATTTCAGACAGATATAGAGGAGGGAGGGTTTTTCAAAGTTGCCTCTGGTTATGTCTACTAGGGAAATAGTATAGATCTATAGGAGCTGATCTGTAGGCAGAACAGCTGAGAACCAGACAACACTCCACTTATTTCAGGATTTTTCTTTCCCATCTCCAAACTATAACCAGTCAAGTCCATGCACTGAATTTGAAGGTGCAGCTCTTTACATGAGCTGCTGGAGAGCATTCAAAAGGAATCCAGCTGGTGTGCTCTGAGACCACCCCACAGGGTGAAGCAGAGGTCAGAGCAGCATCCCTCATGATCAGATTGTCTTCAAAAGAACACTCATGAGCCACACTCACAAACACCAGTGAAACGCATGAGAATCACACACAACTTCTGGAAGTTGGTGGAGCTTTAAGTAATGGCTTTTTAAGCTCTTTTTCAAGATTCCACTTGAAATTCCATTAAAGCAAGATTAAGCATGCCTTCATCCATACTATGCATGCACCTAATGAAGTAGAAGGTTTTCAAGAAGCCTCAGTTTCTGGATTTGGCTTTCTGCATGTTTATATTTTACCAATATCTAACAATAAGCATGCATCCCAACACAGTACTGTGCAAAGAATTCTCCTCCACAACACCCTGCCAATGCAACTCAAATAAAACTTAGGGGAAGAGTACAAGACACAAAAAACCTGCAGTAATGACAGCTCAAAACCATGAAAAATTGTGAAACTGGTTAAAAAATAAAACTCACACCAGTAATAACTGGAGTTTTTTTCCTCATTTTGCACTTATTTGTCTTGGGGTTTTTTTCCTCCAAAACTATCTATGAAAATGCAGCCCTGAAAAATACTCTAAAAATTAAATAGAAATTCAACTTTTCCTGCAAGCATGTGGTTTTAACCCACAAGACTCTAAGTGAATCACTATTTATTGCCAGGAACTATGAATGGAGCAACAGTAGGCTTGATCCAATTTGGCTGAAGTCACTGTTTCTTTCCATTGACTTCAGCTCACTTCGAATTATTAGAACTGTGCAAATGTTGGTTCTTCATACAGATTTCACCTCAGAAGCAGTTAGTTTTGTAAAGTGAATATTAATTTAAAGAAATTCAGATCATCTGAAAATATCTTGGAAAAAAAAAGTCTAGAGGTTTCACTGTCCTTGAAATTGGATCTCTGTCTATTCTGGGCACCATATTTCATGTTGTTTAGTACAAAGCCAAATGATAAATGCTAAATGCTTCCAGAAAGAGTGTCATCATCATTATATTAATTTCAGTCTATGAACAGCACCATGAATACCAATATTTCCCCAAGGCTTGGCTTACCTCACTGTATAACTCAGCATTGGCTTTTGCTTTCACCAGCAGTGGTACATCCTGAGGTAGAGTGTAATTTGTTTTTGTCTTCTCATACTGGGCTCGGTAGTTCAACTGCATATGTTGAAAAGGTCAGCAAGAAACTGAGTTATTTTTAACTTAATAAAAATATAACCATTCAACTGAATGGTTGCTGTTAAATTTCAGGTTATTGGTGCCATAAATTATAAATACATTCCTAGGAATTTGTGATGTAAGTATGAAGGCTATAAGGCTAACTTTTATTTAAGAAGTAGGAAGTAGAAATTTATTCTGTAAATAAAAGAGTTACTGATTATCTTTAAGTACAAAAAATATAATTTAAAACTTTGCCTTAATAAAGATACAGAAAATAATTTCTTTAAAAAACATGCTGATACAAATCTTAAAAGTGGAGACAAATATTAGATCTACTGGTATATTTGCCACATTTTTGAAAGTGATTTCATTTGATATGTATTCTTGGTTTGGCTATGAATCTGCTGAAGAACTGTCAAGAATAAAACACATAAGGCTACAAATGCTATGAAATTAGATTATTTCATCATTCTAAAAAACAACAGTGGCTAATGATGGGAGAACTTACATCACTGAGCTGCTGTGCATTTATTTTGGCTTGAGCAATTTGTGGAGTACTGGCCACAGAGCTGTACTTCAGCTTGTCTATGCTTTGCCTGTAGTTTACCTAATGTAAAATTAAATTAAAAAAAAAAAAAAGATTTAGTAAAGGAAGAAATGGTCAGACTGGAAAATGAGAGATTGAATAGATGAAGTTTTGCTAACTAATACTCTGGATAAAATATTACTTAACCCATAATAAATAGAGCTGAGGAAAAATGCCAGGATCTCTTGGATGAGATCTGAGTAAGTGCTCTGAAAGTTTCCCTGTCTGAGGTCACAGTTTTTATCCCACTCTGAAAATTACTTCACTTATAATCCCTTCCTGTCAAACCTACAAATTCTTACAAAGATGCAGCACCAGCTGCAAATCATTGCTATAAATTTCCCAAATCATTGCTATAAAATCCCCCAAATCATTGCTATAAAATCATTCTTAACCATCACTTAGTCCATTTTTATCTTTATCAGACAAGAATTACTGTAACTGTCTATGAAGTGGTCTGTCCAGTGTATCACTGGATAGAGCAAATGAACTCTCTTATACTTGGTCTTTACTGGGTTTTAATGTAATAAATTAACCACAGAATTTTCCTGTGGTCAGAGCTTTGTGTGGATGCTGAGAAAAGAAAAATATGTATTTATAGTACAAAAAAAGTAATTTTAATGTCAGCCATCATGAGTTCTGTACGCCACTAGATTACTACTAGTTATAAAAGAAATATTTTAAAGCCCCAAATTATGCATGATTAAAAAAAAATCATGACACTTCCTTTCAAACCTGTTGCTGCAAAAGAACTCATTGCTATACTATAAAACACAATTATTATTCTCTGTAGGCCCTCATTAATATTCACTGTAGTTAATCACCACTTTGCAAACATTGCAAATCACATTGTTTAAAACTAGTTTCTGAAGAACACTTCTTTCCAGTAAAGTGGAGCATATTTCTGGAGACTTTGAGTTACTGAAACTATTTCAATGCAAACCTTCTTATCTCCTGTATCCTTACATAAACTTCCTCATTCTGCCAGAATGATAAAAGCTAGGAAAAAAGGCCTGAATTATCTCACAGGTCCAAAGTGATTAAGGTACTTAAAACAGTGCATTTGCTTTCTCAGAGACAGAGAGAATTTTAATTCCATGGAAAGGGATAATTTCTTTTTAACTGAAGCTGTGTATTTATTGCTACTTGTGATTGCTTAGGGTATGAGAGAGGTGTATTCCTAAAAGAGTTCAGAGTAAGCATGTTGGTTATTTGGGAGCACACAAGTCGTGGGACTAATGCAAAATCCTAGAACAGGACTGGTGCAACTGAGTCTCTGTGGCCACTGGAATTATGTGTTTCAAACCCTGATGCTGACTATCAATTGTAGAGCCACTTGAATTTCTGAAATGTTTTTTACATTTTGGACATGAATTTATGCTTACCTTGAACTCTTTAAGAACACAGCTCTGTCACACACTAAGCAATCAAAAACTGAATTTTACCGTTTTCCGCTTTTACAAAGGCAAAGCTGAAATTACTGCTGTAGAGGCAAGAGTTTATCTCAGAGTTGAAGTATACCCAATACTTCCTCAAAAACATCAAGGTTCCCAATTCTAGCTCTTCATGCTACCATCCTTGTCTTGGAAGACGTATTTAGGCCCAGATAAATCTCACATAATGTTAATGACCTCTCTAAGGCATAATGCTCCTGGGTTTTTGCAATTTCAATGTAAAGACAGTGTGTATATACTTTAGGAAGTCAGAAATGCCCTGCAGAGCTGCTGCTCTCTTCCTGTTGATTTTCTAAGCAATGCCTGGTGACTGTGTTCCTGATTAAGGCACAGGGTGAGTTGCCAGTGGTAGAGGAGATCAGTCGAGCTTTTAATGCCTGTGAGAAGTGAAATACCACACTTTCACTTCCCACAGGTCAGGGGCACAGGGGGCTCCTCTCTCAGGGACCACAGCTGGAGGAAGGTTACGTAACCAACCCATTCCCTCCAACGGGGAACACCACTCCCCAGGGAATTCACAAAGGATTCACAAAGGCTGTTTTAGTCGCCCTGTGCTTTCAGTGCTTGATGCTGCTGTTGAAGACTTTGGTGAGACTTTAGCAGCACAGAGCTGGGATAGGGCAGAAGTCACTGATTTCACATGGCTCTACAGTCTGTGCTGAACTGACACCAGCAACAGGACATGGCAGCACTTTCTACTGCTCTGAGACCTCTTGACACTGCACTTTTTTGCTTTAGCTTTTTTAGCAGTGGCTGTTTGTTCCTGTCATTAAATCATGATTTGACACACACAGTCTATCACAATCTCTCCTACAGAGAGAGATGATGTAAGTCATAGGGGAAAAAAAACAAAAACAAAAACATAAAATTATTTACATCTTTCAAAGGGACCAACTTTCTTGTTGTCTGGTATGAAGGAGTGAGAGTAGCTGGGTAATTGTAGTCAACACCATCATGTTTGTAATCAGACTTATAGGCTATCTGAAACACAAGGAGAACAAAAAAAAAAAACCATTCTTTTTTTTTCAGCTGTCATTTGTTTGAATAATTATCAGTCAAGAGGAAAGGAGAAACAATAATATTAATATTAAATGCAAGAAACAAAGTAAGTTCAATGTCATGAGTGACAAAGAAAATGAAATTATTTGCATAGTTTAGCTACTAATTGATTCTTTTTCAGCTTCTCAATTAATCCAATGCCAACAGTGGGAGCATTAACTTAACTTCCACCTATGACACATCTCTTTTATCTTTCTGCTTAGTTCTCAAGCTTCTTACAGATTTGTAAATAATGTACTTGAAGGAATGGTATGTAATGAAATAGCTTCCTGACTAACCCAGTAAATTAAATTGGAATCCAGAAATCTTCATTAAAGACTATTCTTCCCAGCAAAGGTCTGACCCTGGGGGTGGTGGCAAACAACCTTCAGCATCCTACTGATGTCAAAGAAAACTGAAGGATCTCAGTATGTTGCCAGATCACTGAAATTTCTTATTTTAACTTCTTCCACACAGTGTGCCATAAAACAGTACAAAAGGGTTTCCAAAATTTCACCTCTTCTCAACATATCTATCCATCAGATCCCCAGCACAGTATGATCTGAAGTTTTCTATCAACTTAATTCTGGAAAAACTGAAAGACAAGGAGGCCACAAGCATACAAGTGTGATAAAAAGGGACTCACATTGCTTGCCAAGCTGCCAACTTTCATGGCATGGAGCATCCTCTTGTCCATGCCAATACCCACATAGTGACCTTTCATTTCATTCTGGTAGGTTTCTTTGTATTTAAGCTGTACCAAAAAAAGAAAGGTAAAAATACTCTGAGAAAATTTATTCAGCTTTTCTACTGAAGAGTTTCAGCTTTTAAGAGTTTCTATATTTTACAGCAGGGAGACAAATTGTTACAGCTCTGGTCTACTAGTGCTGCTCCAATACAGCAATTCATTAGTCCACAACAGCCTTGGTATTTTAAAAAATAAAAGCTAAAACCCTCAGTGAGTTTCTTTTACTACAGGATATCATTTACTTGCTCTTCATATCACCTAAATGCCACATAAAGAAGATACATCTGCGTTTCATCAGAAATAAATACTAGAACAAAGTCCCAGGGAGACAATATTTGTACATTAAGAAATGAACAATTGGGTTGTTTTGGTGCATCTTTCACCAATCCCAGAGTGGGGGATTTGACAAGAAAAATTGATCATTCAACCTTCTGAACTGTATGGCAAAATATTTACTCCTCTGGGATTTCAGAGAATGGTAAGAAGCAGTATGAAACAAAAATTGTATTTCATGAGAAACGAGAGGTTTAACTATTAACGCTGATTATTTTCACACAGCAATTATGTTCCTCTCTGGCATGAACTCTGCTGAAGCACCTTCTGCCTACCTGTCCAGTCAGGAAATAGACATGCACAATGAAATTAGTAATAATTATGACAGACAAGAGTAACAACTGGCTGCTACTTTTCTATATCAGCAGTACATGGTAAGTAACCTTTCTTCTAAATACCATAATAGTTCTTTCCATAATCCTAAATAAAATCAATGTCCCAGCTATACATCAGGACACATTAGGATAAGTGTTGTACAAAAACAGGCTAAAATGAGTTATAATCACATTTCCAGCACACATTTATATGAAACACACACTCACAGATCACCTGTGATTCCAGCAGCTACCAGGGCAAGCAAGCCACACACGAGGTACTGCAAACTTACATCACTGGTGAATTTTGAGATCTTGCTCATATTCTTGAATTGTGGAGTGTCACAGTAGTTCATGCTGTAGCCTTTGTTGTTTCCAAGATCCTTCTTGTACTCCACCTTAGTGACAAAAATGCACAACGGGAAGCTATGGTAAAACCTTAATCTGCTCTATCAAGTTCCTCCACACACCTTTTTATTAGGCAGACCCACTGTTCAGAGATTTTGACACATGGTATTTATCAGATGGCATACGATGAAAATTAATATGAAGAGAATATTCATATACTCAGTTCTCATTTTATAGGCAAAAGAAATGCAATTTCATTCTCTGTGAAGTATACAAGACAGTGACAGGAGGAAAACTATTAACAAAAACAATGATATACAAAGAAATTCTAAGGTGAGAGTGGAGCAAATGAGCATGTATAAATGTGCCATGTACCAAATTCCAGCAAGACCTCAGCAAGAGCTTTTGTACTCTTACAGTCATTCCTGTTTAAGGAACTCAGCCTGTAACAGCTGCAGTGAAAGACTGAGAGATGAGAAGAACTCAGCTTGCTTAGCTGAGGAAATCAAAGGCAGAGAGAAGAAAATGATATATTTGTAAACCTCTCAGAAAAGTAACCATGCAGGGAGAAGAACTTTTTAAACTAAAGGGCAACTCTAGCACAAAACACAGTGGTAATAAAGTGGACAGGAATAAATGTAGGCTAGAAATTGGAATAGGAGGATTATGCAGTGCTGTGTCGAAGCAGCAGGAACCAGGAATCATTGGCCCAGGAGGCCCCTTCCAGCCCTACTTCCAGGGGTTTTTCATTATTGAAGGTTTTATACTTTGACATCTCAAGAGTATAAGTTTTTAAAGTGCCATGGGGAAGTTCTAGAAACTCACATTTATTAATAGTTTTATAGCTGGTATGACACTATAAATAAATTAATAATTCAGAATCTACTGAGAATTTTCCTGCAATCTTCCCTTATCAAGCAGAAAAAGAATCAATTATCAGCAACTCACAGTCTTTCACAGGATGGAAGAAAAGATAAATCTGCATAACCAGAATGGCATAAATTTTGTCTCTCTTCTTATTTTTGATTATTAGAATACCCTTTGATACACTCTAAGGCACACACCAAATTGGTCCTAAAGCATTATATCTTAATATCATATTAAAAGCACAATTCAGGTTTGGGGTGGGGTTTTTTTCAGATTTCAGTTCTTCATGTGGTCAGAACTAGAATCAGACTCCTGGGGTTAATTTCCCACACTTTCACACAGATGATTGGAAGGGCCACATTGCAGCACCTAAAGATTTGTTCTTGAGCTTTTCTCTCCAGTTGCTGTGCTACACACAGATGATTTTTGTTATGTACAATGCAATAAGAACAACAGCTTTTTTTTTTTTAACTTGCAGTCCTTACTCATCAAACACAAATATTTGTATGAGCTGCTCCCAAACTTGTTAAGAGATCGATTCAAGCCCTTACCTCACTGACAAGCTTGTTAACACTTTGGGCTTGTTTAAGGACCAAGTTGTCTTCAGCTGTTAGGGAGTGAAAGTGAGCTGCACCTTTCATCTTGGAAAGATCTTTCTTGTATTTTATCTGAAAAGAAGTAGGGAGAATTAGAAAATAAATGTGCACCTTTTCATCCTTACTATTTAGACTGGCTTCATGAGTCAGGATAATATCTTCCCTCTGCTTGCTTTGATAAGTAAATGGAACTTGCCAAGCTGAAACACAGTATTTACTACCTTGAATAACACAAATATAACCCCATAGCCCTTCACAGTCCCTCTCAAGACATTTTACTAGATAGAATTTTTTATAAATTTTTGACATAGACTGAACAGCACTGGTTTTTGTTCATGGCTTGAAGAGATTGCTAGCAGATTCTTGGCTGGAGCTTGTGTGCTCTTCTATTAATGAAGTTAATCCTTGGTACTTAATTTTAGTCACAGGATTACAGATAGTCATCAAGCACTCTGCAAACTTTTCCTTTTGTAGAAATCAGCTTTTTTAAAAAGCTGTATCTTTTTGTACTTTTAATGTGTTTAAGGGAATTATATTTCTCAATAAAATCAAGATTGAAATAAGGAATTTCTAAATTAAATTTAGACATCAGGTTGGCATAAATTGGACTTGGAAGGGTGAAGAGAGGTAGTACTTGGCCTTTTATAAATTATTTTACATTAACTGAAATGCAAAGTGGTTTAGGTTTTTTATTTTCTAAGTCTGCACACATTTCCTCAGGCTTTAAAACTCTAAGGAAAGTTTGTAAGTACTGTAGTGTGCAAATGTTACTTCCATGAAACAATCCTCCTTTTCCTTCTATGTATTATAAATTAATGAGGAAACTACTGACCATTGGTATTTTCAAAACCTATGGAGCTGTGATCTTTGTCTGGAAAGGTTAAATATTTCATGTTTAAACAGGAGAATCACTGAGTTTGTCATTAAACTGGGATTGGTCACAGAGGATTTGAGGTGTTCTATATTCTCTCAGTGATAAGCTCAGGTAACAGCACATGACTGATCCTTTCACTCCAGTTTATTGCTCGTGTCTACTCCAGACTAATACAAGCTGAAAGACTCCACCATCTGTTAGCTCCCCAGAAGACAGACTGAGCTCATCAGCTCAGGCAGCCCCATCGGGGACAGGTGTCCACACTACAAAAGTTGTCACTCACAGGAACCCTTCAGAGCAGCCACAGGGTACTGACCTACAGACTGACCCAATTTTTGTCACTGCCTGAAATGGTCTCCCCAAAAAGGGCTGAGGCCCTCTAATGGATGGGCTGGATGCAGGAACCACACACCACCACCTCTTTGCCAATTCTTTAGTTTACCTCCCAAAACCAAAAATTGCATCCCAGAAATAAGCTCACTTTTGTGAAGTGACAGTGTCATACTCTCTGCTTCTTTTCCTCCATATGACTTGTTTTGTGCTAGGGGCATGATACATCAAAATATCAAAACCAGTACAGTTCATTCATCCTCTATTTATTCACTACTGGGAATACCACAGTAGTCCACAGGATGATTAAGGCAGTTGAAGGTTTCATTAATAATACAGGTGCAGATTTGCCAGGAGGGTTAACCTAACAGTAGGGATCCCCATTAGTTGCTACATCCATCTCCTCCTTCATGCAAGCTGGAGCTGTGCCCCCTTCTATTAATGGATATTATTAATCCCCTGAGCCATCCAGTTCCCAGCAATGCAGCAAAATGTCACTTTTGTTTACTTCTCAAGTGCAGTTTTAGCATCCTCCTCCCAGGCACTGCTCTGACAAACTGCTGGTTTTAATTGTTTATGAATTGTATTGATTCAGGTTTCATACTTACATCACTTGCCAATTCATTTGCTTTCTTGGCATTTTGATAAGCTGGAGTGATCATAGCAGGAAAGCTTCCTTTCCCTCTGCGCTCCTCAAACTCATCCATATATCCCTGAAGAAAATTCAGAGTGTTTACTCATCCCACATGAGCAGGTGGGGCCATGGGTTATTTTCCAAAGCCCCACAGTCCTTGTTAGTAGGAAGGTTCATGGCTTCAATGCTTTTTTTTAATAAAAAAATGATCAAAATATAAGAATAAGTTGACCTGTTAAATTACTTATGCCTCCGAAGCTACCTGTGCTGCATTCCAAGAGAAATTTAGGTAGCCATTAGCTGTGGTAAAGATAACATTCAAGTGTACAATGCCATAAACCCTTCTGCTCTCACCTCATTTCTCGCAGAGATGGTATCTGCTTGCTTCTCTGTTTGTCAATACATGTTACCCTGGAATATTATAAAAATAGCTAATGGCTTGGTTAGCCAGGAGACTGGCTTAAAGTTTACAAGTTTAACATAGGATCAGCCTTCCTTTGTGGTGTTACAGGAGCTGTTTGATTTTTCCATGGTCATTTTTCACATCATAATTGGCCAAAAATACTTCATTAGTGCAGTGATGTATTTTGAAGAGGGATGAATAAATGAAGCAGAGATACCTGGGTATCAAAATGCCAAACTCCTTAGTGAATAAAATCACAAAATTCCATTTGTCTGATTAAAAAACACCCAATTGTTGTGCAAGTAACACCCTTAAATCCATCTATAGATAAGTTTATGTGTAAATATCTGACAATTTGAAAGCCATTTAGATAGTTTAACAGCAAAATACTGGAGATTTTTTCTTTTAATGTAAGGCACAATAATAATCTCAAAGCCTTCTATGGCAAGAGATGGGGAGAATATGGAGTACAAACAAGAATACAAACAAGTGAGATAAAGTGTAATGTGTCTTCTCTGCAATATTTTGTGAATCTTTTGTAGTAAAGAGGCAGTTTGAGTGAAAATAGAACGTGCCATGAATAGAATGCATGTCAAGAATGCCATGGAGAACACAGATAGGAACAGCTACAAATATCTGGGATATCTCTTTTGTGTGTTCTCAGTGCAAAACCATCCATTGTTGGTCATTTTGGGCACCATCAATGTCACATTTTAAAATTGGTCACACCACAAGTTTGTGAACATTATGATGCACACTGGTGAATAATAGTTACAATGGCATTAAATTATTCTATAAACAGGTACAGAAAAGAAAAAATACAGTTGAATAATCAGCTGAGTTACTTTCTTAAAATACCATTAATGAATTTGAATTCTCCAGACCAACCTGAGTTTTGCTTCTAACTTTCTTAAATATATTTTAATATAATTTCTAATATTGTGCATATATTCAAAGTTTCAGAAAACTATTTTAGCCATGCTTAAGGTTTTTAAACATGAACAAAACAGATGTTCAGGAATTTTATGGTAAGATTCCTTAAACTGCCTCATGTTATATATATAAATATGCATGTATATATATATATATCTATATATATCTTTCTGATGCACACTCCATTCATTGTTAATGATTTCAACAGTTAGAAATCTAATCCTTTTACCCATGTTAAGTCACAATTTACTCAGAAAGTTCCATTAATTTCAGTGACTCTCTGTTATTTGACTAATAATATCAGTTTCCAATCTATAAAGATTAAAACTCAAATTGAATTTGAAGTCCATGACTGAAGTTTCAAAGACACTTTCAAAGAAAGAAAACTTAAATTAATTCTAAAACAGAAGCATTCTAATGCTTGAAAATGTAATTAGTCCTTTTTCAAATTAATTTTATTTGTTTATTCCTATTAAAACTTGTAGCAGTTCAAAAGACAGAAGTAATTGAAGGCTTCATTGCTACAATTCTAAACTCAGATTTTTCAAGGATGGTTTGCTTTCTACAGAATACTAAATGTAGATTTCAACAGAAGAGGTAAAGAAATGTAATACACCAAAAGTTTTAGGAAAATACAGCCCCTGTTCCTTCATTTCTCCAAAGTATATGAGCCTACTGAAAAGCAGGACAAAAACCCCTGAGATTAACCATATAGTTTTCTTTATACAACACCACTATTCAAGTCCATTTAGCTGCATTCAGTTCTACATAGCTGTGCTATTCCCCTAACCTAATTGGAATTTGGGTGCATCTTGGGCAACCACAAAACCAATTGTATTCCTTTGAAAATGAAGCATAAGCAAAACAAATGCCACTGACCAAAACAGAACTAAAGCCTATCTGGTTCCACAAATACAGAACTACAGCTTGTCAGGTTTATAATTCCCCTTTTGTAGAGGAGGTGAAATCTAAGAGATTGTGTATCTAAGGGATTCGGTGCTGTTCACACATATTTAGAGCTGCAAAGCTCCCAAGATTTGTGAAAATACCCACAGGGAGAAGGCACCTAACTATGTGCCAGGCTTTCTACCATTTCACAACCCTTTAGCTTTTCTCCTGACTGAATTTCCTTATTCATGGAATGGGAATATTTCCTCAGGTAAACACATTTCAGTGTGATACATAACAACACCAAAATAGAAATGTAGAGTGTGTACATGCACACAGATAAATTTGCCAAAGTCAGTCTTTAGGAATGGCCCTACCATAAGGGTCATGCAGTGACAGTGCAGCCACCTTGTAGTCGCATTTTCAGGTGCCAGTGACAGATGCATTACACTTTAGGAGCACAGTGCTGTTTGCACACCATCCTTTCCCTTGAGACCTTGTTTTCTCACACAGGAAAACAAAGTGAAAATAGGAGTCACCAATTTCTAAAACCTTGAGCTGTAGTAATGATCAACATCAGCATGGCTGTCTCTTGGATGTTGCATACCTGTCCATATTGATCTGCATTTTCTCTTGCAAAAGCAACATCTGTTCCAGCTGTATGGCTGGCTTTTCCCTTGATCTCTTTTTCATATCTTTGATGATACTTCACCTAACAGGAAAAAAAGGAAACAAATAAGCCGGGTGAGTTTAGTCTGGTTCACAGATGCTGCACAATAAATAACAACCAATGGCATGCACATGTTCTCAATAAAGGATTGTCAAAATTCCCGTTGCCACCAACCTGCATAAGTCAAATATGCCACTTGAAGATACAAAAATAGAACTATATCTGTACTTAATAATGCACTAGGAACAGGGGACTTGCCATTTCAACCCAGACCATTGGGTCAATGTGTTCAGCACCACCTGCTTGACAGTGGCTAAACCCTGATGCTCCAGCAGTTTAAAAAATAGAACTGATTGTAATGCAAATTCACAGTTACCACAGAGCACTTTTTTACCACAGGGTCAGTCACCTGAACCCCATCAATAAATGGGTTTGTTTCTGAAAGATGCTTTATCCCCAGTGATAAAGGGAATTTTAGGAAATCATCCTTCAAGTTTAGACTAAGATTTGCACTACATTTGCTGAAGTCAAAGCAATGCCTGTAACCTGATGCTGCCCTTTAATGACCATGTGTGTTTGCTGACAAAAGTGAATGGTTTTCCACAGATGAAAGGCAAATAAAAACATCTAATTGTTTTAGAGTCAGTTGCTTTTACCTTCAAAATTACGGATGTCTTATTTTCCTCAATGACTCTTAACAATGTTTTAAATTCACTTCCTTTGAGTTACATGTTCTTCCATATGTTATCTTCTCCAACAAAAAGAGCTTTTCTTTCAGTTTCCAATAACAAAGCACAATTAACTGTACATTTTGAAGGAACACTGATGTCTTTTTATGGTGCCTATTAAAAAGTACCGGGGTGTTGTGGCTTTGTTATGTTTGGAAAGGAAAAGAAACCCAGTAAAGATCAGTATGCCATACTCATGGAATTTCTGCCAGTAAATGTTTTAATTCAAAATTTGTGTGACAGTTTAATATTTTTTTCCCCAAAAGAAACTTTTCTTTGGACACTTACATCACTGGCTAATTCACTCGCTCTCTTGGCTATTTGATAAGCTGGAGTGATCATAGCAGGAAAGCTGCCTTTTCCCTTCCGTTCTTCAAAGTCTTCTGTGTATTTCAACTGTAAAAATTCAAGACAGTTCAGGAGCATTTAGAGCAAATGTGTCTTGATTGCACATATAATCAATCCTTAAAGTTGCAAAGTCAGGCATTGGATGTCTGTCATCTGCCAGAAGGAAGATGAACCATGAAGTCTGAATCTTTGCAATTTGGTCTTTAACTACACAATCCCACATCTTCTGCATGGCCCCTTTGTCTCGTTCAGGGTGTAGGATGAAAAGAGTTGTTTAAAGAAAATACTTAAAGTGCCTGCAAGATGCCTTCTCTATTTATGTTACAGTCAGGCAGCTTCTTTCTTTACTTTGCATGGCAGCCAGTTGCTGGGTATGGAACAGACTGGTTCCCCAGCTTCTGTTCTGACAGCCTAAAATGGCCTCAAATTTAATGTGGTCTTTTTAACTGAAAGTATTGAATGCTTCATGGTAAAACGAGTCTGCCTTTAAAATATTAATTTTTTTTTCTTTGCATTCATATTTTCAAGTAATTTATAAATATCCTAGGAACCACTTGCAAAGCCAAAAACAGATCAATCTATTTTGTTTTACTTACATCACTTGCAAGATGTGTTCCAGCCTTTGCATGAAGTATATCAGGAGTGTCCACAACAGAGGTGAACTTTGAAACTCTCTCTTCATGTCCACGCTTATATACCACCTGAAGAGGAAAACATATATATCCATATTACAAACAATAAACAGCAAAAGTATATTTCCTATCAGAAGACTTCAAGAGAAAATGAGCAACAGCAGTCATGACACTCTCCACTCTCCACAGGCAAGCTATCCATATATTTAAGCCCCAATTTCCTTAAAATGAATACCAAAAACAAACAGAAATAGACCCAGATATTCAAATTTTCAATTGATTTGTGTGAGCCATACATTTGATTAAAATACCATGAGAATAGTCATTAATGTCCCAAGATCATACTGCAATGACATTGTAGATAGTATCTGCAGAAAACAATACAACACTTTTATTTTTACTTATCTTTTTCATGCAAATTGTTCTTAAATAAACAAGCAATTTTCTGTGCATAAATTTAAAGTAGCTTGTATATGAATTAATTTCAATCTTACAAGTATTTGATTTCAAATAATGAAGTGAAAAATATCAAATGTAAATAATTTGATGAATACAGCCATAATGGGAAAGCAAAGGTACTGAAGTTATGAACATTTCAGTGCAAGGCACAATCTTTTTCAGGTTGCGATAAATTATGCAAAAGTTGCTACATTTTCCAGGAAATATCTACATTGTCACTTACTCTATATGATTATCTTCCCAGGCCAAGCAGCTTGTTAACCTTTTTTTCTGCATCATGTAACATTTTCTCACTTTGTAACAGTATAACAAATATTCACCGTAGAATCTAACATCTCAAGTGAATGGCCTGAACCCAGGATTCTCCAAATTCAGAAGTGTAAAATATAATTAAAAACCCTTGTGACTTACATCACTGCTTAGCTGGGTGGCTCTCTTAGCAACCTGATAACCTGGAGTGATCATAGCAGGGAAGCTGCCTTTGCCTCTTCGTGGCTCAAATTCTTCTGTATATTGAAACTAGAAGATGAATTTGTTTATTAGAAAAGCATCCACTATAGTTTAATGTGATTCTTCTTTTCATGCCTGCTTCCTAAAGGTGTGTATCACTTTATTTAAAAGAAAACAAATTAAAGAACTTCCACTTTATAAGTTTGTTAGTCACAGCTATTTCCTACATACAACAGAAAACATTTCTCATTTGTATCAATTATCCACTGTCAATTGCCTATGTTGATTAGGTCACTAACCCATTGTATGGACACAGTCATAATTCAGAAGTGATTTCCATCAGTCTTGGAAATTCAGTCAATGAAAAGTTTGGTCTGTGGAAAATATAGCACATTTTCCATCATGAGTCCTGGTCTACTGAGAGAAAGAGCGCTGCCTGCTAGATCAGATCACCTCAGCCTGGCCAGCAGTTGAAGTGCTTCAGAGTTACATAAATATATAAATGTGTGATGGCAATAGAATTCTTATATGACTTAATCACTTACATGGCTAAGTATTGTTGTTGACAGAAATAAACATGTCAGTCTCTCCTTTGGCAACATCTTAACAGAATGTAGACAGACCCTTCCTGCAAAGCCTGGAGGTGATTTCTTACCAAAGACTGACTTTGATGCATTTGGAAATCTTCAGAATATGATAGACCATGAAAATAAAGGCAAACATCAGTCCACTTACATCAGTCAGAGCCTTCTGTGCTTGTGTTATCTTGACCATCTCAGGATCTGGGATTGTTCCTGGGTACCACGATTTTCCTTCCTCATAGGCAGCATAGTAAGCATTCTACAAAACAGGAACTATTTAACTACCTATCTTCACCCTGGTTTTAGCACTCAAACAGCTGATCTGACAGTGCTGTGGAAGTGAAATTACACAGCACAAGGCCTGAATTCCACATCCCTTCAGAGTGCCAAGGCAGAACTTGTACAGCAAGAACTGACATCAAGATGACAGGATCTAGGATCCTGGAGTGAAACTCAAATAACACCCCCTGGGAATCAGATCTCCTGCTGTGAAGCTCCAGTGCCAGTAGAGAGAAGACACATAGACTATGGCTGTACATGCAGCAGCCCCAACAGCTGACTATAGATACATTCTCTCTTCCTCACCTTCTGATTTTTCTATCCTAAGCTATAGTTAAGCTATTTTGTCTCCAAAAGTTTAGCCAAATGAGAAGCAAAGGCTTTTTTTAAAGCATTGAAATGTCATGGTTAAACCCCTGACAATCAGGACATCCCGGGCCAATCCTTGCTGTGCTGCAGGCTGCTGGCTGGGAGATTTGAGGGATATTTCTTACCTGGGTAGCCAGTTGTTGGGCTTTATAGACATTTTCAATTTCTCTGGACCTTGCGTCCCACTGAAAGACTGATTTGATTTGTTCACTCTCTTCTCGATATTTTATCTAAAAAGAAAAGATAATGACTCCTTTTAGTGCTTTGTTAGTGCATACTAACACACACCCCTTTGGAGAGGAATATAGTTTTAATATTTGCATTTAGCCCTAAGGCCAAAACTCTGCTTTCTAGTCCACACCCAACTTCTCCCTAAGATTTCTGCCAGTATAGGAGCTGCACATCTGTAAAGGAGCAGCATATTACACCTGAGACCTGGCATGACATTCTGAAAGAATAATTTGATCTTTAGATAATACTTTTGGGACAAATAATCTATGAGAATTGAAATCCCTAATTTAAAGCAGGATGTGTCAATGCATTAGATGAAAAAACTATCAGGAGTGAGCAATATTCTACTCTCCTATTTCCCTGCACAGTGTCCACAAAGTGTCATATCCTAACTGTGCATATGTGAATATGTAAATGACTACTATATTTAGTCCTGGGTCATTATCTTCTTACTGCTACTTTTATCATGATAGCATGTAGAAGAAATCCAACTGAAATCACAGATCTGTTATACAACTCACTCTTCAGATGTAAAAACCCAGAGTAGATAATTTAAACTGACTGGACAGAAATGTTACTGAGCACGTGTACCATTATTCCCATTTATAAATTAAGCACAGAGGTGCAGAGAGCTGAATGATTTGCCTGCTAATACAGAAATTCTGTACAGAGAGACCTAATTTTTATCTCTGCATTCCAGTTGATGTCTCAACATAAGACTTACGTGAGAACATAATGTTGGGATTGAAGAAACATTCTATTTCCTGCATCAGAGATAAACTTCAATATGAAAACAACAAACTTCCACATCAGCAAATGAAACCTTTTCCCAAGTTATCATTATTTTATACATTTACTAGCGAAACATTTTCCTGCTCTCAAATTTTTTACAGAAGTAGTCCCTTTAAGCAGGTACTGCAGAATCAGCTTCTTTACTACCCTTAGCAATTTTCTCTCTGGAACAGAACCTCATTATGTGATTGAAAAGGACAGAAGGTGTTTAAGGTGTATAAAACAAGGGAAAGTGATCTTTGAGCTATAATTTCTCTGGCTTGTGTACTCACATGCACTGGAAGTATCAGTCTCATATCACTGCCTAAACCAGAAATAGAACCTGCAGTAATCCCAAACTCATTCCTGAGCAGATCTGTCACACACAGTTTAAAGTAAGTGAGATAGTCATTGCTGAAATAGTTACAGCCCATGATACTGCAAAAACTGAGGCATAAGAATGCTGTACAAAATGATAAATGATAGTGTCTGACAAAGGCTATTCATGTGCATCAAGTTTTTACAGCTAATACAGGACATCATAATGAATTTAGCATGCCATAATCCAAAAAATACAACTTTCTTTGTTAATTTTAGTGATGGCTAATCACATCAAGACACATCGCTTTGCCTGTGAAACATATTCACAAGTAATGTTATTTTAGGATATAGAAAGACGTGACATTCAAGAAAACAGCATTACGCAGAGAAGTGAGATAGCCATCGATTATTGGGCGTTCCTGTATTTTTTATTCCAGCAGATCCCCAGCAGGGCAGGTTTGAAGACGATGTGTCTGGAGGGAAACAAGGCGGGACGTGCAGGGGTGGCGCTGGGAATGCCGGCGGGCCCGGAGCGCCGCTGGCGGCCGGACGGGGCATGGCAGCGCCCGGGCGGGGATGCACCTCCATCCCCAAAAAACACCTCCAGCAAAACCCTGCAAAGCTCCCCGGACCTGCTGCTCTCCCACCTCAGGCCCGGCGGAAATTACATTTACATTTACATTTACAAAGCATTTATGGGAACTTCTGCGTGTGTCCCACCTAGTTATAATTTATCTGTTGTTTCATAGCAGATGATGAAATCACAAAGCAAGTCGGTTGTTCTTGCTTCCAGAGGTTGTGAAACCCTGCTTAGTCACTAAGTTTACACAGCTCTGGCCAGTTTAGGTGAACTGTGCTTCTGTACAGATTATCAGATATACAGGTGAGCAGCTCCAGTCAGTTTTTCCTTCTGAGAGGAGAAGGAAATCCAGATCTAAGATTTCTTTCACATGAGTAATCGCATTGAAAAAAAATTATGATTGAAACCCAGCTGAGGAAGGTAAGTAAAAAGCACATATTTATACTTACAAAACAAGAGACATCAATATGTTATCAAAATATAGAACACATTCAACCCTCAAGCTTCTCACCTCACTTACCACTTCCGACAGTTTTTTTGCATTCATATTCATTGGTGTTTCAAATACACTCGTGAATGCATTGTTTTTTGGATTGTGCCTAGAAAAGGGAAAGTGTACAAGGATATTAGGAATGTACCAGACAGCCCACCAGAAAGGCTCTCTTTGAGCACTCAAAAACACAACACCAGCCTCCACCCCTCTGTACACATGTTTTCCCCCACTCACACAGAGATCTTAGATTACATTCAAGTTATTGTTGTAGGGAGTAGGTGCCTAGAGCAAAATTAATTTTAATGATCATCATATCAATGCTGTGTTTCTAATAACAAAAGAGAATAATAGAATAAAAAACAACTGTCATCTCTCCTTTTTCTGCTGACAAATTTGACAGGAATTGATCATTATAAAATAAAACTTCCTAGAACAAACCAACTCCCAAATCTGCATTTTATACATTTCCTTATGATTAGCTCAACCTTTTTAACTCTTAACCATGATTTGGAAATCACTGAATTTTGTGGTTGGTTTTATTTTCTTCCCAAAATATCTTTTAACACATTGGCCAAATGAGGAAGCTTTATGCGTGGTAAATAGAGTTTCCCACTATTTGTGATTGACATTAACCCAAAGATATGCATGAAGGCATGACAATACCTAATTTCACATCACACATGGGACAGACTGAGTCCAAGTGGTGATCTTCCATTATATTAAAATGACTAGCCAAATTAAACCTTTGCTTAAAAAATAAAATGGAAGAGAAAAAAGGAAATACACTTACGCTTGACAGTAAGGCTTTTTCTCATGGCTAACAAAGTTGTTTACTGTTAACATCATCTTGCATACTTCACAGTGAAAACAGGCTTTATGCCACGTCTGGACACACAAAAGAGAAACCAAACAGATATTATTTGTATTTCATTATTATTCTGCTAAGTTTAAAATCTCCCTGATGACCCTTACCCTTCATTTAATGAATTTATTATTTTCTTCAAATATATACATGTTATTAATTCATTTCAGTTCTGAACACAGTTATGAGCAAAGAACTTTTGGAACTGAGACATTTGCACAGTTTTAGAAGTGCCAATCTGTACATTTATTATAGTCCAAAATGATAAAAAAAGAGAACTGACCTGATCTATACAGTTAATCTTCTCAGCAGGGTAAACCCCATAGCCACATCTAGCACACGGCTGCACATTCATCTTGAAATCCACAGAGTGAAAAATATATAGGTTTATACAAAAGGTTCAAAGAGTATGAAAGTGACTTTTTGGCCTGTGCAAAGCACACTCTAGACACTCCAGTCAAGGCCTTTTGCTGTGGTCAATGGCTCCCATTAAAGCTCTGAATTGAAGTCTGTTGCTCCCTTTGCTGACCTTCTGTTTCAAAGTCAGCTGCAGGCTGGCTTTTAAAGCTGCCAGTTAGTAAGAGCGGTTATTTTGGCAACTGTGTCAGTGCAGAAGAGAGGGTAGCAATATCTTTCTCTAAATAGAAGAATGAACTCACAGAAACGAATCACATCCATGTGAATGTTAGAGCTGATCATTTTGTATTTCAGTTTTGCAGTCATAAGCCCAGAATGAAGAGAAAAGTACACACAGCAGCAGCAATTTACCATTAGTTTCCCCTCACCCTGATAAACAAGCGACCTCATGGGGGAGCATTATGTATTTAGGAGCAGCCTCACAGCAGAAGGAGGTACCACCAGAGACACAGGCCAAAGATGGGTTTGAAGCTTCCTGGCCCTTGGGTGGATGTAGAAGTTCACTGCCATTGCCCCAGACAAGTCATTAATTTTTTCCCTTGGTGCCAGCTCAGTTTCACCTTGTATATTATGTCAGCACACTCTTTTCTCATATCTTCCTGATTCATCCACCTGTCACTCCATCTCCAAGTGTAGGAAGATGCACTGTGAAGCAGGCAGAGCCTCTTATCTCAAAGAGTTCTAAACATGATGGGCACAAATCCAAACTTCTATCTCCTACAGGAAAAACTTCTGAAAGGAACCATTTACTTTTTAATAGATTGAACAAACCAGCTATTTAACAGTGTTCACCAAGAGTACACTGCAATAGATCAGAATATAAAAATTCCTTCACCAAAAAAATGATAAGGAATGTCTGATATTAGGATTCAAGCAAGCTATTAGGGTTGTGAAATCTGCTCTGAACAAAAGAAGCTATTAAATTCTACCAGCTACAAATGGTCAGGATTTAAGATTTACATCTCACCTAATCATAATACCTCCAGCTGCAGGGCTCCATAACCCTGGGACACAGCTAAGAGTTATCTCAATCTGAGTAAAAGTCTACTCAGTCATCTATGCATCTGCCCCACTGCCTGCAGCAGTCCTGGAATATTGCTAAGCACTTCCATTTTCTATAAATTGCAAACAATTCCATCAAAATAATTTCTGTCTAAACCTTCTGGGTATGCTTAGAGAGCCTCCTATTCATCTCTCTGTTGAGATATGCAGTTCTGCTTAACTTATTATTGCTACTTTTACTGAATGCTGACAATGTACTGGCACAATGTCCTGTCAGCAACTGGTGTGCTGAAAATAGAGTCTCTAATCTAAAGAGCAGTGGCACAAAGTCCTGAAAACATTTAAGGCCTTTCAAAGTAACTAATATCAGTATATAAACAGATGCATTTTCATTTTTTAAAAATGTCACCAGAACATAATTTCTTATACTAAAATAACTGCTGAGTTACCTTATGTATCCTTCTTGGGATCAAGAGAGATTTATGTTGACCAAGTTACACCACAATAATATTTATCTCACTCACACTTGTGAACCAAAGCAGTTTGGAAGGCTTCCAGTTCCCTTCTCACAGAGCTTTGCATCTTATGCAAGTGACCTGTATTAGGGTCACAGTGGGCTGTCCCCTCCTTCCTTAGCACTTGGCACACTACCAGTTGTCACCTCTTTGTGTTCACCTACTCCAAGAGTGACCATATTGTGTTTTCTAGACAGTCCTAGTTGTCTCCATGCTGTCTGAAGCCATGTTTGAGCCCTTGTCTCACTCTTTAGCAAGAATAAGGGTGCATGACCTGCTCCTGTCCCTGCACTGCTGAAGACCCTCCTGAAATGAGTTCAGAGAGGTGGTGAAAGCAGGACATTCCTGAACCACACAAAACCATAAAGACTTGGCAATTACAGAACAAATAAATAATCCAGGGGTCACCTGAACACTGATCATCTGGAGAGGACTCCAGCATGGATCATCATGCTCTCCATATGCACTGTGTACCCACAGAGCACACAGACGTCCCTGAAGGGAATGACACCATGTGCTCCTTCCAAGAGGCCTCTCAGACAGATAATGCCCTTTATTTCACAGATAAATCCTACTTCATTTCAAGATATACAAAGCCTGTTTTTCTCTTTTCACAGTGACAGATACTACCAGCTTGGCTGCGAGTCAGCAAATGCATTTTCCAAGTTCTCCTGCTTCTCCCAAGTCACAGGATGTTCAAGAGGAGAAGAGTGGTAAGACACAATGTCCTCTACAGCTACTGTCTTTCCCAGCCACACTACTGCCCTGACATCCACTGTGCACCAGTTCTGCTGGAGTCTCTTAAAGACTTTCCCATTTCTGAGGACCCAAAAACTGTCCTGTTCTTCACGACCCTGGATTAAAGCCGAGTTGCTAACCAAAAAGGGAGTTTATTAAAAAATAAACATTGAATGGTCTCATTACAAAGTACGTGCTGCATTTTGATCATACAAGGAATTAAATCACAAAACCAGTGCAGGTTTGTTATCTTGACAAATCTTAGCAAGACATTTTCTCTTCAGTTAAAAGCTCATTGTGGCTTTTTTCCTCCTTTAGTAAGGCCTCATAAAGGCTTTTTGATATCAATGAAAATCTTAAAAGGCTTTACTTAACAGTAGAACCTTAATCAATGTGGTTTAAAAGGACTGTGGTTACACATAAAGTACAAGGAGATAGCACCTTGAAAGTGCAAATTAGTGGGAAGAAACATTGTTACCTCTCCAGCCTCCTTAAATTCGTTGAATTAACTGCGCAGAAAACTTGAAGCATGTCGGCATCCTCAATCTGATTGTAAAAAAGCACATATTAGTTACACAAAGTAACCTCTCAAGAGACATTCAAGTCAGGGTCACCTCCTCTGTCACTCCTGAATTGAAGCTGTGCCCTTCCAACCGCATGAAGAACAGGAAGCCAGACATCACAAATTATGGCAATCCTATCTTCCCTCTGTTTGCAAAAAAAACCCAAAGGTGTTGGTTCACTAGACAAAGTGGAAGTTTTATCCACTGGTAAAAGCTGCCTGTAAAATTTCAAGCACTCAACCAGCCTTCTGGTCTATGTTCACCTTCTCTGAATGCTGTGGTTAGTTAGTTACCTGGGCTCAGGGCCTTTTGCCTCACACAGTCTCTCCATGCTAGCATGGTAGCAAATCAAGCTTGGAAAAATACTGAAAGAAAACTGGAAAAGATTTATCAACATCAAAATCTCCCAAGACTTGAATAAAAACTTCTAAGCAACCTTCCAAACTTATACAGTTGTTTTTTCCATTTTTGCTGTTTTGGAAACCAACCAACAGCTGTTTATATTTCATGATTTAAGAGTTTATTCTTGCACTTTCCCTTTGTTGCCA
This sequence comes from Vidua chalybeata, assembly GCF_026979565.1. Classification (NCBI taxonomy): domain Eukaryota; kingdom Metazoa; phylum Chordata; class Aves; order Passeriformes; family Viduidae; genus Vidua; species Vidua chalybeata. The sequence continues at coordinate 8,502,469 of NC_071537.1, read as the reverse complement.
GTGTCAGGAAAAACTGAGAGTGTAGGGACTGTGCAAATGGTTCTAACAGAGTGAGATAAAGTAAGAGAGAAATTGAAAAAAGAACCAAGGGGCTAAGAAGATATCACTGTTACACAGAAGAGAAAGAATGGCTCAGGTTGTGCTACAATCTAAGCTAAAAGCTTGAAGAAAAGTGTGAAAAGCACGTAGAGTATAGCCCACATAACCACCAGTGTCCAAATATGCCCATTTGTTGTGTATCATAACACAAATAAGACTCAAGTTTAAAACTCACAAAATATGGCATGTGCATTATTCTCATCTCTGCCTGATTACAGAGACAAAACACATCCATCAAGCTGACTGAGGTGCATTATTCTACAGAATTCCATGAAGTTGTAGTGTGCCCAATCACCCTGCCCTACCCACATATTCCTCACAGCATATCAAAACCATCCATCCTTCCTTGCAAAATACATGAAAAACTAACAACTATTCTTTAGAAGGGAACACACTGTGAGTCAATCAAATCCTCCATCCTAAAACCATTCCCACACCTGCCTCCCAGGTCTCACAAAACCCCATCCTTGTTTTCACAGATGTTGTGCAGAACACAGGACACAGTTATTTTTCCAGACAGGGACTGCTCAGTTGCCTAGAGCCTTCTAGTTTGTACCTGCCATCCACCTTCCAGTTTCCCAAAGGCATGCCCCATTTTCATCCTGTAGCTGCATGCAGTGGTTAAACATTTATTTTTCCCAATGCTAATATCCAGTCAAAAGCTCCATTATTAATGTTTTTAAGGAGGAGGCTGAGTCTCCAGGGCAGAGGAGAGGAATGGTGATGCTACAGGTATCACATTGCTGGCTCTTTCCCCTACCCAGTAATGCACACAGCCAGCTGTGCCATATTCTACATGAGAACTTCTTTCCTTCCTGACCCTTTCCTAGGTGGAAATCACTCCATGCCCTGAAGCAAGATACTTCCTTATTTTTCTTTTATATTTCTAATTTTCCCCTTACTCCATACTGAAAACAAGCAAGATTTTCTGAAAAAGAAGTCTAGCACCTTAGACTGCATTAAAATTAAGATGTATTTAAGAAAGGTATTGCAGCACACTGAGGAATCAAACTTTCTCTTTGTGAATGCCAGCAACCAATGTGAAAAGAAAACAGAAACTGAAGTTCCATCAACAGTTTGAGAAATTCCCCATAACTAATTCTAATAGTAAACTCTTGAAAATTGGCAAGCATTATTAGACCACTTTTCTGATAGCAGTACAATGGTGTTTAGAAAAAAGTCATTTCTAGGTCTGCTAATTTGGCTGTGGTCGCCAGATGGCAATGGATAAACATTTTCATGAAGATACAGAATCAAAGAGTTTCTGTATTTCCTGGGTAACACCCATACATATAATCAGAAAAGCATATCTGGATGTTCTGAATCTCAGGTGCCACTGTCAATCACCACTGGTGATTACAAAGTCCCTCTCCTCTCCTCTCCTCTCCTCTCCTCTCCTCTCCTCTCCTCTCCTCTCCTCTCCTCTCCTCTCCTCTCCTCTCCTCTCCTCTCCTCTCCTCTCCTCTCCTCTCCTCTCCTCTCCTCTCCTCTCCTCTCCTCTCCTCTCCTCTCCTCTCCTCTCCTCTCCTCTCCTCTCCTCTCCTCTCCTCTCCTCTCCTCTCCTCTCCTCTCCTCTCCTCTCCTCTCCTCTCCTCTCCTCTCCTCTCCTCTCCTCTCCTCTCCTCTCCTCTCCTCTCCTCTCCTCTCCTCTCCTCTCCTCTCCTCTCCTCTCCTCGCTGTCCCTGGTGATCCATTATGGATTTGGAAATGTCGCTGTTTTCTTAAAAAGAAGCAGCTAACAGATGGCATGAGAGGAACCATGGGATTCTGTTAGTTTGATTTTCAGGAGAAAACTTTGACTACACATCCAGCCAGGAGCCACAGGCTTAATCCCAGGAAGCAGGGAGCAGTCCCAGCAGCAGTGTGCAGACACACGGCAAGAGCTCCTCCATCACATGGACACACTGACCTGCCGGGGAGCAAAAGCCTGTTTGTTACCATGCCTGTGTTTTGTGCCAATTAGGAGGCAGTTACACTGAAAAATGTCTCTTTGATGTAAATCTCTTCAGGTAGTGAATGTTAAACACCACGCACCGCTGGGTAGGTGTATGATTTTGCAGGATTGGAGCCTGCATCCAGGAGTAATTAGCAACACTGTGCCAATCTTCAGTCCATGTACTGGACTGTTATGGCTGCACAGTGGGATACCGTAATTAGCAGAGATGCAACACGCAGAATAATTGGGAGGATAAGGAAATGCCACTGAAGTTTATATAAGGGGGGAAATTTCCTTAGATCTAGACAACCTCGTGTCACCATGAAACTTTCCACTCTTCTTTGGCGGGGTGTGCCGGAGCACAGCTATTAAAAAGTGGTAATTTTGGTTTCACTGTGATGTGGCCGTCATTACCTGGGGAGCGAGGAGGGCCCGAGACCCTCTGCCGGGGGGGATGGACAGGGTCAGGGACAGGGGTGGGGTCAGGGATGGGCCTGGGGACAAGGGACAGGGATGGGGACAGGGACAGGGATGGGGTCAGGGATGGGCACAGGGACAAGGGACAGGGATGGGGACAGGGACAGGGATGGGGTCAGGAATGGGCACGGGGACAAGGGTCAGTGATGGGGACAGGGACAAGAGTCAGGGATGGGGACAAGGGTCAACGATGAGGACAAGGATGGGGTCAGCGATGGGGACGGGAACAGGGATGGGGTCAGGGATGGGGACGGAGACAAGGGTCAGCAATGGGGACGGGGACAAGGGTCAGCGATGGGGACAAGGGTCAGCAATGGGGACGGGGACAAGGGTCAGCGATGGGGACGGGGACAAGGGTCAGCGATGGGGACAAGGGTCAGCAATGGGGACGGGGACAAGGGTCAGCGATGGGGACAAGGGTCAGCAATGGGGACAGGGACACGCCAGGGGAGCCCGCCCCGCCCCGGCACCGCCCCGGGAGCACCGCCCGCCTTTTCTTTAAGTTTCCCGTTAAGTTTCGCTTTCGCTCCCGCGCGGCCGGACCCAGCGGCAAGGCAAGCCGCGGGCTCTTCCCAGCCCTTCCCCTGCCCCTGCCTGCCCCGGCCCCGCTGCCCGGCTCCCTGCCCTGCTTCCCTCCCCTGGGCTGCGCGTTCCTTGCTGCGTTCCGCTGCCCTGCGGCCCCCGCGCTGCTCCCCGGCACCGCCGCCCGCGGCCTGCCCGCTCCGCTTCCCCTTTGTGCGAGTGCGTTCGCCAAAGCCGAGGCTGGACCCGGCTTTGGGAGCTGCTCTTACAGCCGGGGAGCTCCCAAACCTCTGCCAGCGCCCCGCTCCCCGGCCGGGTGGTGCAGCCGTGGAGCCACTGGTGGGCTCTGAGCTGCTGCTGCTGCCAGGTGTCCGGGGTGGTTTCGTGGTAAACGTGTGTTCTTCTCAGCAAATGGGTGATAAAAGCAAATTTAATCTGTCTAACTATGGGAAAGGGGCAGGAATCGCTGCTAATTTCCTGATGAAAGTCTGGAAGCAGAGACCAGATGTTTCAGTGCATCCCACCCCGAGTGAAGGTCTGCGTCTGCCCTGCGCTTCTCTCTGCTGAGCTGGCGCAGATCGTTCTGCTGTGGTTTCCCAACTGCTTAGTGATTGAATTAAAGCCATCCATGGGAAATACACAGGACTCTCTCACTTATACGCATCTGACTATGTATATGCAAATGAAAACACAGGAGCCCTTGCTTTCATCCCAACATGCTTCTTTCCAGACCATGGAAAACTATCTGGGATGAGGACAGCTCACTTGGGCACATGGCAGGGTACTTGGGACTACCCTGTGTAGGCCAGGTGTTGGACTTTGATGACCCCAGGGGTCCCTTTCGACTCAGAATATTCTGATTCTATTTTATAATTGTATTCTATGATTCTGTGATCTTTCACTATAGAATTATTTTTGATTTTACTGTAATCTGCTTTTTTGAGAGTGATGTTAGACAAGTTCCTTTTCGTAACTGGCACAAGAAAATAGAGATGGCTGAACATGTGCAATGCCACAGCAATTCAGGTCCAGAAATCTGTAGCCACTCTTTCTTGAGGAAGTATTATACAATAAAACTGACTAAAACCCTCACATGTATCTTCTATAAACCAGACCATAAATAATCTGGTTCATAGAAGTATCTCTAAAATGTCAGTGCTCACTGAGGGACACTTACATTCTTGTACTTTCATTTGCAGATGTCAGAGGATCAGCATGATGATCTCTCTGCTGGACAGGGAGGTGATGAAGATGGCTGTGATGCAGTTGATGCAAGGCCAGACAGAAGCAGCAGGTTCTCACTTTTTACAAAGTAAGTTCCTATTTGTACTCCTGTTTTTGTTGTTGGATCAGCTGCCATGGTACCCTTTTAATCAAATAAACACAAAAAGGCTTGATTTGGTGTTCAGTTTGCCATGTCCACAATGTTATTGATGATCTGGATAGAAAGGTGGTTCATGTTGTATGAATTTAATGTATCTTGTCTGCACCTTAAAGCATTTCTTTATAATATCCCCTAAAGGGAAACATATAATATCTCCCATAAGTTTTATTTGGCAGCTAAGAGACCACCAAGTTCATTTAGCATCAATTACAGTCCCACATCTTAAACATTGACCTTTGGTGGAGCTGGGAATTGAATATGCCATTAATTATCTATTTTACTGCACTCAGCTCAGCTAATCTCCAGCATCACTGGAATCCCCTGCTGACTGCCTAAGTTACTTTAAAGCCTGGATGTGCCATCTAGGTTGTAGCACAAAGAAGCCTCACCAAGTCTAGAGATGTAACCCCTTACAGAATACATTAAAAGCCTTTAATTTTAAAGCATAGTAGTCTCACTGAAGCATAAACTTACTTTCATTAAATCAGTGGGAAGCAAGAACTATTTACTGCTCACCTGTACTCCTGAAAACACTGTATAAATGTGATTAGAAATGAAAAAAAATGAAAAATGAACATGCAAAGTTTATAAATACTGTTGAATGTCAGCAAATGGTTACTTCACATTGGATTTAGTGAGATTTTGCAAGAGATATTTGATGCAAAGTTTAATGCAGAGAGGTTTTGATTTTTTTTTACTATTGGAAATTTACATTAAAGTGAGCAGTATAATTCAGAGAGTACATGGCAAAAATACTTTTATTTTTTCTGTTTATTCTATGAGTTTAATAGGGGTAACAAATCTGTGAGAGAAATGAAAATGCTTTAGTCTTAGAAGACTTTTGATGTGCTGTTAAGCAAATCACTGTACTTTCTCTGTTTCATTTTATCATTCCTCAAATATGTTTCATGATATGTATGTGTATTATTAATTTTAACAAATAGACAAATGTAACATTTGTTTCTAAATCTTGTCAAATATTTTTTCAAAGGTTTCTTTTCAACTTTATAGAATGTATGTTTTGATATTTGATCTGGTCTTCTTTATAAAAGGCAATATGCTAATGCTATTATTAAATTATGCAACTCAAAGTTAATAATTTCCAAAGAAAAGGCAATAATCAGAATTTCTATTACTTTTTCTATAAGAAATATTTAAAATAATTTGGCTATTCATCAGTTTGAGGCATTCATCTTTTGGGAATTCCTTGAAGATGCAATTTACAACATTTTTCTTTAGAAGTAAAAAATTGCTCAGATTAAATATGAGGTAGTTGAGAGAATTCAACTTAGATTTTGTAGAAAAAAATACATTTGAGAAATCTAATAGAGTTTCTTGAAGAAAGTAGTGATTTCTTAAAGAGTAATGAGGTGCTTGACAATTAATGTATTTGTCCTACGGAAACTAAAAGTATTTGGTCTGAAGGAAGATAGGGGAGGAATGTGAGAGGATAAAGGAAAATGGGATCTGATCTAAACTATGATGGTAATAAAGGAGAAAGTGAGGGGAGAATGATCATTCTTTGTTCCTGGCAGGGAATCTAGGGGACATCCAATGAAAAGTTCATGCAGTAGGTTTAAGACAAGCATTAAGGTGTAATTTTAACATAGTGCAGAATGTCACTGCAGCCAGGGGATATGTAGATGTCAAGATTTTAGGTAAATTCAGAAGAGACTAGATGTATGTGTGGAAGAAAATTCCAGATGTTAGCATCTTTGGTGAAGATGTTCCTAAGTCACGTCTCTGTGGGAATATATTCTGTATCCAATTTCTTCTGTTTGTTTTTTTCAGACTCATTCCTAGTCAGTACCAGATACCAGGCTAGATGTACTTGAACTTGAACCAGTGTGGCTCTCTGTCTTGATTGCCAAAGCTTCATTTTGACAACATGAAGTAATGCATCTTAAATAAGGTGCCTAGAAAGCTTTGGAGTGACTAGGATTTTATTGTGACTAGGATTTTATTGTCCCTTTTTTTGGTTTATTTTATCAACCCAGTCTTTGCCAGTTGTGCAGTACTCTCAATGAAATTCTTCACTGCATTTCATGTACTAAGTTCAATAGGAAAACAAGTAACTTGTGATGTTACATAAGCACATTAATTTTAATTGGAGAGAACAGAGCAGTGAGAAGCCAAATTCAAAGCTGTGCAGAAAGACCAGCTGTTTCCAGGAGCCTCACAGCTTCAATTTGCCACTCTCTGGCTGTGACTGGAGATCTGCCTTGTCACAGCAGTAACTAGAAGTAAATTAAAATCTTACTCACTACAGCACATTTCTCTCTGAGAAGTCTGTGAGGCTGCTGTACCAAGGAGGCCACGAGGCTCAGAACAAGCCAGGATGGGCAGATTCTTCTGATATCTCAACGATTTAGGGGAATTGTGTTCTACATATTTCCTTCTCTTTGGAAAAGTGCTAATACATAGCTAATACTGGTGAGAAAAACTGTCTGGTGGGGAAGAGAGTTGGAAGAAATTTTGGATTCAATCTGCCAGCCGTGTTTGGCTCCGGGTTTTTATTTAGCCACTAGATGGCAGGAGGGGATTAATTTTGTCTACTGCAAAAAGAACAAAAAATGGGCTGTGCTGAGCAAAAAGTTGTGTTCCAGAAAGCAAAAATATCAAGACACATTCTGGCAAGGCTGCACACCAAAAAAAGTTTAAGACCTGTTTAAGAAAAGATTCAGCTAAGGATTTCAAATATGCATTTTATTTTTTTAGCTAATAGAATTTTTCCCATATGAGTTTGGGGTTTTTTACTATGCTATCTGTGCTCCTTTTACACTTTCAAGGCTTTAAATACAGTCTCGCTTCTTCACAGGATGATTTAATATCTTCATTTGGTGTCTTTTATCTTTTATTAGGGACCTCCATTAGGGAGATTGATAGCAGCAAATGCATTTTAGCATCCAGAAAGCTCATGCAACATGAAATGGAATAAAATTGCACTGTGCTAAGTAGAGTTAATATTTCTCTTAATCCTAATTAAAGTTAGGTTTTTTTGAAAAGCTGCATCCAGAAATTCCCAAGGCTTTGTAGGCTTGTATTTGCACTGTGAAAAATCCTGACTGCTTGTGGGCTTCAGTGAAGAAACAGTGCAGAAGAGTTTTGTTATTAGTAGTGTCTAGGCACCAGTTTTATCCTAATTTAATTGTATAGAACCATTTATCATCTGATTGCTTTTATCTGCTCCAGCCCTACTGTCTTGTTTTATAGTCAATATGCTCCTTCTCATCTGGAAACAGAAAACACAATTTAAATATTCAGAAATCTTTACAAATTCTTAGTAACAAATGGAAGTGTGTGATTCTATAGTGCCCTCATTGCAGACACTTTAGATGGATTGTAAGTAAAAAATGGATTGTAAGTAAAAAGTAAAAACTAAGAAATTTCAGAGGTTTTGTGGGGCATGTAGTCACCAAGAATATTTTAGCTGTTTAACACTGCAAATCCAAAATATCTGTAAGATATTTCTTTCTGTCAAGTCACAACACTTTAAAGTTTGAGACTTTAGAGTAATTTGAAAGTTTCCTGGAAATGCCAGTGTGCCTCTCACCTTCTGCAGTTCCATGGTTGTGATAGTTATGTAGTTAAGATATCTACCAGGTTTGTAAATTAGTATTTAGATTAAAAAGATTCAGGGATATATACCTTTTTATTTCATGTGTACAGTGTTTATTTGGGTTGCAGAACATCAAAGTGAGGAAGCAAAGATGTTACCAAAGGCTGTCTGTTTTAACTTCATCACCCTTGTGTCAGTACAGCCATATTTCTCAACATAAATAACTTTGTCCTTCAAAGAATAAATATTCATTTTTGAGATTCATCCTCAGCTGAACCTCAGGTCTGGAGTTGTAACAGGTATAGGGAGTTGTCTTTCTTTCAGTTAAGCTTTTCTGTTGTCCCTCTGTCTTTTGGGGATCTATTTTCCATCCACTTTTCACTGTATCACATGCATTCTGAATTGGAAGGACCCACAAGGATCATCAAGGCCAGCCCATAAGTGCCTGAATGGGGATTACCAACAGCTTGTTTTTATATTGATTTGTAAAAGAAGCTCCTTTTCAGGTAGAAATTTTATGAAGAACAGCTTCACACTGATGCAGATATATATGTTTTCCAGAGTTGTCCATTCTGTTACATGATTTTCAGTGTCAGAATATTACAGATTTTTCAAAATAAATAGTGCTAAGAAAAGTATCTCTTTTATCCTTAGATAGACTAAAAATAGCAAGCTACTTTAAAGCAAATAACAGCTGATGAATCATTCTCTGAAGTTATGTTCTGGGCTGCAACTCAGAAGTCTGAGCTGACCTCCTGTTTCAGCCTCATGTTTCCTTAATGTCTCTAAGGAAGTCACTGTGTGCCTTAGTTTGTCCTGTAAATGGGTGATGATCTTTCCTTTTGCTGTCACAGCTCCAAAATCTATCACAATATAATTTTAATTTTGTTTGGAGTTTGCTTGTTCTGCTTAGCACAAGGTAAACAATATCAATTGTTTATGTTCACCTGAAAGCACCAAACATAAAATTTCAGAAGTAATTTATAGTCTGGAAAAGTTCCTACAAAGACAATTAAGAGATTGTAACAAAGAACAACAGGGATATTTCATTTTTATTGCTCTTTTTTGAAGTCAGAGGTTGTTTTGGGGTTTTTTGGTTTTGTTTTGTTTGTTTGTTTGGGGGATTTGGTTGGGGTTTTTTGTGTATATATGTTTGTGTGTGTCTGTGTTTTGGGGGTTTGTTGTTGTTGTTTTGTTAGAGCAATTTTTGTTAGGTCTGGAACTCAGCTTCTGGAGAACACTGCAGGAGTATTTAACAATGAGTGGAAACTCATTGATTTCAGTGGCCAGTGCTTGTACTTTCCCTTGGATGCTTTCTGCATGTACCTCATAGGAAAAGCCCAAGTATCCTGAAATAGAATTTAGTCTATATTACAAGAGCTCATTGATTCACAGTCAATATTTGTTTCCAGTCTCCTTAGAGCCTTTTTAATGTGAAGTACAGCAAACACTGGGTTATCCAGGAACTGTATCTGAAGTAATCACAGTCAAGTATCCTAATTACTTCTTAGTGTAGTAATTTATTTCCTTCATTACAACAAACTCTGGGTTGTGTCATACAGAATTTGGAGGACAGTTATTTTGCAGTGTGACGTTTAAGCTTTCAGAGCAATCCAAACAAATTTAAGCCAAATTTATAATAAACAAAAACTGCTTGAGGGTAAATATGTAGGAAGTAGTTGTAATAGAGAGGGTTTGTAAACTATGCATGTTAATTTGCATTATTTTGCCAGAAACATTCATTGTGTAAATATTGTAGCAATGGTGGATCAGGTTTTGACAGAAGGAAGAGGTGAAGTCTGCTGTCCTACCTCCATCTCAAAATCTATTTTCCTGTACTCTTACACAGGAATAGAGATAGAATGAGTGATGGGAGCATGTTTTCTGCTTGTCAGCAAAGGTAGCTCAGGCTGCATGACCTCAGCTGGCAGGGTGATGGCTCGGGGGCTTTGAATGGCCCCACAGAACAGAAGAGTCCAGCGTGACCCACTGCTGACACAGGCGAATGCTGGGCCTGAGCACACAGAGCATCCTGTTCTCTCTGCAATGCAACCCCGAGCATGGTGGGCTCCTAGCATTGCCAGAGAACACCAGACCTGCTCCTGAGGACAAGCTGAAGCTGTTTTCAGATGCAGTGTGGAGTTCCATTTGATGATGAGCCAAGGTACTGTAGAATGTTATTCACCTCCTTCCTTCTCTGGAAGGAAAAATCATGAGTTTATACCATAAAACAGTTCTGTTTAGCTAATCCTAGCTCCACTGGCATTTTGCAATTGCTAATCATTGCCAGAGTGTTCTCTGAGCATTAGTGTTTGGAAGGCTTGCTTTATTTTGAGTCATTTTCCAAGCAATCCATATGTACCTGTTAATTTCTCTTAGTGCCTATGAAAGGTAAAAGAACCTTCACCTTTTTTTGCATATAATTATCAGTTGCCTGTGTACATTATACTGCCTAGGGCATGATCATGCAAGATTTCAGTTTCCAGAACACCCATGGAAGGTATGGATGTGCAGGTTTTCTAGAAATGAGCAGAAAGCCTTTCAGCAAGCAAAATTCTTTATTTGTAAAAATTTACCTTTTGAATGTTTTTTGGCTATTATGTTGCATTCAGTATTGTGAGGCCTGTGTGGCAGATAAAATGCAGCTAATTGGGAAGCTGAATCTCAATTACAAAGTGATGATTGGGAGTTTAGAACTGTATTTTGCAGGCATCACACCACAAAATTGTCATGTGATCTGTGAGTGATCCCTAAAATATTAAGTGCACAAAACTAGGGCACTGCTACCTGTTTCTTTTTTTACTTTTGTCTTTTTTTAACTGTTGTGAAATGTGGACAATATTAGATATTTGTCTGTTGAAACTTCTTGTCCAAAGTGCAGCTGGCTTAGTCCCAATGCACTTGTTCTGCTTCATTTGTATATAATAAATTAAATTGCAGTTGTGGTTTTGATTTGCATTAGTTAAGGCCATCACTAACACATACTTAAAAAGACAGGAAGGCATATTTAGATTAACTATCAGAACTTCAAAAAAACATTTGCAAAGCATGCCAGAAGTTGTAGTCTGAGGCTTGTTCTTTCAAACAGCTCAACTCTTTCATTATACTCTGAGTTATCTTGGACTGAGTTTCTCAGTTTTCCAGATTTTTAGAGAAGATTCTCTCTCCTATTTGGAGATGGATCTGAAACTAAAGTGGAACAAAAAAGCTACAAGAGTAGCTTAGGGTCTCAAAAATGTCTTATAATGAGGTATTGAAAATGTATTCAGTGTTTCAATTGATGTTAAATAGTCATACAGGCACAAGCATTGTTCTCTCTTCAGAGAAACTAATGTGAAGTAATCAAAGTAAGGAATTTGTTTCTGGACTGAGATCCACTGTAAACCTCCATAGTGGAAGTTTACAATAAGAATGTAGATAATAACTTTACAGTAAGGATGGTTTGTTTCATGCATTTTCTTTCCAGGAGGCACCTGTCAGTAAGCAAAGCCAGACACTCTAGACATAAGCATTGCACAGATGGACAAAATACAAATTTTTAAATTATTCTCCACTTTACTGGGCAGAATCCCAGAGTGGGTCAGGTTGGAAGGGACCACAGTAGGTCATCTTGTCCAAGCTCCCTGCTGGAGCAGGATCATCCCAGAGCACATGGCCCAGGATTGCCCCTGAGATTGGCTCAGTTGGTTGGAACACGGGGCATCAGTTTTTGTATGACCCTCCCCCTGGAAAGAAGCCACATGATCTGCATTGCTGTATGAAATACATTTCTTTAGACTTCATTTTGTGATGGAAGAACTGAGACCAAGAAATACAGAGTTACTTTCCCAAAGTTATTCAACAGCAGAAGCACAACTCATTTTGGTTTGTTTAATACCTTTCATCAAGTTAAATGGGCAAAGCATAGCTAGCATATGGTCTTAATAAATATATTTATTCTGTCTTGTACTCTCAGATGTGATATTAAGAAATTTAGGGAAATGCCATGATTTCTTTAAATAAATTGAAGCAGTTTATTCTGCAAATTTTCTGTGAAATCTGTAACAGTACTGTTTCATATGTCATATCAAGAACAAAAGTACGTTTTTAGTATGACATTGGTTTTTTGGATGAATGAACTCAGTCCAGTCTTGGAAAGAATTTTTTTTAATGATAGCTTAGGTCCTTCCCAGCTCTAGTATTATCTTGGAAAGTTCAAGTAAATAAACACACTGTTTGCCTAACTCCTTTCTTTTGATACTGCTACAGCAATATTTTCTGTTCAAAATTACTGTGTTTACAATTATTTGAAGGGCCTGTGACATGAGCTTCCAGATGAACAAGAGATACTGTCCTAGTAGGTTCCTAACTTCAGGTTCATTCAAAGAAAAGTCTTTGTCTCTGTTGGCCTTCAAACTGGCTTTGTTTCGTCAGCTGCCAGTCTGATTCCAAAGATGCCCTTAAGAAGTCATGAGCTAATGGGCAGTTCAGAAAGAAGCTGAAGGCTAATTAATTCCTATGGCCCTGTTCTTGAGAACATTTAAAGGCATTATTTCATTGCCTGAGCAGTCCTGTTGCTCCCAGGAGGAAAGTGGAGTGTGTTTGTTGGAGGCTGTGGTGTTCCAGGAGGCACACTGGCCATTTCCCTTTATTCCACTCATTCCCAAAAATTACTTTCAAAGTTTAGACATTTCAGCAAAGCAATATATAAATAGGCAAGGGCAGCACAGACCTCATATATCATCAATAAATATGAACTTCTACTGAAATTTTTAATTTCTTTAACAGATGAAACAAGATCGTGACAGGGAACAGAAATCTAGGAACACTTTTTTTGTGTGTGTATGTGTGTGTGGTATTGTGTTGTTTATGTTTGCTATTCTAAATTGCAGCTGTCAGTTTTCACGCCTTTTGTGTGAGACATCTGTGTGCCGTGGTAAGCAATGTAGGTGAAATAATTAAGGTAATGTAAGGTTTAAATGCCTTTTGGGGAACTTCTATGTGCAGTTTTGTAGGATCACTTTTCTTCTCTCTGCTAAATGAAGACTTTCTATTGTGTGGAAAATATCCTGACTTTAATATTAGATTTTTTTTTTCAGTTTTCTTTTGACATCTATCTGGAATATATTTTAAAATAACCTTCTGAAGACTGGTGATTTTATTGGTGCTCATCTATCAAAGTCAGCAGTCCTTTGCTAACGTTTGCTAATAGGGAAAGTGTTCAGTGCTTACTTGAACTTCCTCCTATACAGTTTGTATTGCCCCTTTTTCCTCAGGGGACCTCTGTTTCAGCTGTTAAGCTTTTTCTTTCAGTTTCTCTCAAGGCACATAATTTGCAAGCCTGAGTATGCACTTTCAAGTGCACTGTAATGCAGTTTTAGTATTTGGTCTAGTCCTTGTGGTTTAGACTTTATCCCATGTAATTTATGCTTTCTGATTTTTAACAGCAAAGAAATATTCATTTTTATGAAAGACAATTCAAATAGTGACACATTCTTCTTGTCCAGAAATGTTGCTGTTCTGCCAGCCTGATGCAATATTAATGAAAAAAGGCAATAGGATAATCTGTTATTTGCATGCAGTTCTAAATCTGTGTGACACTACCAAAACAGATCTGACAAAGAACAAAGAGTGTGGCTTAGAGAACTCAAGATCTAAAAAGCTCTAGTCAGGTTTAACAAGTGTCTTTTGCTTGATATTGCCCACAGGGTTCAAGATTAAAAAAAATCAAAGTGGGGAGAGTGTACAGTAATTAGAGATGTATTAAATACAGTTAAATTAGAGGGAATAAAGGTATTAAAGCTGAATAAAAGTATTAAAGCTGGTAGTCTGAAGAGAAGTTTATGCAGAAGTAAGAGATCCTAATGCATGGTTATCAGAAAGCTTCAGAAGTATGAATTATGGAGCCCACATCAGACCACTAATTATTGAGGCTAAGGTAGAAACTTAGAACAAAATATTGAACCTTGTTTTAGCTAATTTATAAATTCTGCTTTCTGTTCTTTTTTTTTTTATTAATAAATGTAAATTAATCTTCAGCACACTCAGTTTTACTGCACATAGCTTGGGGATGCCTTATGAATTCAAACACAATCTTATTTGCATTTTCATTGTTTTCTGTCTGTCCTTTCACTATCTTTTAATATAACTAAGTCCAGTCCAGGATTTTTCCCCAGGAGAGTAAACAGCATTTGTGATGAGCAGTAGTCACAAACACAGTTTATACTGTGCATGCAACAATGGAAGGAGAGTGAGGGGTTTTAGGCAAAAAGAGCAACACGGAGCCACACAATCTGCATAAAAATAAAGAAGCAATATAGGCTATGTAAGTTTATTAAGAGGCCTTAGAACTAATGCATTGTCCCGTGCCCCCCACAAGGCTATAACTTAATGGGAAACTTATTCAAATGAAGCCTGCAAAGAAGCCAAAATGAAGCCAAATGTCAAAAGTCCTAAGGGAAACATCTCAGTTGTTTGTAACAGATCACAGAGCATTGCAATTTAAGACACCTTGCATCCCACAACACTTAAGTGTATGAAAGTTCTGGAGGGTGTCAGTGGATTACCTGAGAATGTTTGTACTGTCCACTGCTCTAATCTTACCCAGACTCAACAGAAAGGCTGAGAATGTGACAGAAACCAGAATAAAACTATTCACCAATGCCAAAAAAGCATTTGGACTCCAGAAGGAATACTGAAGTGATGTGTTTTGCAAAGACACCATGTTTTCAAGGGCAAATTTTCCTTTTATCCAAAACATGTTATCAGTTTTTCAAAAACTATATTGCACATTGCATAAAAGAAGGAAGCCAGAGTAAAGCTGTCAGTGTTTTGACATATTCCTTATCAAGGAAAGGTGAGGTTTACTGAACTGCATAGAGCAGAGTAAGACACAGTTCTCTCCTTTTGTGGGTTTACTTCAAATAGAAATGAATGGAATCAGTGTGGCCTTTTCCACCCATCTCTGAAGGTCAGCTCCCTTAAATTAAATAGTATAGAATTGTAGAATTTTTTAATCTGCTTACATTTTTCAGTACACCAATAAAAGGCTCTAATTTTCTTGGGAGAGAAGGGGACTATAGCTTTCTTTAAAAACTGGATATCCCTCTGTAATACCATTTTTAGAGTTTATTTTGAAAAACTCTCCCTGGAAAAGAACAGTCACTTAAATAGGCAGGCAGAGGAGTAGATGAATACTAGATGAATAAAGACAATGCAAAAGGAAGCCTTTGTCCTGCACATGGATTCTTAGTATGTTGGTATGCCACACTAATATATGGCAGCAGCAGGAATGGAGGAAGGTGCAAGTAGAAAGGAAGTCAAAAGAGAGAAAATCACAGCTGCTAAGAGACACTGCTTTATTTTTTCTAAATAATCTTTAGGTATAGTTAAATGCTGTCAGTGGTATTTTTATCCTTAAATCTTGAACCACATTGAAACAATAATTTATTCCAAATATAAGAGAAAAGGTTTGTTGTGATAGGTAGCAGTCCTTTAGATGATCAAGTCCACTACTCTGACTTTGGCAGCATTGACTTTGGCAGCATTTTAGCCACTCATGATGATAAAACACTTTACTACTATTTAAAAGTTCAGTAACAAAATGATAGCCAGAATAGATAACTTTTGTTTTATATTTGAAAAGTGAGAAGTTGATAATAATGATTTTCTCAGAGTCTAGATTTGATGAAATCACATTCCCAAATATGCAGTTGGTGAGCCTAAGGCCTGGATTTAGAGACATAGTGAGGGTGAAAATGTGCAAGCTATATGAGAGTGCCAGAGTGGAGTTTCAGTTTTTCTGAACTTTTGACCAAAGGGAGAGAACATAAAATATACATGTATGAAATATAATGGCAATAATGGGGAGAATATTTCTGTGTAAGGGAAAGATCAGTGACCACTAATGGAGTGAGGAATAACAGCACAGCTGTAATTAAGACCTGAAGAAGGAGCAAACAGTCATGAAATTCAACTTTCTGTTTAGTCCAGGCAAGTTTGAATCCCAAAAGAGGGAAATTAAAGACACTAGATGTCAGAGAAGCAGAAAGAAATCGAGCAGAGGGCACATAGTTTAAAACATTTTATAACAGCATATAACTAATCTGTGGAAACCCTTTTGGAAAATGCAGTAATTAGAAAGCTTAGTAAGAACAGCAGTAAACATTTATATTAGCTGGTCTCCAGTTGAAAGTTCAGAAAAAAAGATTTAGGCTTTCAATCATAAGCCAGCCTGTCAGTGACAGGAGATTTCTCTTAAGGCCTGATTATTACTTACTTATAACTTTATTAGTTATCATTAGCTAACTAATGGAATCTAAAATGTTGGACATTATACTGTCAATGTAGTCCAGTCAGGCAGTTCCTATATTATGCTATGTTGGCAGAGGAACCAGAATATTCCAAGAATAATTTCAGGCTAAGTATAATCCACAGCCTTTACTCTCTTATTCATTCAGTTTGGACTGATGCCAAAAGATTTCTGGACCTTTTTATTGTCTGCCAGTAAGGAAGTGATAGGCGTAACCACACTGAGTATCACATTAACCTGTTCAGCTTGGGAGGAATCAATAGACTAAAACCACAGTGTCCTGTGTAAAGAAATGGGGAAATGTGCTGCCAAGGCTTGTCTGTGGTGTTTGCCATTGACTGGCACAGAGCTTCTGGCTGCTCTTGAGAATTCCAGCAGCAGGAATTACATCCCTTAAACTCACGAGTATTTCTGCATGAATGAGTGCAAACTATTGAACTTGGGAGTGAAGTGGTTTCAGAGAAGTTGCGTGGCTACATTGCTGTGCCACTTAACCCTTGCTGCTATTTTCAGTGGGGCTTTTTCTAGGGTAACGTGGCTGCCTGATTCCTGGGCTGGAATTTGGTCACTTCCAGCATTTTAGAATAGCAGACAGTGCAAACATGATACTGCTCAAATGGGTCCATTCTTGAGTGTTGACAGCTGTTCATGGGTTGGACCTAAACAGAAATGTGTGCACAATCCCCTTGAAAATATCCTGTTGTCTCTAGCAGGCACTGTTTGAACGACTTTTTCAGAAAATCACTGGAGCCAGATAAATCTGTAGAAACTGGAACCTGTGGGCTGAGGAAATGCCTCTTCATGGACCTGAGTGGTTATTTGTTGTTCTGAAATTTCTTTTTCTCTCTTTGACAAAGAACTCTCTGGTGATGGAGGACCAGGGGGAATTTTAGGTTAAAATAAGAATCCAAAATCTCTTTGAAAGTCAAATGTAATACCAGCATCATACAGCTCTGACTGATTCTTTAAAAGAATTAGTAAAGAATTGGTTAAGACTTTTCTTGAGGCAAAGCATATTTGATTATTGCTTCCAGAGCCCTCAAGAAGCATATGCAAGGAGAATAACCATATTTGCAATTTGTCAGAAAAAAACCCCTGTATTTCCAGACATAATCCTCAAGTAGATATGGTTCAATATCTTGTTTTTCAGTCCCTAAGGGAAGTCTAAAAGAGGACATGATATTAAGATGGTCACATGTAAAAAGAGTATAATGGAAGCCTGCCAGGTGCAGCTCTTTAATTTGGCCCTTCATAATAGAATGTTAAGCCACTCAAAGATAAGAAGCTGTTTTGAAATTGAATTGCAGTAGCATTTATACATGATGAATCATTTAAAGAAGGTTTATTATAGATTCCAATTGATCTTGTCCTTTAGTAATAAAAAAGAGGACACTTAAAGCTAAAAGACAACCATTGTTAAATCAGGCAGGTAAGAAAATAGATTACCTAAACAACATTTAATCAATTCATAGCAGTCTCATGTCTACAGGTTATTATTGAAGCAAATAAAATAATAATTCCTTAGGAAGCTGTCAGGATGAGAATAGTGAAAGCACTTAAATTAATTGAGGTTATAGGAAAAATCTGATGTTGTTATAACCAAACTGTATTATACAGTTCTTTGTGCTGTGAAAGTAATTTCTGTTTTCCTCTCAGACATCAGCAGTAAATACTATTGGAAGCTGGATGCTGGAACAAATAAGAGAGGTGCCAATAGCTTCTTCTGCCCTTTCCTGAGCATTGTTTTTAAGTGGGCTGGCTCCAAAGCTTGCTTATAATTCTGGGATTGAATTAGACTCCTTATAGGCTCTTATTGGCTTCAGTTTTGCTTGAGAAAATCTTAACCACACCTGAAGCTACCTTCTTGGACCAAAAAGTCCACCTGTACTCAGCAAGTACTGCTGAGTTCCATGCTTGTACATCAGGTGTGCATGCTAGCTGTAATTGATTTGGTATTAATACTTTATTTAGATTAAATCTGTGAGTAATGTCTGTACTGTCCCTTGGCATCTCTTTCTAATCCAGTGTAAGACTCCAGTACACAGCAAAAAGATCAGTACATAGTCATATAACCAGAGAAGATTTATTAATATAACCCATTAACATAATTATTGTAATAGTTTGACTTGTTTTTTCTTAGGTTTATTTGACATGAAGTTCAGGTATCAGTGATTACATTGAAATGTGCTTGGGTTTTTGCATAGGTTCAGACTGCTGCTTGGCAGACCAAATTAGCACGTGACTTGTTCACATCTGTAACCTTTATCAGTAGAAACTACCTACTTCTTAGTCTTAATCTGCACAAAATTCAGGGATAATGGTGATTCAGTAAACAAATCACACAGTTGGGTAAACTGCATATCTTCATGTTCCTGAAATAGCTGCTATGGGAAATCTGTCTGCTCTTACATTAATTACTTACAGTAAAAGTAAAATATGTCCAGAAAGAGTTTGCAAAAGGTTACTGCCAGCCTCACTTCGTGTAGGCCATTTGTTTTATCTCTGGGTCAGGATCTGTGTCCTGCTGTTGGCTGCAGTTCACTCCAGAGTTATTTCACCCCATCAGACTCCATCCGCACACAGTAATCACTTCATGGAAATCACAAGATTTTTGTGCCTCAATCCAAAATGTAAATGAAAAAAACAAATATTAGGGAAGGAGAAACATTGGGCAGGGCTGCACGAGTGGTTTGAATTACGGTAAATAGGCCATGCATGTGACTGGTCACTAACAATAATTTCATTTGGTTCACCTAGAAAAAGGAAGAATGGAGAAGAAGAGCAGCCAAAGCCCCCCCTCAGTAATCAATACCGAATTGTTACACCCACATTCCAGTATAATATGGATTACAAGAAAGTTGGCAAATGTATTATTATAAACAACAAAAATTTTGAAGACAAAACAGGTAATGTTCTTTCTTTGATGATACTCATTACAGACCACAGAATTTTTATACTTTCTTTAATCAATAAGTATTCCATTTTTAGGACATGGAATTTTAATGAATGTTTTTATCTTTTTTGATAAATACTTGTTCCTAAAACTTTTTCTGTTCTCTAACTACAATGGCTCTTTTCAACATCTTTTCAGTATATGTCTCAAACACCGTGTCACCTTGCTGTAACAACTTCAAACTAAACCTTTGTTCCAGAGTTTAAAACTATATTGTTAAAATTTGAACTTTGGCATCTGCAACCCATGTTATAAATTCTCTGTCCCTGAGCTACAGCTATGAGCTACAAAAGCTAATAGCTGTAGGTGTGCTCTGTTCACACTCCTGCATTTAACTTTCCAGACCACATGTGGTTCCAAGGTAGACAATACTTGTGTTATCATCAGGTTTGTAGGATTTTTCCTGTACACTTGGCAAACACAGTAAGTTGTTTTCCCCAAAGATTCTGTATCAGTTACTTTTACTGGGTATAATAGGGACACTTTTCAAAAAGTTTTCCATGGGGTGCTTTGTGCCTGTGTTCTACTGCATAACCAAAAGGAGATGGATCATCCTTAGAGCTCCTGTGCTGCAAGGTGCTGGGGGCACACCAGCATTTTTCAGGATAAGATATGTGTTACATTGCATTATTTTTAAAATCTCACAATTTGCTCACAGTGCTGCCAGAGGATTGTTTTAAAAACATGTCACCAAGGCTGTTTAATTTTATCAATGATAAACTTAAACATTTGCCTTTGAACACGTGAATCATTTTGAGTTGCGTAACGTGCAGTCAACCATGTTCTTTGTTTTCCGGCAGGAATGGGCACACGCAATGGCACCGACAAAGATGCTGGAGACCTTGCCAAGAGTTTCAAAGACTTAGGGTTTGAGGTTGATATACACCATGACCGAAGCCGTGATGATATGGAAAAATTACTGAAGAAAGGTAAAAATTCACAATTGTAGAATAATTTAGAGGGGAACAGACCTTTGGAAGTCACTGAATCTGCTCCCTGCTCACAGCAGGTTAAAGTAGAGCAGATTGCTTAGGCCACACACATATAATTTTATGTATGAAGGATTTGTTTTCTGAATGGACTGGGCTTAATTCCCCACCTCATCCCTCAACATCAATTCAGAAATGCACGGTGTTCTTGTGAAGCACTTGTCCTGTGTATTAGGTGGAGAGCTGTGTCATATTAGATAAGGAGTTCAGCCTGTTGATTCCAGTGGGCTAAACTCAGACTCAAGTGAAGGATGTATCCACATACTCATCACATTGTAAAAGATGATCCACTTCTTCTTATGCCTGACAGTAGGAGCCCAGTGTATATTTAGCCTCAGAAAAATGTGTCTGCTCAATATAATTTCCATTCAAAACGTGGCTTCCTTTTGACTCAGAAGTGTTTGCCTTGTAGCTGCCGAGGAGAACCACAGTGATGCTGCCTGTTTTGCCTGTATCCTCCTAAGCCATGGGGAAGAAGGGCTCATCTATGGCACAGATGGACCCATGGCTATCAAGAGTCTGACTGCACTGTTCAGAGGAGACAAGTGTAAAAGCCTTATAGGCAAACCCAAACTGTTTTTCATTCAGGTAATAGCCCTGAGGTAAATACAGTGTCCTTCTGCTGCAGCAGGGAAAACATGCTTTGTTGGTTGTCTGCCCTAGAAAAACCCTGTAGCTTGACTTACTCAATGTTGCTGGAAGTTGGTGAAAAATGTGTTGAGAGAAGTATCTATAGGTAAAATTATTGCTTGTTTTTAAAAGATAATTCATATACGAGATTACCAGGTGTAAAGAATATTATTGTTGTCATTTTCTACATGTTTTTTCTTAGTAATATATGGACTTCAAAGCGGAAAGATAAACTCATTTAATGCAGACAGAACTAAGGACAGTACACAATTTTCAATAAGAATAATCCTGTCCAGGTCTCTTTCAATTAAGGCTGCCTCTACAAATTACTGCTTAAAGAAACACTTTTCCTCAGTAGCCTAAAAATTTATATTGCATTTTAAATTAGCATGTAATTAATTGTATATCAGTTAAACTTTTAAAGACAACTGTTTCAAATAACATTAACTGCCATATCATGGGTCTGAATTCTCTTTTTTACATAATGCATAGTATTATTTACATATAAGAGTTGCAGCAGATGTGGTTTTCCTTAGGCTATTCTATCAATTAATCCTCATCCTCAAAGTGAAAACTGTTTTAAACTCTTCATACTACTAAAATGTTGTTTCTTCTAATTACACTTCTGAAATGGTTACTTTATAGACTTTAAAATTATCTTAATAAAGGCAATCAGGCCTCTTATATAAGCCAGTCAGACCTGTCCTTTTGCAAGAGCTGTCAGTCAAAGCTACCGATCAAGAGCTGAAAATTACCCACTTGGACTATTGTCCCAGTGTGCCCTTTAGCTAAACCCATGATTAAGATAAAATTAAGAATCAAAGAGATAAATGGAAAAGTATTAAAAACTCAATATACTTGTAATGGGTCATCAAACTCTAGAACAGGTTGCCCACACTGTAGAGTCCCCACCTGTGGAGTCCACTGTCAAGAAATTGTCCAGAAGTAATAATTGGGGCTGAGAATGACTCTAGACTGGTAAAATTAATCATGGTTAGAATAAAGCAGTGCTGGCATGGCACTTGTTAACCAACAACTGAGATGCACGGCCTCAACAGCTTTGCCACCCTCTGCTTACAGGATTTGTATATTTTTCAAAGGGTTAGCTAGTGACTTGATCACTGAATAATTAGATATCCCCTGACGCTGTGGAGCCAGGGAGGGGCGAAATGACTCGCACGATTTCAGAAGGCAAAAGAGTGTTTATTCAAAAGCACTTCTCTCTTTTATAGAGAACATCGTGAACATTAATTCCATTGGTCTTAAAGTAAAAAATCATTTCACCTGATTGGTACACTGGACTTAGGTCAGTGTGGTAGAACATATCTATAAACAATATGAACAGAAAACAAGATAATAGATTGTTTACATTTCTCTTGGATTTTTCCCAGGCTTAGCCTGGCAGAAATCTTTCTCTTTTTCTCTCTGACTGAACTGAGAATATCTACAATCCCCCAGAATTGCATTTCTGCTTTTAATACATTCAAAGTACTGCTTAGAACTGAATCCATTAAAAAACTTTGGTGAATACGTATTGTTATAACACCTTGTTTCTGCTTACTGGAAATATTCTATTCTATTCTGCTTTCAGGCCTGCAGAGGCTCTGAATTTGATGAAGGTATACAAACTGACTCTGGACCTGCCAATGACACCCTGGAGACAGATGCCAACCCGAGATACAAAATCCCAGTAGAAGCAGATTTTCTGTTTGCTTATTCCACGGTTCCAGGTAAGGAAAAGAGGGTCAAGATGGGGGTAGGAGCCTGAAAACTCACCATCCATACTGACTGGATTGGAGATGGACCCCCTGGTGATACATTGTGCACTGATGGACAAAACACCCAGTGTACATTGGGTTTCCACCCCTTCTACACTGGCTGCAGAGGAAAAGGGAGGCTACAGATGGCAAAGGCACTATAACTGTGTTCTGGGAATCCTGCCCTTCCATGTCCTGGTGTGCTGAATGCGTGATGAAGGCAGGAAGAGGAATAGTTACAGTACAATACTTATTCTCTGGAAGGAAACCTGTGCAATTTTACTTCTTGCAGATTCCCTAATGCCAAAATGTAGAATGGTACTTAAGCAGTGTGAGGTTTGGAGAGTTAATATACATTATTCTCAGCTTTAATGAAGTAGTAACATGTATGTATGTAATATGTAACACAAGTTAAGAGTTCAACTTTCTGTGTGTGCATTGTTAATCTTTGCCCAGAATCTTTCACACAAAAGAGCAAAAATAACTCCCTGTATTTTCTTTCTTGTCTTTCTTGTTAGGTTATTACTCCTGGAGAAATCCTGGAAGAGGCTCCTGGTTTGTGCAGTCTTTGTGCTCTGTGCTAAATGAGCATGGAAAGCAGCTTGAGATCATGCAGATCCTCACTCGGGTCAACTACGTGGTGGCCACGAATTTCGAGTCCCAGTCCGACGATCCCCGCTTCAGTGAGAAGAAGCAGATTCCCTGCGTGGTCTCCATGCTCACTAAAGAACTTTACTTCTAAAAATGCATTTTAATGCAGCCCATGGTGAAAGGTCAGGCTATGGTTTTGGGTGGAGATGTGATATTGGACAGGAGTAACACATTTTTAATAACAGAAATGTGGTAACACTAGATTTTTATGTTGTATAAGCTGGGGTATGTGATGGATGGAGAATATGCAATATTTTAAAGAAGCTGTGGGCCAGCCTGACAGCTATTACTAATTATTGTGTCTTGGTTTCCCTTTGTGTGGCTGTCATGATTTATGGCTACTGAAGATGTTATGAGTCAGCTACCTGACCCATAAAGCTTTTTGCCAGAAAGCAGATTGTAAATTAAGAATAAAAACAAAAAAATCTTGAGACTCCTTCTCATTTACTGCTAGCTCATGGAACCATAACCTCCTTGGAAGTTTCCAAAGACCATCATATTATGGGTTTGTCCAGTAGTAAAACAGTTTGTAGCTATTTAAAAGGGTGTTTCTTAGTCTACTATATTAATTTCCTTTTAGTAAACATTATTCATGAAGGCTAATGGTTGCTCTGTGCTCCATCTGGAACTCAGTTTATTTAGTCATCATTCTAGCATAAGATGAATGTATAAAAAAATCATTGTTTTTAGATTATTTACCTGAACAATATAGAAATGTAACAAATAGAACAATCAAAATTAAAATCTTTGTAAAAGATTGGCAAATTTTACTTGGATGGTACCATATTGAAGTGCCTTTGTAAAGATACTTTGCCTTGCAAATGACAATTGACTGAGAGAACAACCTGAACGGTGGTGTTGCAGTTCTTCTGCTTGCAGAAATAAAAATGTCTGCTTGTTGATTCAAAACTTTTGAACCATCAGAAAGATAATGACAAGGCTTTAAAACATTAAAATCTAATGTTGAAAAGGTGGAATTATATGTTCCAGCAACAAATGCACGTTTAGATTTAACTTTTAGTTGTGAGGAGTTTTGGCAAAACTGGAAATGCTTTCTTGAATCAGAAACCAGACGTGCCTTCTTAGTTACTGTACGGTCTTGATTTTGTGTTTTAGAGTTATGTTCTTGATCTTTATATTTCTACTTTTTATATTCACTTTAGTTGGTAGCTAGGTCAAAAAAGTAAGTTTAATGATTTGGTTAAACTGATAAAGAATTAGTTGTTCACCCTTTTCCCAGTTAATGTACTCTATACTCCTTGCAATCTTCTGAGAAAATAAAGCCAAGTTATCAAATTGTTAAGTTTATTTTCTTACAAATACTGTGACATAGTGAGACATATATTTTTTTCATAAGTCAAATTTATAGTTGTTTGAATTAAATAAATAATGATTTATGGAAGTATTGAGCATTACATCAATAAAGACCTTTTTTTAAAAATCTCTTTTGTATATGTGCATGTTTGCCACTTGATCTGGTAAAGCAGAAACCAACCAAGATATATCCCAGTCCCTTTCTCTTTAAGGAATGCAGGTGGTCTCTGGCATCTTTTCAGAAGGAGGTTTACAGTGTCAGGAGAAATGTAGATTAGAAAAGTAATTCAGCATTGGGTGACTTGGGTTGGACAGGCCACATCCTTTCTTGGAATAAACCAAAGTCAATGGAAGTATTTTATTGGAAATACCGTGTTCCACCAGGGCTTAATCTTGCCCTTTATACAGTAAATTGTACGGTGTTCTAGCAGTGCACGTGAAAGTGTTCTCCCTGCTGCTTCTGCCAAATAGCTGCATCTTAAGCTATTTTCTAGAATTAAGGATGTTCCTGGTTTACCATGGCCAGCCACCATTTCAGTATCTGTTACTCCTCTAGAGGCTCTTTCATGTCTTTATAGTTCATTAGTGTTATTTGCTTGAGGTGTAGCCTGTTTCTAAATTTCTGTGAAAAATATTCCCCCATCTCCAGAACTGTCCTCCAGGCCAGTTCCAATATATTAGCTATAGAAAGATCAGCATAAAATACCTGAATACACTGCCAGAGAGGAAAATAACATGGAAAGATTTACTTAGAGTAGAAGTGAAATATAAAGAGAAAAACATCCCCTTGTGTAAGTACCAGGATCTCTGCTAGATGAGCATTGCTTCAGATCGTGTCCAGAAAAAAATTAATATTATTTCAAAAGAAAATTGTGTACCAACATCACCCTTGAGTGGTGATACTGACATAGCTGAGAGCTGTGCAGCCCATGAGCCTGAAGGAGCCCACTCACAGTGAGGAACCCTTGACCCTTTCACTCCAGCAGAGCCAGGTTGCTGAACAGTGATTTAAAAGCTGCAGGGTGTTTTAGCTTTTTTCCCTGATCAAATTTATGGCTATTTTCTATTGGAAAGCAATTCCATTGCCATCTGCAGGATTAGCCAGATGGTTTAGTGTGTAAATCCACTTTCATTATTGATACACTGAATGTTTCTGGAGAGAATCCCAAAAATCCACTTTTGGCCAAGACTAACTCTGGAATTACCTTGTCATGACATAGGCAGCATAAGAAATCCTGCCTCACCATTGTGTGTATAACTAAATGCTGTTTAAATCTGAAACTGGTTTCAATTTATGGTACTTTTATGATCTTTTAGTGTTCTTACTGCTGCTTTATATTCCAGCCATGGGTGGATATTATGCCTTAGAAACAGCTCAGGAAATGAAGGGACTGTCCAGAAAGCTGAACCAACAAAACCAGGCTGTCTCCAGGCTTTTTTTTCTGTGTGGAAGACATTTATCACTGCCTCAAATGTGCATATTTTTCATTGCTTCTAAGTGAATATTAATCTTCTGGATTTCCCCTTTCCAGAGCAGTTTTTATTTACTTCCCATACAGAAACAGGAATTTCCTTGTGGGTCAGATTTCAGGGTGTTTGTATTTCTACATGGACTATAAGAGGGCAGTCACAGTGCAGGGCAAGGACTCATCGTGTTTTGCTGCAGGAGGCAGTACAGGGAAACTGGATTTACTTGAAGGTGTACTTCTCTAATAACCTTCTTCATCATGAAGACATTTTGCTTGTAAGTATTAACACAGTTTGTTTTCCTTATCTTGGAAATTTTTGAAGTTTTGTAATAGCTTTCATCATAATGATTTGAGGCATTTTATTTGCATTTTGACTGAAATGTCTCATTGCATTTCAAAAGGTTTGAAGCAATCAAATCCCTTAATGCCTGGCATACAAAAATCTGAGGGGGTATAATCATGGAATTGGCATTTTCTGTTTTGAATTAGATGTAACCTGTTTACAATGTTGCTTTCTGTTGAAAAGACAATTAGATGTAACAATTAAAAAGTTTTTCCCAAAAGGCCGAGTGAGATAGCACAACTAATCTCACATTTGTCTTCCCACATGCAAATCTTGACTATTGCTGACATCCAGAAGAGACTTTTATCCTGTCAGGGACTCTTGGAACATTGTTCTGTAGTAATTGCATCGTTTGCCAGTTGAGGTGGCTGTCAGTCATTGAACAGAACAATACATTACCTTTCATTGCAACCCCAGGTGGGTGTCCTACTATTGACTTTGTGTAAAGTCATTTTTAGTTTTGGAAATTACTTTTTTGTCCTTTTCTTTTTCTGGTAGGCAACAGATGAAAACTCTAGAAGCAAATTTTATAACAGTTTATCATGGCATTTGTACAACAAATCTTTCTTCCCAAAAGGCAAAAATTGCAAAGATTTCCCTAAAAAAAACCTTAAAAAAATGCAGACAGAAATGTACATTCTCTGATGAACCTAAGCTTGCAGTGGTTCATTCCCATTTACAGCCTGGAACAGGAGGAATGAAGGTCTGTAGCTTTAATTGTGTCTCAGGAGTAAAATTCTGTGTATGACCCACCCATTCCTGACCACCCTACTCCTGACTGGACCATGTTTACTTTTGGCAGCATGGAGTGAATCACTGAAGAAAGAGAAGCAGAGGAAAGCCCTTAAATCTCTCACTGCAGCCAGGGTTCTCAGTTAAGAACCAGAGAGCAGCACTTGTAATCCTCCAGATTTTCCCAGGAGAGGCTCTGTGGCTTCAGGTGGCACAAGAGGGTCTGTGTAACCTCCTTGTAGGTACAACAACCTCCAGCCAAGATCTGGTTTTGCAGGGAATGAGAGTTTTGAGATAAGGCAAAGGAAAACTTTTGAAAAGGCATTGCATTAATACGACAAACTTGCAAATTATTAAAATTGCCATCGTTTTATAATTCAATTTTCTACATATATTTTAAACTCTTTAGGCCAAGTTATGCCAGTTTTATACAGGACTGATCATACTGGCAAAGCAGTGTCAGAAACCTACATGGAGGCAGTATTCCTAGGGTACAGGTGTTGTGACTAGTGCAAAAGGAAGGGCCAAATGAAGTTCTCTTGGCAGCCCTCATCACTTCTAGGCAAATCATCTTTTTGGCCTATAAAAGTGGATAATATTTGTTATTTGTAATTTTGTGATTGTATTATAAAATAACAAATGTAGCATATAGTGTATAATTTAATATGATATAAAATTATATATAAATCAATTTAAATTAATAGTTATGGTTGTCTTATGTATTTTGATCATCAGTATGAAAATCAACAGTTGTAAGATTTTTGTTATTTTCTCAACAGCAATTGTGTGTGCAGTGAAATGCTGCTCAGCAGCAAGCAAACTGAAAGGAATTAGCTTCCACATTTTTGCTCTTTTTGTTATCTTGGTGGAAGAAACAATCAGGATGGCTTCTACAAGTAAAAGAAATTCTGCAGGTACAAAACTTCTTATACTAAAATTTGTCAGTAGTAAAGTTGTGAGATGATCTGTCCTTACCTGAGTGCCATCTATTAATTTCTTTCAGGGTGCATTTCAGATCTCTAATTATGACGCTTAAGGAAACCAGACCCCAAAAGTTAAATAAGATCAGTTAAATAAGACAGCAGCTCATGATATCTTCTGAGCCCCTACATTTTCACTACCATTACTTTGCATTTTGGGCCAGCTGTCAGCATTAACATCAGGGAAGCAGGGCCTGGCTCTATATTTTATAGCCTTGATTTATGTTTGTTTTATGGCCATTTAAGCACAGAAACCCAGTGCTAAGCAACAATTTCCAGTTCAAAGAGGTCTTTTTAAAGAGATTAATTGGCAGCAAGTTAAGTAATGGTGCTCTTCATTTCTCTTTGATTAGTGAGAATTCAAAATACATTTTGCCCTGAAGGTGGAGTCTGCAAGCACGGATTCCTCATCAAATCACCACCTCTTCAACTCTTCAGCTCACAGGTATACTAGCTCAGATTAGTCATATTTCAGCAATCCCTCATATCTGCTATCCTGAATTTTAATGAGAGACAAATTGCTTTCTCTTTGGCAGAATTCCTGGAAAAGGCGTCTTTTTGTCCTGTCCAAATCCAGCACAGGGAATTACATCCTCAAGTATCTAAAAGGCCAACATGTGAAAGGCTCCATAGCTGTTGATCAGTATGTAGCTCAAATGCATAATCTTTTTTATTTTAAGTCATGTATCAGCACTCTTCAATGACCACTGATTGTACAAGCACTTGTTCCTGACTGAACAAGTCAATTGGGTTCTTGATTCAAACCCAATGAACTCCACAAGAGTCCCTTGGGATTTGTCAGCTTTGGGTGCAACTATGATACATATAGAAGTGAAAATACAGAATAGCTTTATTATCATTTACTTTTGTGTGAGTGATTGTTGTGATGTGTCTCCCAGCGAGATACCTGACTTGGCTCCACGATCCCACAGGCTGTGTTCCTGCAGTAGAACACATTTTACCGTAAGAACAGTGCCATGCTTTCATTCACATGTGAATAAGGACAGGCTGTGCCTCTCTCAGCTGTGGCACACACCCTTTCCCAGCTTGCAGCTTCACAAAGCGCTTTGCAGGTTTGTGCAAAGGTCTCCTGACTTTCTCATAGACTTTTGGGCTGATTATGGTTGCTCACTGCTTCTTATTCTGCCAAGAGATTGCCCTGCTTGGCTCGTTTGGGTTGGTCATTTCCTTCCTGTCAGCACACGTCTACTGCAGCAAGACTGAGTGTCCCTGGCTTTGGACTGGTACCTTTACCAGGCCATGGGTGGTATGAGATATGTGCAAAGGAAACAGAAGATGTAATGGGAAATGTAAATATTTTCCAGTCAGATCTAGAGGTTAATACTCCAGCCTCCTGGAGTATTGTTAGGCAAGGAGGTCACTCACCACATTGCTATTGTGCTTCTTCCATTAAAAGGATTTACATTGTGAAGCTTTCAAAAATGCAGTTTGCTCAGTGGTCTGTGGTTACATTATTACCATAATTATTTTTGTCATTACTTTTATTTGGCTTCTTGGAAGTTAATGGAAGTAGTG
Organism: Vidua chalybeata; assembly: GCF_026979565.1. Lineage (NCBI taxonomy): Eukaryota > Metazoa > Chordata > Aves > Passeriformes > Viduidae > Vidua > Vidua chalybeata. The sequence goes on along the minus strand of NC_071537.1, from coordinate 8,472,848 downwards.
CTTCAAGTGCTTCAAGTATCCATTAAGAGTACTTCTGTCCTCTTCCCCTCCATTAAAACACTATTAATATACAATTAGTTTCAAATCAAATCTATTGTTTTATAGTGGTTAAAAAACTTCCACAATAATTTTTTCTTATTTTTGTTTCTTTTCAAGATTCTGAATTAAACAAAAAAACCCTTTTTCCAGAAATGAGGATCCATAGTCTGGGCACTTTGGAAAAGTTAATTTTATATAATTTGCCTGGAAATTTTCTTCGTTGAAAGACCACCTCTTATGAATGTGTGCATTTATTTTCTTGAGCAATTTTTTCTGTGGAAAAATATCTAACTCTTCCCTTGCAGATCTCATCATATTATGCTGTGCTCAGAGTAAAGTATGGACATGCACACCTACATGTGTGTGTCTATTTGTATGTAACTGTGTAGAGTTATATAGGATGTTTCATCTGGTTATCTTCACAGAATCATAAGTATTCAAGCTGGCATAAGTAATGCTGAAATTATGGAAACGGTGAGGAAGATGTTCAAATGCCTTCCTGAGCGGGTGATGTCCATCAGCACTGGAAACAGGCGTTACTTCCTCATTGGGGACAGCAGGTGGGCATAGCACGATGTGCAGAAGCAGTGACAGTGCTGTTAAACTAATGTAGCACTAAGCTGTGCCCCAAGGAAGGGTCCTGCTCCTTCACCCACTCCCTCCCTTTTGTGTCTCAGCTCCTGATGGCACAGCTCTGGGATGAGGTGATTCAGCTGCCTGATCCAATGGAAAACACCTTTTTCTATGGCATTGCCTCCCCTTATTCATGGCTGGGTTCATTTTTTGCTGGTCCAGGCAGGTGAGCTCACCTTCCCTGCAGCCACCCAGTCACAGCACCCAGCATGTGAAAGCAGAGGGAGCACAGGGGTGGCAGTGGGGATGGCAGTGGCAGTGCCTCAGCGTGGCAGTGCCATTTCAGACTGTGCTGGTTAGGGGACAGGAAAGAGCAGAGACCTTTGCCTTTTCACCCAGCAGCTCCTGGGAGTTAGAGAAGTTTCTGCTCCTCATGGATAAACCACAATATTGCCTGCAAACTAGGTTGTTAATCAAGGGAAGTAGACTGAAGGCAAAAATTCTCCTGAAGGAAAACAGATCCCAGAAGTGCTGACTGGGGCTTTTGCTGCAGCAGAGGGGTGCAGTCCATACTTTTCCAGGCTAGAATTGAGTCCTGAACAGGGGCAGAAGCTGTTTCTGTGGAGGTGATCAGCCAAAGCTCAGTTAGGTGAGGGAGGAGGACGTTTGTCACAGTGCTCCTGTACTGCTGGTGCCCAGCACCTCCTCTTCAGTTTTCTAGTCACGAGCATGTCAGGGGGAATTTTTTTGTTTTTGCAGAAGAGCAGCTGATGTGTGAAATCCTGATAAGAAGAAAAACACATACCTGAGTGCTACTTGAGCGTTCCACCCAACGCCTTCCCCTGGTGTGTGGCTCTCACGGCCCAAACTCGGTGGGAAGCATTCCAGAATTAATCCAACTAAATCCACTGCAAGCATGAAAAACAGTCCTTCCATGGCATATTTCTCATCCTGACAGTCCAAATGCCTTCCCAAGCCTTGTTAACTCTCTGAGTCAGACTTTGCATCTGGCTATGACCACACAAGCACTCTTTCCTGAAAGGCAGGTGCAGGGTTTTCCCTTGATCTCAGGAATTTTTGTTTTGGGCCCCATAGGAAGAAGTAGGTAGGCAAAAGAAGTGCCCTTGTGTGTTACCTGTCAGTAAGTTTTCACTCCTCTTGTTCCAACTTCAGGCAGGAAATAGACGATTGGGTCACTCTGATATCTTCAGTCTGCAGGGAGGACAATAGAAGTGGATGCTGCCCTCAGGTGACATATTACTGTACTTTATTTTAGAAAAAAAAAAAAAAGCCATTTCTTTTTTTCATTACAAAACTGTGCAAAAGAATTTTCCTGATCTTCACCTTGCCAGTTGCCTCTGACCTTGGTTATTCAGAATTTCATTTTCATATAAATCCTGTACCTTGGCTTTATGCATCGAGCAGGCATTGCACAGTCTGTCTGCACTGGGATTGATTTTACATTGAAGAAATCCCTTTGGAGAGTAAGCTATATGGAAATGAGGAGAAGATTGATATCATGCTGCAATGAACAACACCTGTGATGCATCAGAGTGAAAACTTGTGTGTTATACTTAGTGGGTGCATTTCAGATATATTTACATGTTGTTTTACATCAGTCTGTCAATGTTATAAATCAGCTGGAAGCCCTGGTGGTTCAAGATCAAGCCCAAGTTTCTGCACCTTGTCAGCCAGCCAGACCCACCAGTTTAGACTCAGCACTAAGTACTCACATCCCTGCAGCTTCCAGACTGCTCAAAATGCAAGCAGGGCAAATTTATGTCTGCCTGAAAAATGCTATGCAGACAATGCCTCTGAGCCATTAGAAATAAAATTTGCTCTAGTGATTTGTGTCAGTACATTTTAGCCCACACCCAACAGATGCCTGTTTTCTTATACTGCTTTTCCCTTATTTCTAGAACCAAGATCTTCCAAATCCAGAAGTCAGAAGCCGGACTTCCTCTTTGCCATTATTCCTGAGTTCTGTAGATATGACCAGCGTTCCAGACAGGCAAAGCTACCAAAAGGTAAACAAATTAATGATGTCCTTATTAATGAGTCTGCGCCTAGGCATGACTCTGACATTTCTTTTGCATAGTTGTTTTTTTTTCCATCAAAAGATATTCAGAGTTTCTGCAGTGGGTACCTGGGTGGTCTGTTCTGGTGGGGCTCCTGAGTAGCGCCTGGATGGTAACCACAGAGCCCCCCACAAGGGAAATACTTTTGAGCTTGTAATAAAGGCAATGAGAGACAATACTCATTGGTTCTCTCAACTGACTGGCAAATTTTAGTAAACATTAAGTAAACTCCTGAAGATTTGCTTTGACATGCCTTGGCAGAGGCATGTGATGATTGTTTTGGCAGCTGCTAGCCACATTCCTCCTGATTTGTGATTGTGCTATTATTTCTCTCTCTCTTTTTAGGCTGTAAAGCTTAGAGGAGAGTTCAGATCCAATTCCTCCCTGCCTTACTGACTTTCCCCTCAATATTTAAATAGAAGGGAGGGAAAGCATTGCTGTTGTCCCATAGCAATTGCAGTCCAGTGTCAGAGTGAAATAGCAGCCAAGGAATTGCTGAGTTTCTGCAGTCACAAAACTCTGTGCAACTGGCCTGGGAGAGGAAGCTGAATGTGGGTCAAGCACCTTCAGTGTATCTTTATTAGGAGTCACCTTTTTTCCTTTGTATACAGGAGAATGGTTCCTCAGAAGACAAGAACAGGCCTTATTCAGATCCTGGCCCCCATCAGGTTCAGTGTGACTCACCAAGAGGAGTTTTTCCAAGCCTGGTGAGCAGAACAAATCAAACAGCTCTTTCCTTGTTCCATCTGCAGAAGTGAATATTGGATTTTTATCTCACCTGGGTATCTGTGACTATAGATTATTCACCTACTTTCCTAGCACATCGAGTTGATTTCCACTTTGAAAGCTTCCTAAGTATTTAGTCTGTTTTCTTGTTTACCACTGAAAATTATCTACAACTTGCTTGAAATACCTGTGTTCAGGGGTTTTGGAGTCAGAGCCTCAGTTTCTCTGCAGCAACTGCAACTTGTGGCAGCTCTCACAAACTTGATGAAGAAAGTTCTGCATTTGCACTGGCTGAGGATTTGTCCCTCCCTGCACGTTTCTCAGCTGTGCCACAGTTGTTCCTAAATGCTTTTATTTCTTCAGTCTTTGCCAGTAGCAATCGAGTCAATATAACTAAATTACAGAGCAAGAGCTTGTTAAATTGAGGCACGTCTTAGAACTGACCTTCTGTCAGCATTAATATGTCTTCAAGTAATTTCACTTCCATATCCAGCGGGAGTGATTTGGAAAGATGAAAAGATGAATGTTATCTTGTATTAGTGGCTAAGTGTTCTGACCTGTGTTCCCTAAACTAGTGCCTGCAGTAGTTTTGCTCTGCCGTGGATTGCTGCCTTTGCAGCAGAGTCAAGAGGACAGAAGGCACAACCAAGGCTCTACCACACCACTCTGCAGCTTAAACCCATCTTTACTGACAGTTTATGCATTGAACTCTGACCTCGAGTGGCTGAGATACAGGGCAAAGAATCTGTTCTGCTATCACAGCTACCAGGGTGGTAAATCACATGCTGCAATCACCATCCTTGTATATAGGCTGACAGCAAGTATGAGATAATTCAGCTAAATTTAGTGGAAAGAAGTGAATAGTTGAAACTACATTGCAATGCCGTGGGCAGTCAGCATAGCTCAGCTGATGCACAGTACTTTATAAAGTTGCAGTAATTCAATTGTGGGTCTGAGCTCTGAAATGCACTGAGGAACCCTTGGTCGGATTTTAACCAGTCCTGCTCTGGGTGTATGTCAAGAATTTCTTTGTGTCTCTTCCTTGTGCATACCTTTTCTGTCTTATTCTTTAATTCTTCTCATACTTACAATGCCTCAGAGAGCAGGTATTATATGCAGCTGTTCAGGCTAGGACAGGCTGACCATGAGGGTTAGAAGATAAGGAATTTGGATTTTAGCTTTTTAGACTGAAGCAGAAGAGAGAGCACAAAGCTCATGTTTCTGTTTTGGCATGTGTGAAAATAAATAACCTTGCTGTATAGAGAACAAGAAACAACAATATTTGTCCACTGGATAAAAATATTTCTCTTGCCTCATAAGTTTAACATCTGCTGACATCTCCAGACCTATTCTCTGCTCAGTGATATGCAGACAACTGACATCCTAACTAATCCCTTGTATTTACATCCATGTAGCAGTGTGAGTCCCCATTTCAAGCTTCTGATGTGTTTTGCTTTTTATTGGTGGCTCCCTCATCCAGGCCCAGATCTTGAAAAGCCTTTGTTACGTAGTTGTCACTCATGCAAACAGGATTCTCCATATCAGTGAGTCTAGTCATGCTGGCAGGGACCCTGCAGGGATCTGGGGACCTGGTTCCTTTTCAACCCACCTTTTGGAGCTACCTAAAGGTAGCTCATCTGACTCAGGAATTCAGTATCAGCTATTTTGATACACAGCTTTCAACATCTGAAATACATCAAAATTAGGAGCCCTGCCTTGCATCACCCTATGCTGTGCATTACTGTGTTGCAGGCAGCAAGGCACCCTTGGGATCTGTTACACACCTGATTTTTTCAAAGAGGGATTACTCTCTCTAGGGCAACACGTAATTTTCCTTAAGAAACTTATAGGTAACAATGACTCAGTTGTTCTCCAGGTGTCATTTCGATCTTTTGCTACAGCCAGTTTTCTCCAGAGTCTACTTTCTCTCCATAAATCCATATTATGGTTCCACAGACACTTGAAGTTTGTCCTGCCTCCCATGGCATGAGTTGATTTTAATGCCATCTATACCAATAAGGAAAAAAAAATACAATAATCATCCTTAATTAAAATTCATTGCCAGTTTCTTATTGTTACATGTAAGAAAGTAAATAGTTTCATTTACTTTACCTTGAAAACGATAATATATTTATGGCATATTTAGCAATTATTCAAATGTTCACCATGGAAATCAAGGATGCAAGTGCAGAGATTAAAAAAAAGTTGCATCACAAACATGGCTCAGAGAATTTAACTGGGAGGCAGCTAAATACAAATTACCATACTCTTCACTATAGTGAAGTCAACAAAGAGACATAAATATAAATAATTTCTCTTTGCGACTTGAAAAGGTAAACTAACTTGGTGGAGGGATTTATTTCTCCTTGGCTTACCAAATTGCTTCAAACTTAATGTTTCAGGTATTTATGAAGGCAGAATATCACTCAGGACACAAAGGATTCTATGTCAAAGCTCCAGTCTTCTGAAGTATCTTTTTGTTCAGAGAGAAGTATGAGATAACAAATTTCTCATTAGTCAGGGAAATTCCAAATTCATTCTTTATTTGATAGCAGTTAAAAGCTGCTTTAAAAGGACAAATATATCCCAATTCACCTCTAGATTTCCTACAGAATTTTTTCCTAATGTAAGGACTTCAGAACTGATTGCAAAAAGAAAATATTTTCCACACAATAGACCCTAAATTCAAGCAGATTCATACGCAAAGTGTTCAAAACACTTGATTTTTACACAAAATAACAGGTTGTGATCATGAAATCAATTGCAACAGCCTGGTTAGCACTAATCCATCTGTGAGAGATACTAATACCAGTGGCTGGATTTTTTGTGTGCATTGAATTTCAAAAGTACAGGCAGGAGCACAGATATAGAAACCTTGTTTCTAAACTAGGCTGACTCTGAGCATATCTCACTTCAAGGAGAAATGTATCTTACCATGTTTTCTGTGAATATTTGCTGATTCTGTTACTTCTCCACAAAAAGGAAAAATGCATGTTAATCTGTTAAATACAAACCCATTCTTTCAGCAGGATACAATTCTGGGAAGAAGTGAGGAAAACCTGCTGTTGTCAGATCCAGAGGAAAACATCAAAAAGGATGAAGAAGATTATTACCAAACTCCCAGCAATGTTTTAGCTAAGGTAGTTTATCAGCTGTGAGTTCTGCTGGTCTGTTAACAGCTCCAAGGACACAGGAGGCATTTAATGAGCCAAAGAGGAACTGGTGGGAGGAACCACTTGTACCTTGCAAAAGGAATACATAGATAAAGCAATAGGTAATAGAGTTTATATTTATACAAGAAAAAAAATACACTAGACTAATTCAAAGGATCTTCCTGCTGCAAAGTGGCATTTTGACAAAAATATTGCTGATTTTGTTGAAATCCCCCAAACTACTTCATTGTTAATGACTTTTGCCTATTGTATAATGGGGTAGGGTTGGGTTTTTTTTCTGAAATTGGAAGCTTCATTTAGAGAATGTAACAGTACATTAGTTTTATGTATCTTGAAATGTAATTCTGTTGAAACACCAGTAAGCTGCATAAAAACAGTACTTTCAAAACACTGCGGTACATTTTGGTATCTACATTTCACTGTGAAACAAGGCAGCAGGAGAAATCATGCTGTTAATTTAATGTAAATTTTGACACACAATTTGGGAGGCTAATTTCAGGAGAAGGTATGTGGTCAGGAGAGGTGGTCAGTTTTCTGCAGAAGTCACAGACTGTACATCTGACTGAAGGACATTAACAATGGTGATGTGGTCGTATAATCTAAGTGCTCTAAGTCAAGCACACCCAAAGTACAAGTCTCCTTTTTCAGCCTGCTTGAATTAAAAGACAACAATTTTTTTTTTTTTGGTGGTAATACTTCAGAATATAGCTGGTCATGTCCCAGTCTGGCTGTGCCAATAGTTCCAGCATTAACTTTTAAGTTTCAAGCACCTTTCTAGCTCCCAGTTTCTAGGAATTGGCTGATTTGAGGAAACCCAGGCTATATTAGCCAATATGTTTAAACAGCATGAGCACTGAACAAAATAAGGAAATTAATGAGGGTTTCTTCTGCAGGCAGGGCAATCACATTAATGTCATGTATTGCTGTGTTTCTGACAGTGCACTACTGAAGTATCAAAGCCTGACCCTACAGCTGAGTCTGATGTCCCTGTGCAAGAGAAGCCAGTGCAGAGCAGCCCAGTAAAGGAGAACATTTATATGTCAATGAAGTCACTGTAAGTAACAACTTCATTAAGGTTTTGGAAATTAAATGCGGCACAGCAATAGAGATAGAGCTGACATCTCTGGTATTTGCATAACAAGATCTAGAGGCTGCATCTTGTTTGAATGAGTCCTTGTTGGGTCTTAGTTCACAAAGTTCAGCATTCATGGGAACACTGGAGTCAAATTCAAGCTCATCAATATGAAATTTAAGCTCACACTGCAGACTCCTGCACTTACACAGGCTCTGACTGTACAATGCGGCACCTTTTGGTGACTCATACTTTTTCTGGATTTTCATGACAACAGCTCACCACTTTACTGAGTCACTGCAGCCAAACCCCAACAGCCTTTCAGACAGGTGCTCTCCAAAGCAGGCAGCATTATCTAGAGGTTAAAAGAGAAAGGTAGAGATGGGGCATTAGCTCCCAACTTTTCCATTAAGAAGTTGTGTGGGTTAGGACACATCCTCCCTTTCATTTTGCCATGCAGAGAACAGCTCTGTTGCTGTGTGTTTTGAAGGTACAGTGTTTGCCACGTCAGAAAGAAGGACCTGAACTTTGTGTCACAGTTCTAGGTCCACAAGGAAACTTTACAACCTCCACAATATAGCACTGAATACTGAATGGAATTGTGCCTGCTGGGTAAAGCTCCTCCTGAGCCAGAGGAGTGGTCAGTAGCTGGTAGCTGTGGCTTGACACTTACAGACACTCAGATCTCAGGCCACATGGAGAGAGGCAACTGGAAATACAGACCCACTAACCAGACAATCCCCATAGATTAATTCAAGCTTGTCTGTGTCTTTGGGACCCCCCCCCACCCCAGAGGGAATAATTATAAAACTAGTTATAGTAATATAACTATATAAACTAGTTATTCCTAGAGGGAATAACTATAAAAACCTCACAAGGTTATGCCATCTGAGTTAAAATATACCAAGAGCAGCTTCTGCTACTAACCCCAGAAGTCTTGTTTGGGGCACAATGAGGAGTCAGCTCCAGGCAATATAAGGTTTATCAAATAAAACTAAAATGAGTTCAAGTAGTTCTGAGTTATCACATCTCCCAAGGGACAGCTTTACATCCCTGCAGAACCCAGTACAGCCAAGGCCAACAATCTGTACTCAGTTTCTTTGTCAAGGCATGCTGTTAGCTGAAATGTTTCCAGGCTTAATAAATAGTTTTTGCATACTGAAAACGTTTGTTTTGAGATTTATGGTCCATTTTTAGAAGGGCTGTTTATTTTACTTAGGTTTTATTTTGTCCACTGGATATTCTACAAGAACTTGTTATTCTTTACTTTATTGAGGGCTGCTTGATCCAGCTTCAAACACAGCAAGAGTGCCTGGAATTGTCAAACCCCTTAATTTTTTATCATCATTCCTCTTTAGTAAGCTGCTGGATGAGACATGCCAGCTCACGTGCAGACGTGATGGGCTCCCATCCCCTCCCAAATGCCAGAACAACAGTGCATGTCCAAGAGGCTTGGAAGCAGACAAAGGCACAAAACTCCCAGAAAGCAGCACCAGCATGCAGCCTACCCTCCAGAGAAGGCAAAACTCATTACCCCTCTCAGTGGTTCACTTGTCTATACTGCTCAGGTAAGTGTCTTCTCCAGCTGGTTGCAAAGAAGACAGACATGTTCATGGGTTTCCTCTTGCCAAGCCTGTCAGCATTCCAGAGGCACTTTAGTCACGCTTTTAGTCATAGCATTTAGTTTTAGGGAGTCTGCAAGGAGCAGGGAGTTGGACTCAATAATCCTTATGAGTCCCTTCCAATTTGAGCTCTTCTGTGATTTTGTGGTCTCTGATGTTTTTCTCTCACAGTCAAGTTACAGATGAGATGCAGCTGCAGAAACTGGATATTTTCGTACCCCTGGCTGATATTAACAATTACCTAAAACTTACTGAAGCAGCAGGACGAATATGGTAAGTGTGGATTCTTGTGGCAGTGCCTGTGAGATGGGAATGAGTGACAGGCACAGAAGTGTTGAACTGCAGACACCCATGTGTAGTTTGGGCAGGGCAGAACAAGGCAGGGACAGTGCTTGCTGGCACTTCAGTGATTCCTTCTGCTCTCCCCAGTTCTTTGTGAATTTGAGTTTGTATTTCACATGCTGTCGTAAAGGCCTCCAAAGAATCCAGCATGCTGTGTAATAATTAGTGATGTTTTCAACCAGAACTAGATCAAGAATTTACAAAGTCATTGAACGTGTCTCATTTCCAGAGGGCAGCCCCATAAATGCATAAACGCAACTGCCTGCATATCCTGTGTGTTTTCCTTATTGTCTGCCCTCCACAGCGTTTCACAGTGGGCTGGTCCTCTCAGGCTGGGGTGTTTGTTTAACCATGGAGACCACGTGGTGGCTGTGAATGATCTACAGCCCCAGGGTGTGGAGGAAGCTTTCTTCTTCATCAGCAGGTCCACGAGAAAGGAGGTAAGCTTGATTAACCTTGACTGAAATGGATAGAGACAAATGAGAAAGCAATTCCCTTTTTTGCATTTCATTTCAAACCAGTTTACTCTGGTCTAAGTTTGGCATGAATAACTCCAGCACCAGTTATCTCCTTAGCATCATTCTGATGTGGTGTCTGAGCTCTGTGGGGAACACAAGGTCAGCACTGCAGAGTTTGAAGAAGAGTTTGAGCAACACCAAGAGATGTTACTGGGCAACCATAAACTAGAGTTACTTGAGGTCTTTTTGCCTAATGCATATAAAAAATTGCAAGTTTTGGGAAATAAACCATTGCCTCCAGTGGATGTGTGGTTGCTTATAATGGTTTGGGTACTGAGGGCAGAGCCCTGGACTCCTACGTCCTATTGCTTATCAAGCACTACACATCTCCTTGTGTGACACTGTGTTTTTTGAAGAACATGGGACATTTCTAAGATGTTCTTTAACCCAGCTGTGATCCACAACGTGTTTCTGAACTCATATTTCAGTATTCAGGTTCATGACCCATTTCCAAACACATTCAAATTTGAATTCTGCTGAGATTGTTGGGGTCATGAGTTGCTATTGCCATCTAAAGAAAGGAAAGCCAGTCTCAGCAAGGAAAAGAAAATACTCATCTCTCTTAATGGAGAATTTTTATTTAGCTAGCTCAAATACAAGTCAGATAATTGCACAGATATTGACCAAATATAACAAGCTATAAAAATGTCCCTTTTTTTCTTTTTAAGGTGAAACTTACTGTGTGTAGGATTCCACATTCAGATATCTTCCATGCTAAAGGCTGCTCATGTTCCTGAAAAAAACAAAGACCTCAATGATTAAGTAAGTGCCAAAACTCAAAGGAAAAGATCAGTGAGGAGAAGGTGATATCTTGTATGTAGAGATAATCATCTTCTTGAGCTGCCAGACATCTTTTGTTGCTGAAGTACAAAGAACGGAGAATGCAGATTTCATTTTATGTCCTCATAACTTATGTATTTGGCTTATATTTCATGTTGCCATGTTTTTCTGTTACATGGAAGAAAATGAGGGTCAGATTTTTTACGTGATCTTTGCACTGTGCATACTTTTCATTTCAGCAGAAAATACTGGTTTGTGCCTCTGCTCACCTCTTTACACTGAGTTACAATGGTTTATTAGTGAACTCCTAATCACTTAGAGGTGGGCAAACAACCAGCATTTGGACTAAAGCCGTGTTTTCCCTGGATTCCCCTGAGCTACAGAAAGGCTCAAGTGAGCCAAGAGCTGCAGTGCTGGAGGAGAGGCTGGTGTATAAAATGTTGTGTAGTGATTCAGTGGGGCCTCCTTTTGTGTTATGCCCCTCTTATGATACAGCCACAAAAACACATCCAAGGGATAACAGGTAGAAGAGCTGGCTGGAGAAAGAATATGTCTGGAGCACCTTTGGGTTCACTGACAGCCAAGATAAGCCCTAAATGAAAAAGGAATGAATGGATTTGGGAGAGAGAAGGGCTGACCTGCTCTGTGAAAGGGTTCCTGATAAAGACAGCTGGGAAAACCACAGAGAGGAATGATGTATCTGAAGGCATGTGCCCTCACCCCAATGCAAACAGAGTTCACTGTTTCTCACAGAGAATGTTTTGATGCTACCAAGTAGTACCACAGGGATGTCACCAGTGCAGCAGGATTTCCAGAGCAAGTGCTTATTTGTTTCCCAAACAAGGATGTTTCCTGTAAATATTTATTTCTGGATATGCCTTCCTCGCATTGCTACCATAGAAGCATGACCAATTTTCAGCTGATAGCACACCAAAAGGAAATTGATAAGGGATTGCCTTCAGGAGTGCTCCAGTGGATGCCAAGAGGAAATTTTGTCCTGTCCTAGAGTGACCTCTGTTGCTTACAGCACCATGGTTTGACATGGCAGAACACATACCTGTGCCCTGCATGAACACAGACACTTTGTGTGGGAATTTTTACACACCCACACTGCTGTAAAACAGATAGAGTCAATATACAGTGATGTGGCAACAGACAGAATCACCGGGTTTGAGTATTGAACATTTTATCCTGCCAGACACAACCAAAATAACTACTGGGTTTAGCAGGCATAAGATTACTCATATTAAGAGATTTATATAAGCATTGATTAAGGTGGATTTGGCTCAAAGGAGGTATTTATCCAGCCTACAACTGAATAAAGCCAAGTTGGCTACTATGGTAAGGAACTACACTTACTAAAAATCAGCATTGGTGCAACTTATTTCGGTAGCAAATTTGACAAATTTGCTGGACTTAAAAAAATCGTTATAAAATTTTATTCAGATGAAAATAGCATAATGGAATCCAAAACTGGCAAACAAAAATATGTATATAATCTATTCAGACTCAGCTCCTGTTCAAAAGATTAATTTCCAGACTGAATGTTTCCACAGCCTGTCACTTCTGCTTTTGAGATAAGAGTGTTTGGGACATGCTTGTTTCTCAAGGTAGAAAGGATCACATTTTGATTTTTCTGTTTCAGTGGTGTTCAAAGGCCTGTTTGTGCTGAATTCTGCATAAAAACAGAGGGAACTCCCAGTTCTCGAACTACAGAGGCTGAAAATGGAAGAAAACATTCCTTGGGAGCTCTGCTCCAAAGCTGCTATGGGATTCCTTTGCTCTGCACTGCTGCTTTGAGCACAGCAAATCCATTTCTGCCTAAGGAGCCCCTGAGGGATGGGTTGGCTGGCTATCACTGTCCAGGGCTTCTTCCAGCCCTGTAACTCTGTCAGTCTGCTAGGACAGTCCTCATGGCCTGAATCCTAAAATCACAGATCACCTACTTGAAGAGCATCTACTGAGGATGTAGTCCTCAGCCTTTCCTGGCCAAAGTTTGCCTCAGCTCTTCTGAACTTTGGAAAAGGAAAGTCCAAACTTTTCTGTGTTATTCTAAGACTGATCTCTTTAAAGATCTCTTTTTAAAAATCAGGAAATTATTTTCAAATATTTATCCTAGACAATTTTTTCAGAAAATTAACATGATTTTTTCTTGCCCTGTTTTCAGTGGGCATAGGGAACATTTGGATTGCCACTGTCTGGAACCTGCTGCTGAAGCAGATGTTGAGCACTGCATGCTGCACCTCTCAGCCATGGAAGAATGGTACTTTTGGACAAAACCAGGAATTGGTTAGATATAGCATGTGCAGAATAATTCCAGAATATTTTAGAGAACTGGGGGATTACTTCTGTACTTCAGTAAACAGTTACAGATGTGTTGCTCCATAATTGATCATTATGTCAGTTTGCACAACGCTAAATGCAGATAATTAATGTCACATATTGCCTGACTCATAACACTTACAGAGATACAATATGGAAATGACATTGGTACAGTAAATTCTGGTAGGGTGTGTGAAGTTGCCCACATATAATTAATAAATGTCCTAACAATTTACAACACATTGTATGCTGCAAAATACCTCATTTTCTCCAAACATGGCCCCTCCTTGTCGTGCAAAGATTACCTGTAACTTCCCAGTATCTGCAGCTGAGTCACTTAACAGCCCATTTTAAAAAAGCTCCACTTAAATAAAGATTTAGGTTGTTTCCCTGGCTGTTAGTTTGTGGCATGATCCTATGCTGCTCTCACTCATTAGTGGCTGCTAATATTTCCCTGTGGGTTCCCAAACTTGAATCATGCTCTTTCTACTCCAGCATCTAGCTAGGAAGATGGCAATTGCCCAGGAGAAAAGCAAGTCTTGGAAGAGAGAGAGAAAGTAATGGTAAGGGAAGTCTCTGTATTGATGTGAGGTAATTGAAGTTAAGAAAAATAAAAAGCCCTTTGAACAGAAAGCACAAACCAGACCACACAACCTCCACACTTCCTCCCAAGGGCAACACTCCTGAGAACTGGGCTTGGAGTCATAAAGTGATCAACACAGCACAAGTCCTGCAGGAGAATGAGTCCAGCCAGGAAAGGTTATCTGTGTCCACCCTGAAGTGAGCCAGAGACAAGCTCTGTGTAATGCTTAATTCTCTTATTAGAGCCCCTCCAGCCAGGGGATTGGAAGGATACCTATATATGTAATAGGGATATCTAAATAAATGCCTACATATATAACAGGAATATCTAAATAACAACCAGACATACTTCAGCATGGCTGGAATTTCTGCAAAGGGATGCAAAGAGGAGCAGCTGCAATAAAGGAGAGTGATGATACCCTGCACACTGCAGAGAGAGTGGATCCATGGTGAGCTGGGGACACCAGGTGCTTCATCTGTGTTTTGCCCCAGATTTTCTGATGACCTCAGGAGAGCCATTCCCTCTCACACACTCAGTAAGATTCAAGGAGTGGTTTCAGACACATTTGCATCGTGCTGTCTCTTACCATGGATGTGATCTCCAGCACCACATTCTATAGTAGGAATTGCTTTATCTCCCAGAAAATTCCTGGAAAAGCCTCCATCAGACCTGTATGTGACAGGCATGAGGGCGGGTTCATCGATGCCCGGTGCTGTGGGGAGATGCTGATTCCATGCCAAGGGAGAAGCCAGCCTTGATGTCCTGCAGAAACTGGCTTACCTGAGTCCCTTCAGGGGCTCTGTCCTGCGGGAACACTGGGTGATGTTCCCACTTCCCTGCAAGGAATTCCTCACAGCATCTGTGCTGCTCTTGGAAAGCTGCACAGCAGGGACTGTGGAAATCTTCTCAACCACATGGATTCCTCCAGCACTTCAGGCCCTTTAAGGGACACACTAATATTTACAAAGGTGTTTCCCTGCTGGTGCTCCCTTGGTCAGAGCAGGGGCTAGAAAGTGCATGTACTGGCTGTCTGCCCTTGGGTCTCTGGAGATGACAAGGGAATCTGAGATGCTCTAAGGGCTTTTTTGGTTTGTTTCCCAGGGATGAACACTCCTTCCACGTACATGCCTTGCCATAGCCAGCCACTTCCCTCCTGCAGGCTGGCCAACAAGTCACTGCAAGGAACTTGGGGCATGCCAGGCAGTTCCTAGAAATGCCACTGTAATTTTGGATGTTCCTTTTGGCCCCTTACCACCTTCTAATTTATTGCATCCCTTAAAGAAGTGGAGAAGCCAGACAAGGTTGATAGAAATCTTTCATTCAGGAAAATCACTTTAAATGAAACCATTCCTTCACTGCGAGGACCCTCAGCGACCAGGAGCCCTTTGCTTGCTGCTGACAGCTCCTTGGTGGCTCCTTCTTACAGCAGGACCAGAACTTTGGGGGGCACCAAGCTGCTCTGGGGGCAGCAGGACTGGACTTGCCACAGCAAGTGTCTGGCCATATTCAGTTTTTTCAGCCTGGTGTGCCTGAGTTGATCTGTGCCTGAGAATTTGTTTTGTTTGTAACCCAGCAGTGGAGGATGAAATTGAAGCATTGGTGGGAGCATTAAGATCAGGGCTATCAGTGATGCTAATCTCCTTTTAAAATGTTGGGTGTTTGTGATGTTCATCAGTAGGGACATCGCTGAGCTACATCCTTCTTTTATTTCCTGCCTCTGTAAGTTTTCCCAAGAAATCTGTTTCTGTCTGTGCCTATAAAACACAGCATAAAGCCATGGTCTATGCCTCAGAGCTGTTGGAAGGATACAACCTCCATCAGGGATGAGGGTTGCACAATTTTTTTAACCAGGAGAAGCCAATGTTTTCAAGTAGTTGCTCTCAGCAGCATCTACTGATCAGTCACATATTCTACACCAGGACACTTTTTGCCAAAATAACCTCATTTATATGCTAAATATCCTGAAACTAAGTGCCCTACAGGAATTCTGGCCTTCTGTCCTCCAATTTGCCCCTCTTCTATTTTATTCAATGTCCAAAGTCATTCTTCACAGATGTCATTTTGCTTCCAAGCAATTGCCCTTGTGCTCCAGTTTCTAAGAATAAAAGTGAATTCTGGCAGCATAACATTTCTGAGAAATCCCCAGTAGTGGAAAAGCAGCTGGGGGGAGAACAAAGAGGAAGGAAAACTCAGTCATGAGGAACAACTATGAACAGCAAGAGGGACTGTGGATAGGAAAAAAAAAATATGTCAAGGATGGTAAAACAGGACTTCTGTGCTGTAAGTACATTTTTATTATATTAAGTCTGTTTCAGGTTATTTCCCATCAGACAAGTGGCTGTAAGTAGCACCTTCCCTCAAGGTCAGCTAAAACACTGAAATAACCCAGAGTAAATACGTGTCCAGTCTCTCTGGCACCTGGATGAAACATCTCCTGCACAGTGGTCTGGTCACCCTGGGACCTCTCCATCCATTTGTCTTTTCAAGTTCTGCCAGTGGCACAACGCTGATGATCACAAGGCTGGGAGCAGTGCAGGGGTGTTTTGGCATTGCAGCCAGGACACAGGAGGGTGTCTGTGCCTGCAGGAGGGGGTGGTCACTGCTGTCATTGCTGAAGGGGACCCACACATGTCAGTGGGCTGTGGCACCACGTGGTGATGTTAGCTGTCCCTTTGGCTGTGTTTGGTGTGAAAATTGGGTGAATGAGGCCCATTGGAGTTCCTGCCCTGCCCCCTTCAGAGCCCTCGCAGAGCTCAGGGACTCGAGAGCTGCTGCCACATCTTGAACTGAACCTCTCTGAAGCAGGAGAAGTTCATGGCAGGTTCCTGCCCTGGTCCTTAGGTGGGACAAAGCCCTGATGACACTGTCAGGGAATGGTGCCCAGCAAGGAGGTTTAGAAATGTTTAGAATGACAACATTTCCCTGAGTCACTCCAGATGGAGTGTGGGGGGCTCTGCCGGTGGTGCTGGTGTGGGCAGGAGGATGCAGACCCCCAGCTCCCCCTGACAGCAGCTCCAGAGCCATTCCTGCTTGCCTCCCACCCTGCTGTTCTCAGCCTGACTTTTCCCGAGTCATCCTTTGCCAAATGAGCCCAGGGGACATCCCTGCTGCCCCCCACCCCCCCCCCCCCCCCCGATCTGCTAAGGCAGTTGGTAGTTCATCATTTCCTAATGAGCTGTCACTAACTGCACCACTGTCCTGCTGCATTCACTCCTCTCCCTGCCACTCCTTTGTCAGATACAGAATACTTTGGGTTTATATGGCAGAAAATCAGGAACCTTCACACACTTCTGGAAATGTTTGCCATGTCCTGGAAGGCACCAATAGTCCCTGACAGCCCTGCCATGGCCCACTGCCCCCCAGGGCTGTCAGTCCGTGCCCCAGCCCTTCTGTGGGATGCCAGCTGCCCCTGCCTGGCTGTTGGCCCCACAGATGAGCTCCAAGGAACGAGCTGGGCTGCGACCACGAAGGTGTTAGTGGAAAACCAGGCTCCTGCTGTGCTGCAGAGCTCAGTTCCTCAGATGGTCGCTGGGTAGCAGCACAAAGAACAGAATTTCAGCTTTACCTCCCTTGTTCAGGCAATAGATGTGACCAAGAGCAGGGCAGAGAGCCAAGTAAATAACAAGGTCTCATAACAAGAGAAATCCAGCCTGCCTTTCTCTGATTGAAGAAGCCCTGCTGAGATAAATGCTCCAATCCATCTCTTCTCTGAAACAGGAGCTGAAAAGTGGGTCAGATCCTGCTGCTGGCAGTGCTGTATTTCAGGAGGTCTCTGCCAGGAGCTGACAAATGACTGGAGTGATCAGAAAAAAATCAACTTTGCTTCTCACAACAGAGTTCACTGAAATCATGGCTTCTGCAGGGAGGAAGATTGTGGTGGACAAGCAGGAGGGGTGGGAGGCAGCAGGAGGCAGCACCTGTAGAACCCACAGCCAGCCCTGGTCTTGCTCAACTCGGCTCCAAAGTCACTGCTGTTGGCATTTGTGTCCTCATGTCACCTTTTCCTCCAGTGCATTGCTTGTATCTTTTTCCCTGAAGTGGTGAACTTCCTTCCTCTTCCACCCCTAATAAGCAAGACAACGTACAGAAGGAAAGGTGAGCAAAGTTTAACTGAAATGCCAAATGGGGAAGCTTAGAGGTTTTTAAAACTGTTTGGTTTATATAAGAACTTATTAGAAACTGGCACAAACAAGTGCCTATCTGCTCTGAGATACCAGAGCAGATGTGACAGAGTGGAAAAGCCTTTTCCCTGCCAAAGTATTTGCTGGAGATTTGATAACAAGGTGCCATTGTACAACAGTGGGTAAAGGTCCAGGGTAGAAAGGAGAAAGAGAAGAGGCCTCCAGGCAGTGCAGGGCTCTGCCTTTGTGGGCTGCAGCTCCTCTACCAAACCTCCTGCCTGCAGACAGCAGGTAGAGCTGGTTGGATTCAGTGGGAAGGCAGCAGTCAGCTCTCCTGTGCTGTTTTCCTTCTCTGCAAACAGACTCTCATCCCTTCATTTCTGTTAGAGGCTGAAATCTCCTAGATTTCTCTGCACTGCTGGGGAGAACATTAAATTCAGCACTCCAAATGCACATTTATAATCTGTACCACGATGTGAAAGTTAAGTGCCAGATCTTCAATTTTTAATATTGGTACTGACAAGCTTTCAGTATTTCCTGTGAATTTCATTAATGCCAGTCATAATTCCCACTAGATACTAATACCGTGTGTGATTTACAAACATTAATACAGAATGTTTTGCAAACACACTTGGTTTAGAATGGTGGTTATTGAATAAAATTTCAAATTGCATCATTTCACTATAAATCCTTAACACATAAAGCAGCCTGTGACCCACCCTTAAAAGTAATGGCCTTATTTGTTTTGGTTCTGAAAAGAGAAGTAGCTGGTTTTCTGTAGCCAAAGGAGGATGGAAATGTTTGGGCTGCATTCTCTTGTTTTCAAAACTCACCTGCTGTTTTTTTTCTCTACCAAAGAGAACTCAACAAAAATCAGTCAGACACAGAAAACACACCAAAGCAATCTTTACCCTGACATGGAAATAAGTCTCCCACAATCCCCCTAAAGCAGTGTTCAAATTCAAAAGTCACGTTCAGTCAAAATTGATCCCTAATTGCGTGAAGGATGTATCTGAAATCACATTTCCTTAAAAAGAAAACAAACTTAAATGGCAATTTATCCTAACAACCTTTACGAAGCTCATGACAGGTTTGATCAAATAAGAGAAATCCATTAGCCATGCCAATGGCATCTCAGTTCCTCTCTCCACTCCAAGTTGCTCTCAATTGTTATTTCACATCAAAGTTTAGAGAGATACCAGCACCTTGAAACTCCCTTTAGCTGCCCATATGCTTTTATTCTGCAGTGTTTCTCATGTGCCTTCCCAGCAGCCTCCCCAGTGGTGGCCACAGGTCCTGGGTGCTTTCATTTATCACAGCCAGCCTGAAACCCAGTGCCAGAGTCAGCACAGCCAGGAGCTGCTCTCCTCATCTCCCCTCTCTCCTCCTGCTACCCTTTTCCAACAGAGTTGCTTTTAGCTCATTTATCTGCCTATTGGGGTGATATGTAATCAGAGCAGGAGTCCTGATGGGAAATACAAAGTGATCCTTCAGAGGGGCTGGCTTTGGAAGTTGCTCTGGGCACCGATCAAGCCAGTGCTACAGCTGCCCCTTTCATTTGCTGTGCCTCCTGCCCTGAGCCTGTCAGCACCAGACAAACAGCAAGGGCCTCTGGGATGTTCACAGGCCCATCCTGCTTCAGTGAAATCTGGTAGTGTTTGTGTCAGTACAGGCTGACTCCTCCACCCCACTGTCCAGGGGACCCTGGTCTAGTGTTTCTATAGCAGAACAGAGGTCTAAGTCCCCATCCACTGACTGTGAAAAGGTGGCACCTTTGCTGTAGTCAGAACCCCCACACTCAAGCAAAATAATAAATGCCTTAATTCATCCATCTCTAATGACAGCACTGCCCAAAGACTGAAAAAAAAAAAATCCAATTCTCCATTAGGAAAAGTAGAGCCAGACTCAAAGTCCTAATTAATGACATCTGTACAATAACACTGGAACTTGGTTTATCCCAGGTCTGCATTCCCCAAAGGACTTAAACTGCTGAGATCAGAAAGATGCCCCTTGGAACCACCAAGACAAGGGAAAAAGTCTTGCCACACATCTTCCCACAAAATTCTTGTTTGCTATATTCAGTTTTCCACATCTGTTTGTATGTCCTCCCACACAACCTAATCCTGTTATTAATCTCCTTATTATAAAGAGAACAAAAATAATTTATTCCTGAGTTTGGATTCTGAAAACACACTTTTTCCATAAAAAGGAGGCCAAGTAAGCAGGTAAGATGGAGATCACTCCTACCATGAAGGTGGATGAAACACTGCAGAATTCATCTACACACAAAAACCAGCTGGTGGAAGTGCAAATACAAACCAGAGAGGAAGGACTAAAAGCACCCAGTGGGCCAATGCAGGAATACCTACAGCAGAGCAGGGAACTGGAAAAAGCCTCCAGCACTAAAGCCCTTCTGCTGTGCTGACTGAAATGAGCCCCTGACCATCTGCTCCACATCAGGGCAGGATTAACTGGGTCAGTCCAGCAGATGCCAGTGCCAGTTTCTTCCAAGATATACCATTCCTGGGGTTAGTTTCAGAAATCAGTTTTAAAAGAAAAAAAGACCCAACCCCTCATTCTGGGTAACAGGATAGAAACTGATAGCAGGAGATCAAGAGCCACAGAGAGCTAACAGGTGCCTCACACTCATCAGGCTCCACTGAAAGTTGAATGTTTTGGGTTCTGAGTTACCAGTGGTACAAACTGAGGGAACTGCAAAACCAGGGACAGCATCAGCTTGGTGGGAGCCTCCCCCCCACCACACACACACACTCATTCTCTGTAGGAACAGTCATTTTTGAAAAGACAACTATGGAAGCAAGAAGATGTTCAAGTTGTGACTAAGATTTGACTCTGAGATGCTTGTTCCAGCCTCTCATACAAAATTAGACAGGAAAAAGATTGAAAGCCAAAAAAACCATGCATAATTCCTTAATGATTCAACTGG
This sequence comes from Vidua chalybeata, assembly GCF_026979565.1. Taxonomy (NCBI): domain Eukaryota; kingdom Metazoa; phylum Chordata; class Aves; order Passeriformes; family Viduidae; genus Vidua; species Vidua chalybeata. The sequence continues at coordinate 8,451,952 of NC_071537.1, read as the reverse complement.
TAAAAACAATTGCCTGCCAAATAGAATCCCCAAATTTGCTCTGATTTGTACAAGGCATTCATTCAGGTTTGGTACTTGCAAAAGTTCATAAAAGATACTTCTTCATACACCTTCAAAAAGGAGTGGAAGCCCAGGAATGAGCGCTCCAATCCAAGACAGTTACCAGTTCTTGTGACAGCCAGCTAGCACTATGCATGATGTAAAACAAAAACTTCAGATTCTTTTAAATGCTTAATGTAAACGGAAGCATTTAACAATGCCCTATGTCAGTGAAATACTCATTCACACTTCTTTTAGTACATAGAATCTTTTTGCCATCAGTTCCTCAGTTATTTCTCTCACAAGACAAATAAAACGAGTGACTTCACATTACAGAGCTCGTCACTCAGAGACAAAGATCGGTTTATACTTGCATTGATCATTAAAAAATGTTTTTACAACACAAAATAGCATTGAGGATTCCAGACAAGCTACTCTGAGGGATTGGAGAATGATTCTTTACATGTGATTCCATCCTGGAACTTTTGAACAGTTTTAATTTTAGTGATAAAATTTTACTAGTGTGCCTGCATGTACCCACATACCTCAGTACATAAACACCAGGCAGATGCAGAAAAAGCAGCACTGGATCTGGTAGGAATCAGGACAAAAAATGCAAAGTGAAATTTACCTTTTTGCTGCCAGTGCTAGTATTTGCCTTTCTTGTTTTTCCAGAATTCAGGTGACAAATCTGTATGTAAACAACCTTGCAAACCCCAATGGAGATTACATGGTGAGGAACCACTTCTGTGCTTTGAACACCTGATGAGAACTGGCACTACAAAGGACACAAGAGCAACTTTATACAAGCAACATACACAGCACATTCACCAAAGATAGCACAGACAGGTTGTTCAGGTTAGCAACTCTGGCACTGAAAGGAAATGCATTTTGCTCAGAAAGAACACATAGGCATAAGATACATTCTTTATTTTAAAAAAGATCACTAAAAAAGGAGCAAAAAATCTTGAGCAGAATGTAGAAGTGCCTTTTGTAAACAATTGTCTAAAGTACATATGATGCAGGAGCCCAAGTCAATACTGTCTCACAAGGTAAGTTTTTTTTGTTTAACAAGATTTAAATCACAATAGTCAGTTCTGCCTCATGAAATGAGCTTCTCTGAAGCTTGAGTTGACAACATGTGACATAAGCTTAGTATTATCTCATTTATTACAATAACTTATTTTCAGAAATTATCCTTGAGACTGTTTAATCCCCAGCATTATATATCTGAGCATCTCCACAACCTGAGGAAAATTAAAAACAGGGGAAAAGGAGTAAGATGAAAATAACCTAAAATATGAACTTGCAAAAATGGTATATTATGGGGAAAAAATAGTAGTAGATACACAAGAAAGCAAGGTGCCTTTTTTTCTTTTCCCAAATTTAGCTTTCTTCAAAGAATGGCAGTTTAGTCTTCCCTAAAGAAAGCTTCATGGAAAAGGGAGATAAATAAAACCCACAGGAACTCAATTCCCATTCCAGCCTACTTCCTTTGAAATATGCATCCTTACTTATATTTATTTATGCCTATTGCCCTCGGTCATCCAGTCTCTAAAATGCATTTCCATCAAGCTTCTGTCTCTCCAGTCACCAACGTTGACAGTGGGGATGATTTTCTGTGGCTTCAACCACTGAACGAAATGCTTCATTTCCAGGTAACTGCTGTGTTCACTGTAAGGAATTCCTGAAATGAAAACAGATCACAGCCATCTGTCAGGCTGCTAAGCTTCCTCCAAGCCTTCCAGCTAAGAAATACTTTAGATAAAAGGGTTTTTTTCAATTCCTGTTTGGGATCTAACATTTACAGCTAAGGTAAAACACCTCCCTCCTCCAATTTTCCCTTCTAGGAAAAATACCTTGCATTAAGTCACCAAGTCATTCATCAGTGCAAGCTAAACAACATCAATGACCTGGTTAGAGGAATATTAAGGGTTTTAGCTCCACCCACCAATAAGAACTGAGAGGAAGACACTCTCTCAGAAACAAGTAAGACACAGAATGAAATCTTGGCTCTGGAACTACACTGCCACTAGCATCAGTCAGGCCAAGACTCCACCCTTGAAGTCTCTACCTGTATCAGGTGAAAGTCTTTATTTGCATGGCAAGGACAGGTACACAATGTATGTAAAAATCTGCATTTTTAGTGTTTTCAATTACTCATTTCACAGATCTCTCCTGAAGAGATCTGTTCAGTTTCTCAATGAGTTACCAGAAAAAGCAGCAGTCACAAAAATCAGCAGGAGTTTCCAGAATAAAAATAGGAAAAGCATCCACACAAAGCCAAATGCACTGAATCCTTGTCACTCTTATACCATATATAGTGATTTTTCCTCTTGTCTGAGGCTTGATATCCTCCAGAGAAAGGCATGAATCAGAGTAGGTCCACCCCGTAGGTTTGAAAGCCAGAACTTGATCAAAATTCTCAGAAAACTTATTCAAGTGATCTTGCAAGCCCTGTGGAAAAAAAAAATAGCATATACTTAATCCCATTAAATAGCTAATTAGACTAAAAGTTGGGCATTTCATGATGGAGAGGATTCAGACTACATTTTATTTTCATGTGCTGGTATTTTTTAATTTTAATGATCATCTGCCTTGCAATTCTTAATGACAAATATTGACACTTGCAAAACAACTTGTCCCTTAGGATCTCAGTTTCTTCATCTGAATTAGGAACATATGAACAGCTATGCACTACAGATTAGAACACATAAGGAATAATCACACCTTCTTATAAATCTTGCTCCACAAATCATTCATTTCCTCCTCTAAACTAGAGGTCAGCAGCTGAGTGGAGATAGAAGATGGTGAAATGCTGCTTCAGTGCAAAATCATCTGGTTAATTTGCAGTGCCACAGAGGTTCTGACACCTGCTTATGCCCAGAAATAACCAGATTTAATTAACCTACCCCAAAAAACTTACAGCAAGCTAGTGCAAGAGCTAAGTATTGCTCTGAACACCAAACCATGTTTTACCACCTCTCCAAGACAGGAAGGAAACCACCTCTCATCTTCTCACTCTAAAAATTACCTTGAAAAAGTTTCCAAGTATGTACAATCCTATGCCTGCATAAAGCAAAGTCAGTATTGCTTCAAGTTAAAAATAGAAAATCAATTTCATATGTCCTGTATAAAATCTTACAGGCAAATTCCTAATCTGAAAGTCCTACAAGGTTACAGAAGTCAAAACCAAACTTTATATTAGCAGGAGAGAGAGAATACAAAATAAAGGCTTTTAAAAAATTTTATTCATATAAAATAAAAACGAGGGTAGAGGGGAATAGATGGGCTGTGTTAGAAAATTATCTAACCTGTCAGACACTTGACAACTATAAAACAGGGCAGCAGAAAGCTGCCACATTTAACAACACCTTCAGTACAATGCCCAGTAGCAACATACAGAATCCATCAAACCAGGTACATAAAACAATTTTTAAAAGCCCTACCACAGAAGACATTTAATTCAGCAACAGGAATTAGGGCTCACTGCTGTGACTTTGAACACACTGTGAATGTTCAGTCCTCACTTGATTAAAGGTATAACTGTAGCAGTATAATTCTTCTTCACACTTCATTTTGGGAGTATTAACATAGATTAAGGTAATTATTCACATATTTTTCCCCCCTTGCTCTAATGAAATCTAAATATAGTACTTCAAATGCAATGATTATTATATTAACAATGCTAATCCGCTTTTGAATTTTGTTATAAATCAAGTGTGCAACATTCACATTAAGGATGCAATTTCAAGCTTATAAAAAAACTGTTTGTGCATTTCAATCACAAGCACTTCTGAAAGTTTCACCTCAATGCCAGTACAAGGCCTTGCTGAGTTAAACAACATGAAAGAGTCACAGACCCACAGTTCCCTGGAAATTTTCCACCACATAGTCAAGTTAGGCAAAAGCCTCAATTTTTGAGTTACAAAAAAATTGTTTGTTGCAAAAGAACCTTGCATGCATTTTGGAAAATATGGCCTCTTTCCCCAAAACAAATTACTACAGTGTTTGCTCATAACAAGTCCATTTTAAATACACATTCCAATTTCTTCATTTATTGCTTTAGCCAACACTGTTCTAAACCTTCACCCTTTTAAAAGGAAAATGTATTTCACTGCTACACCAACCTCCTTCAATCACCACGACAGCCTAATATTCAGAGTGTCACTGAAGTCAGCAGTGTACACAAACATTCCATAAGTTAGGAAACTACTCAAACATGATTAAATATTTAATTTACCACCAGCCCTAACACTACTTAAACTCATCTGGCTTATTCAAGAACAGCCATTTGTCAGTACATACAGCAATCCCTGCATTTTACTGGGGTAAAACCAAATACTGCAGTGAAGTACCACATTTTTTTTTTAATTATTATTTTCTTAATATATCTCAAATCCAAAAGTAAGATAAATGATCTCATCTTCAAGCATTTAAAATTCTCCACATGTTACTGACAGTACATTCCACCCAGGCACTCCTCTAGCTGCAGCCTCATTGGCAGCCTGGCACTCTGGAAGTGTCCCCAGCATGCCCAACTTACACAACATCACCAATGATGGCTCTCAACTCTGCCCCTGAGGGCACAGCCCCAGCACAGAGGGCCCTGCTGTCAGACCAGCACTCTGACCCGCTAGATCATTGTGCCTTTCATCTTTCCTGGCCCCTTTCAGGGTCCAGGCATGGTTTTTGTCACACTGGAGATTTGTCTGGAGCCTGCTGATTTCAGAGGTGAGACCCTGCCTGACACAACTGCCTCCCTCGGGGAAGTAAAGCTGCCCTTGAGGGTTCCTTCACCCCCTGAAAGTCCAGCTGTGTGAGTATCCATCCATGCTGGGACAGGTGACTCAGCAACCCAGAAATCTGCAGAAGAAACTAAAATAAATTCCTGTTTAAAGACAGCACAACACACTAAAAATAAATCCATACATATTTCCATTACTCATTTTTTGCTCCACCACAGAAAAACATCATGGAACAAAGTTAAAGCATTAAGATACTAAGCTCCATCTCCTGCAGCTCTATCCAAACCATATAGCCTTTTTTACTCCTTTTTAGGTCAACTCTGACCTTGACTAGTCCTGCAGCTAAATACCATCTTGGTCTGAAGGATTTGCTTGAGATGGCACAGCAGGCCTGAAGCAAAACAGGAAAATGAATCCAAGCCTGTAAGGCATAAACAGCCACTGTTTTTTTTTTCTTTCTTCCAGGTTACTTTGATCTAGAGCCTGCTGCTTTACCTTACTGCCCTTCAGTATTTTGTCTATTTAGAATAACCTTTCCAAACTAAGAAATTCCCAGAAAAAATGCTCAACAACAACTCAGGGTCTCAAATCCCAACCAAATGGACATTTGAAATCAACTTAGATGAAATCATGTTTTAAAATTAACTGGTTACCTGCTTTTGTGACAAATACTAGAGAACTGGTAGTTGGCCATGTTCATGGGCTACCTCAAAACAGAGGCTCACAGGCAGAAAATCCTTTTAGACTTTTCCTACGCTGGACCAGTTAAAAGACAGGCTGAAAACAGGAACTCCATGTCACAATATATTAATTGCTAAGAGGACAGATCAGGCAGTCATTACATAAATCTACTTCAAAAAGGCCTGCAAAGAGCAGGTCTTTGAACAAGCCTCACCTTATCTTATACAAGTACCACATCATGTTTGGAGAAGTTATTAATGTTTAATTGCATTTCATTTTCAATGTATTGCTACATGTCAAAGCCCCACTAAATAAATATGATCTGACAAGAGGTTAAAAAGAACCAAACACAGCGCTGGTTGGGAAGAGCCAAGAGAATTTTACTAGCACATTCATCAACAGTCCATTTTCTGAACTTACCTTAAAATTAATTTGCATCATGGGAAGAACATGAAGCAAAGTACCCTTCCAGTCCACACTGATGAGGGAATTGACAGCTGCTGACTCCAAGCACTGCAGGGTTTTGTACTTGTCACGGGACATACTTGCCTTTGAGCCCAGAACTTCAGCAATTGCTTTAGGATTCATTAGGAAGAAATCAGACAAAGAAAATTGTAAGAGTTCTTTTTTTAGCTTGTTTTGGACATAGTCCTGATTGTTCTACAAGATAATTTTTACTATTAGAAAAGAAATCCATATTCAACAGGATATAGTGTTTTGTATTCTAACATTAAGAAGAGAATCCTGTAATGGGTGTTAAAAACCTTTGTCCCCTACATTTTAGCAGCAGAATTTTTTATGACAACTGGAAAAAGAAGGAAGAGTATCTTGATAAATTCTAAGTCACATTTCTTTGGTAGAATGTTACGGAGGTGAACTGGTATTTATTCCAAAGATGCCAGAAATGTGCAGTTTTTGGAATATGTGACAAACAGCCCACATTGAAGACAGACTAAATTTCAGTGAGAGTAAGTCTTGTATTGATGATTTTAAATATGCACAAGTAATGCACATCTGCCTGCTCTGAAGCAGACATTTGGGCAATCATGTTGGTTCCTGGTGCTGTAACTGAGTGAAGCATAGCACACAAGATCTTAATTTAGTTAAACAAGATATATAATATAAATTGAAAGGAAAAATTCAAAATAGAAGTCTAAGAATAATGTCCCATTGCTGTTTCTTGAAGTCATTAACAACAGAAATGTCATAAAGACCTAATTTATTTATTTCTTTAATTGCCCTTAGCAATTTTCTCACCACAATCAATTAAAGAGGTTCATAGAGTTAGTATATAAACTGGCCACATGTATATGCAGTGTGGAAGGAAGGTTGTAAACATGGTAGAACACTATTTCTTTCAGAAAGTTAAAACTTATTGATTAGAAAACTAAAAAAAAATAGCAGGAGGATTATTAAATACATTTAATTTACACAACATCTGAACATTCAGACTAAACAACCTCTTATATCTTCAAGAAAGCCATCTTGTAGCACTAAATTAATATCTTGTAGATATTACATTAGTTATTTGATCCACTACACTTCTTTTACATACCTAAAAAAACTTTTTCTTTTCCAATGGAGTAAGTGCCACAGACAACAAGAGTCCGTGGGTTTAAAGTCACTGTCTCAAAGGCAATGTTGACAGCAAACTGGATAACCTCTTGTTGTGCAGGAAAAGTGTACTCAGGGCTACAGTATCTGGGGCACGGAAACAAAACATATCACTTTGTTACAAATGATAAAAGACATCTGAAATTACCATGAAGGCCCTCAAAACTCCATGTACACGGGAAGTGAAAAAGACATTACTCTTCTATATAATTGTAGTCTATTAGAAACACTGAGGTGCCCAGATGAAATGGTTGCAACAAAAATCACACTGAGCATATCAGCGTTTTCTCTACAGCTATTCACCCTCTGGAACTGAATTCTACATTTTCTCCTTCATAAATACCAAATGCTCTTGCAAGCTAGATATTTGTATCATGTCCTGATTATATGCTTATATCTTTTTTTGCCATACGCAAACCATAATATAAGTCATTACTCATTCACAGAAACATATGGCACAGAAATGAAAGTCTGCAGCTGGGCATTAGTCATCATTCACACAAAAACAATTTTTTATAAATGAATCAGAGAAAGGTCTAATGAAAATCCCCAAAACTGATCCAGCCTTTTGGCATTCTTTCACCTTTGAATTCTTTCACAGTTCTTTTTATAATAGAGTTGAATCCATTGGAAACTAGTGTTCCATAAACCTCTTGTTTTAAAGCTGAACACCTAGTGTAGGAGTTTTGACACCCTGAATTTAATACCACCTATAAATAATATGGTGATCTGAGCAAATACTTCAGCATCTTTTCCACCACCCACTTTCATGCTCTAATGTAACAGCATAATCAATGAAAAAGCTACACATACATGTACTTTTAATAAATCTCTGCTTTTATTCAACACTAAATAGAGCTAAAAAGTGTTATCACAGCAAAGTCATTTACACTTACATGTATGTGGTTCATATAAAGCCTTACTAAACTGAAAAGACAAAGAATAAATTTTTAAAAAAATCAATTTCCAGACAACTTACGTGGTATCAAGGTACAGGGTGTGGACTTGCTGGCCCATCAGAGCAGGGTAGCGCTCCATGGAAGGGTCTGCTCTGAAGTCCCCAGTGTGCAGAATAACAGCCCCACTTGGCAGGTAGAAAAGGATCATTGCTGCACCTGGACAACTGAAACAAACAAACAAAAAAAAACCACATTCAAATGATGTCAACTCTCTATACTGATAACTACTTTAAGAGATAGATCACCCTTCAGTAGTAGAAACGTGAAGAATAGCATTTTAGATCATAGCTACTATGCAGATTATTTTAGCTAGAAATTCCTGATTTCTAAAGGAATTCTGCAGCTAATCCTATGGCCACACACACAAGCTTGAGTTCTCACCTGAGATGGAAAGAAGAAACAAAAAACCCACAGCAACAATAAAGCAATCAAACATTAATTGCCTTTTTGGGATGCCCCACCTTCTAGGCATGGCACAGATCCTGCCTCAGCTGCCATCATTCTATTATTTGATTCAAAGGGGAAACAGCACACCAAAGAGAAGCAGCATTCTTGCTCAAGAGAAACAGAACTGTATTGCTGCAAATTCATCTTCCTTCCTGCAGGACTTACTGGAGCATTTTCTTTTAAATTCTATTTGCAGATTTTAAATGTTGTTCTAGATCCAGAAGTCCCTGGTTATAAATACAACTCCCTTACTGGTGACAGTGAATCCATTGTGCCTTCTGCAGTTGCTTGCCAAAGCTTTCTTAAGGGCAAGACTGGAAAACCTGAGTGGGACTGTTTTAGATATCAGTCACCTGCAAAGGGTAAATGAAACCTCAAAAAAAAAGAAAAACTGGCATGAAATGACGTTAAAAGGACAGAATTGGTGAGCTCTTCAAGAAGTTGAACTTTGTAGCTAAGGTTTGTACAGCTTATAATTGGAGCAGAAAATCAGAGGGACAAACAAGAAAAATGAGAAGTATACAAATTATATAAGCAACAAGGCTTCCTTCATTCCTAGAGGGTTCTCAGAGGACTTACTGGAGTTTTATCTTTCCAAGTATAAACAAATCCTACACTAAGCAATGTTCAAACCAGCTGTGACACAGTCCTGGATTTCAATATATGTACTGCAGGGATGGGAGTCTTCCTCTAGCCCATGGCCAAAAGAAGTACCAGGAGGCAGAGCAACAAGAGCACAGGACTGAAAGTCAGGTGCTACTGAACTTTAAATCCAGCATTGCCACATAGTGCTAGTCTAAGAGACAAAATCTCACCCTTTATCACCAAATTCAGTAGAAATCTTGTCCAGATTTCAACAGCCTTTTCTTCAAAATCCAATTTTCAAAATGTTAGCTAGGTTATGTCTCTCACAGAATCCAAAGTTCCACATTTTTCTTTAGCTCAAGATTTCCCTATCATCAGTTCAAGCTACAGAAACTTAATGTATCTGATAATCAAATCTACTAGGTTCCCAACTAGACACCAAAATCAGGAAGTGTTCAGGCCACAAGAAAAGCATTCAACCTCTCAAACAAAAATTATGGAGCTACATGTGGTTAACACAACATACAAAAAAAAAGTTAAATTAAATATTAAAAAAAACCTGTTTCATTTTTGAAGAGAACTCGCCTATTTCAAAAGCTAACTACCTGTAAGAAATTTTTCACAAGAAATGCAGTGATACCTACTGATTGGCATCGAGCAACAGCACCTTGATCCCATTGACCACACACTGCGTGTCCATGGGCAGCACGTGGACATACTGCTCCTGGACTCGGAGCTTGCTCTTCACCAGATTGCCAGTTATCTGCAACACAGACAGGATTTAAAACAGGAACAAAGTCTAGAAGAAGCACTGTTTGTTTTAGAAACAAAAGTGCTCAAAGCCAGACTGGCTTACAGAGCAACTGTAAGGCCCTGGGCATAAGCAATCCTCTCAGCAGCATTTCAATTCTCAAAAAGCAACCTGAGAAAAGCTGTCTTCAGATAGCGAACTTTTAAAAGCCTGTCAACAGGGTATGGATTGGAATCAGAGAGGGAGCAAACAAGGGGGAAGAAGATCTCTTGCAGACTATCAAGTCAAGAGGAAGAGGTGGGTAAACGCTTCTTTGAACAAGTAAAGAACTTTACAGGTTATAGGCCCCTGGACCTTATCATGGAGGACTGCAGTCACTGCAACTGCAAGGGCAACACAGGACACAAGCATTCCAGGAAACTTCCAGAATGAAGCATAAATAGTTTTTTTTGATGCAAGCTCTGGATGTGTTGATTGGGCAAGGTGCCCTACCATGTTACAAGTAAAGAAGAGCTGGTTGGACATACAACAGCTAATGGCAGTCGTGGCCATTCAGCAGCCCAAAGAACAGGACACAAAGCATTAGTGTAAAATAATTTCACTTGCTTAATGTGGAAAAGAGATTGCTTATGCAGAATGTATTTCAGACTTTGATCACTGAAATAGTTCAGAGAAAATGGAGCCAGATTCTTCATGATGCACACACACACACACAAAAAAAAAGCTACACTGTCAAGCTGCAAAACCAGAAATTTCAAATGTATTATTAGGAAAAAAAAAAAAAAACAAAACCAGAAAAGGTAAGCACTGCAACAGGTTGCAAGGAGACATAGTAAAATCTGGCCAATGTTCAAAATTTGACTGACAAAAACACTCCCCACAGTCAGATCTAACGTTGAAGGTAGACCCACACTGTGCAGGAGATTGGTCCATGTGACATCTACAGATCCTTTTTAAACCGGTTTTTTTTTCATGGTATCTAGGGAGGGAAGTTTCACTAATCCTCTTGATCAGTCAAATCAAGGTAAGGATTTCTCACAAACAAAATGCACTTTCCCCTGTACATATCCACTGACCCAATAAAGGACCCTAACCACTGATCTTCTATTTACTTCTATCAGTGCAAAAGTGAGTACAGCTGCATATGGATATAATGGTATCCAGTAATCTTGAAAAGCCTTACCTTATTACAGTAGATTGGAAACCTGAAGTTTTTTGTTAGTCCACTGTAGTGGTCAGAGTGAAAATGAGTAAGGAAATAAGCTGTGCAGCCTTCAATTTCTCCATACTGGAAGGCATCAACTGTAAAACCAGTTCCTACAGCAAAGAGGGAAGAGAATGCAGCCAGTAAACACGCATAGCTCAGAACCAGTTTCTAATCAGATGTTGCTTTTGGTTTTTTTCTTCTTTCTTCCCATTTAAAAGGTAATAGTTACTCTACATACAATTGAAGGAGCCATTTAAAGATTAACACCTTTTGTGTATCAGTCAACAGTTGCAAAAAGATATTTTCACTTACTGAAATAAAAATTTCACAAATTGCTCACAAACACACTTTCAAAGGCATCCCAAATATGTTGCTCAGCTGCTCTCTTATAGAGATGCCAACTGGTTAAGCAAATAAGACATATTTATCTGCACTCAACTGGTATTTTTGGAACTTCACATAATATTTTAACACTGAACAGGTAACTGCAGCTTAACAGAATTGCATATTGCAATCAAACTGCAATTCTTCAATTATTCTAAATTTAATATTTCTCTTAAACCATGCAGTAACATAATTATTAAACAAGCAATCTGGGGTTTTCAAATTCTCTGCTGAGATGAAATGTGCCTAATTTGCCATTGCATGCTTTCAGTCTTCGTATAAAGATGTTGCATAAAGACAGATGTACAGAAGACAACCCTTCTCTTTGTCAATACTTCTTTTAAATTCAAACATCCTTTTCCTTTGGGTTATACCTTCTTAAAACCATCAAACAGTGCACAGAACTAATTCAGCTGGTGGCACTCATATTTTTCATTTTATGTTATACGAATTTCCCAGATCTTCTAGGAGAACAAGAAAGAGTTCCACTTAATTGAGGCTAGAACTTCAAGTCAAAAAACCATAGCAGTCTGATCTAATTAAAAATCCTTCAAGTGTTTGAGACTCAAAACTAACTTTAGTGGTGTGAGCATCTGAAGCTTTTTAAGATGCTGAACCATCACTCTTTAGTTTACCTAAATGCTTGAGGAGACCCTAAGAAATTCTTGGCTATTTTCTTAACTAAACTCTTTGGCTCAGTTTTCTTTGAAAAGCTGAAATAGCTGAAATAAATCATATTCCTAATACTACTGAAGCTCAAATGCAAAATTAAACTCAATTCTTTTACCTTAGTGTTAAGGAAATGATTGCTATGGGCAACACTATTTTCAGGCACAATTGAAGCAATGCAAAAAATTAATTTCAGGAATTAAGACCGTGTATTAACCAGATATATTTTAAAAATAATTTAAGAAAGTAGCTATCAAGAATAAAATTACTGAAGTCTAAAATTAGGACAAAAACACAACACTCCAGCCAAAATAAATTAACCTCTATGAAAAATCAAGTTACCTCTCACCTGGTATTTTCTTGTAGAAGGGGCAGTGTTTTTTTCTTGGTTCTTCACCTGTAGTAGGTAATTCTTTAAATTTTTTTCTCCACCTTCGTTGGCCACCAGAACGTACATCTGCAATGGCTTGATTTTTACTTGAACTTCCTGTAACTGCTTCCACATCTTCCACAGACCCCTCAGCCTTCCTTTTTTGCTGTCTAGGCATCTTTCCATTAGGAGATACTGAAGCGGGTATCTGCTTTTTCTCATTCAAACACGCCTCTCCTTTGCGTTCCTCCTTTGCTTTGGGTTTTAACCCAAAGAAAACACCAATGTCCATTTGTTTAAGTTCTTTGGCAGGACTGGATTTTGTGTTCATAGTTGCTAATGAAAGAGATGGCACTGATTTAGAAGAGATGGGGCTGGGAAAGCACACAGCAACTGTACTAAGATTTCCTTTTTTCTCCACTGCTGTCTGCAAACTCTCCTGGCGAACTGTTTTTCCAATTGCACCGGCAGTCATTTTGTCTGTACGAGTTAAAATGTTACTTGGCTCCCTCAAAACATTACTCTTCTGTGTCAGAAGAGAGCCAGCATCTTCTCTGTCTAGCAGTGATGACATCCCAGTAAAACTCATGTATGCAGAATCCAGAGCACAAGCACCAGCATCTTCTGACTCTGTGGTTCCTGCTTTGGCAGCAGAGGAAATCAATTCTGGCTGTTCAGCCTCCTTGTAACTACAATCAAAAGAGGATCCACTGGCCACCACCCCTTGCTGAGGACCTAGATGTTTCAGTGCATTTTCCTCTTCACAGGGATTTTTTTTAGTTATGAAATTTTCCATTTTTACATGTTCATACTGAGGCTTCCTCTGTAAGAGAAGTCCATCAAATGTTTTAAACACAGAATTGGAGTCTTCTTCTGACTTCTGCACTTCTAATAATTTATTCTGTGATACTTTTACTTTCTCCTCCTCTTCCTCTTCACTTTCCTCAAATGTACTTAGTGGTGAGTAAGAAATTTCACAGTCATTGAAGTCCACTCCTGACTGCAGCAGACTTGGCTGACTTGTATCTTTCTCCATACACAGATGTTTTCCTGTTTCACTTTCTTGAGAGGACGCAAAATCAAAAAATTCAAATTTACAATGATTATCTGCCCTCTGTGGGAGCTGAAGTGTCTGCTGAGGTTTTTCAACACCTGCAAAAAAGGAAGTACTTCCACTAATTGTATTTAGAGACTTTATTTGCGGTGAATTCCGTACCATTGATGCACAGTCATAATTTGGGACGTGCTTTATTTCAGTAGAGGGTTTCTCATTCCCTGAGGTTTCCTCTGCATAACTTGGGGACCAGCTGGGCTTTGCAGCAGTAGAACATGTCATCTTCATCTCCACAGTGGTTCCCAAAGGGTTTACAAGATACTCCCCTGCCCTGTTTGCTGCAAGCAGAAAATGGCTGTAACGCTTGTAGTGAGATGGAATGGTGGAGGTGCACTGTAAACCATCAGGACACTCTACGGAAAGAGTCAAACAAAGGAGCAATGTGAATACCTTGACAAGTATAGTTGGCACAGTTAAAATAAAAATTTAAGAGCTTTTTCTTGTAAATACAGCTGCTGGAGAACAGAAGGCACAAGTAAAAAGTAATTTCCAAGCTACCAAGGCCTCTTGCTCTGAGCTGAGCAATGAGAAGGTTCCACCCCAAAAACACACGGTTGCTGTTCATACAGTACTATGCCTGAATTATACAGCCCATTAACAAGAATACTTGACCCTGTTTCAATGCTGTGCCCCTGTAATCACATGGCTTCTGGTTTAGAACTCTCTCACATTCAAGCAACAAGCTCAGAGAAGTAGCACCAGAAAGAGCCAGTACACTTCAAGTATAAGCAACAAATAAATATGCCAAACCTCAATTCTGAATTGACCTGAAGTTCTACTTTATATTGTCTGATATTACACACTAAGAAAAAAAAAGAAAAAATGTTGTGCATTTACCTAAAAGAAGAAAACATTCAGCATTGAGATGCTAGGGAAAAAAAATCATAGGAAAAAAATTTCCTAGGCCTTTCCCAGTAACAAATTACCAGCCTAACTTTTCAAGCTTTTAAAGTGAATGCATAAACCCACCAGAAGGATGTTTCACCTGTTAATTAAGGGAGTAAGACAGAAACACCTGCCTTAAATTAAAAGCACTGCCAAAATCAGCATGTAAGGACTTACATGTCATTGTTCTGAAGAAGAAACTCAAGGAAAGTTATCAAAATATAAAAAGGAGAATGGTTGCATTACCTAAAACAGCCTTTACTCACGTTTCCTGACTGTATGCTGTTTTACAAAAGTTATAAGGTGTATTAAGCACATAAATTGGATACCTGAATCTGTTTAGCTATGGTATTTCCCCATGAAACTAGAATTTGGAATGTGTCAGTTTTATTCCTATTGTACAGAGCTCAAAAGAAAATGTGTTATGATACAGGAATGTTAGTCTCTATTTCTATTTAAAATTTCTAAACCATAGTGGGCCACAAGTTAACATTTCAAGTAAATTAGCATTATTTCAGCTTCCAAATGTCCATAGACAACAAATCACATATCAACATGAATATAATAACAAGATAATAAAATTTATACCTAAGGAGATATAGGCTTCATGTCAAAAGTAGCACCCTTGTGCCTGAAGGTTCTTTTCTGACACTGTCATTGTAACAAGTTTCATTATTTTAAATATGCACCTTCAGTTTGTTCAATGAAATACTAAAACTTGATAAACAGCCATGAAACTTTCTCAGAGGTTTGCAATTAGATTTTGAAATGAGATTTCCATGTTTTTCACAAAGAAGCAAAAATTTTGTATAAAAATAGGACTGATCAGTAACAACACAATAAAACATGATAAAAATCATACCAACTACCATTTCAGATTTTGAGCTGAATACAAAAAAGGTTTGCAGCAACATTTCGTGAGAAGTTTGTAAGTTTCCTCTGAAGGCTTTCTTCTTATTCTATTCATACCTTTTTCAATGGGCCCTGGAGTTTCCAAACATTCATAGACGTGCCACTGAGGTGTCTGGACCAATAGCAAAGAGAAGGGCATCTGGCAGCTGGGACAGAATCCATCGTGAACGGGCTTTGCGTTTTGTGAGCTCTGTTCTGCCAGGCTACCCACACTTTCCTGGGAGTGCTCACTACTGTCTTCTTTACATTGATCCACATCCTGACCTGGCCGCGAGCTCTGCTTGGTTTTCTGAGGTGTACTAGTTTTTTCTGTGGAGTTCTTTTTCCTATTTCTCTTTCTTTTTGGCCTGCCTTTGCCAACACTTACTTCCTGCACAGGAGTAGAGATGCTCTGTGAATTACTCCGATGCTTTCGCTTCCTAATGGATTTGTACTCCCAAATGTCCTCTTCCAATAAAGCATCTTCAGACATGTCAACGCATGAAATATTCCCCTTTCTTTTAAGCAACAGTTCACAAACCTGCCTTTCCTCCTGCTAATATACTTTCTCTTCCCTCCACTCTTCACTATCTGAGAAAAAGCTCCAGAAGCCCATGTTAAAAAAGCAACGCTGGGCCACAAACCAAGCAGCAGTCCCTGATGGGACAGGAGCATGGTCGATCTTATCCTAAAAATAATTCAACGAGCGTGTCTTTGTAGATTTGCGATTTCTCCTGTTACACAGGGCCCGAGTCTGCAAAGCCTTCCAGGGTGAGCCATTTCCTTCAGCTTCCTCCTGGCATCGTAAGCTCCACCCGGCCTCGGCGGGGGCAGGAAGATTTTAAAAATTCCTGCCCAAGCAGAAAAAAAATTTAAAACAAAACGAGGAAGAATTCAGCTACGGGATCATCGTAGGGGTGTCCCGGGATGCTCCTCCGGAGTGTCCCCTCGGAGTGCCCTGTGATGTTCCTCCAGAGGGTCCGGGTGCTGCCCCACGGTGTGTCCCAGTACCTCCGAGTGCCCGGGATGCCCTCTGGGAAGTCCCGCTGCCCCTGAGTGTCCGGGATGCTCCGTGGGATGTCCCGGTGGCCCGGAGTGTCCGGGATGCCCGCAGGGATGTCTCAGTGTCCCGGGATGCTCCCTGGGATGTCCCGACTCCTGCCGGTCCCGCGGCTGGCGCCTCCCGGCCGTTTCCCGCCGTGGCCGCGCATTCGCTTCCGCAGGTTCGTCACCGCGGCTGTCGCTCAACTTCTCTTCTCCCATAGTATGCCCCCCCAAAAGAGCCCCAGATCCCACCGTTTAAATTACTGGAGTCTGGTTTCGACTTTTTCCAGTGCTGCTCAATTTTTACATCTTAGAAACGGTAAAGCAACCGGGCGGGAAACACGGGCTGTGTTGAATCTGCTGCGCGGGAATCTCCACCGTGGGTTCCCTCTGGGAATGTGCTGCTGTGGATACCAAGGATACGTGAAAACAGGGAATAAGTGAGGAGGTCCGGCTTTAAGACAGACGAGTTATTGCGTGTCTGTACTTTGTGCTTTATTTTCTTTTTCAGTCGCGGTGTTCCGCCCTGGCGCCGCGGGCGGTGCCGAATGTGCGGCGGGGAAGCGCCAGGCCGGTAAACAGCGGCCGGGTGAGGCGATGGCGGCGGGCGGGCTGGCGGGGCTCCTGCCCGCCCAGACACAGCTCGAGTACGCGCTGCTGGACGCCGACACTGCCCAGGAGAAGGAGAACCTGGTCTACCAGTACCTGAAGAAAATGGACAGCCGCGAGCGGGACCTGACGGTGCCCGAGCTCGGCGGAGGTGGGTGGCGCGGCCCGGGCGGGGCCGGCGGTCTCCCGGCAGAGGCGGCGGAGCCCCGGCTCTCCCCGTGGGGGGTTTGCCTGGAGGTGCCGCTGCCTGCGAGGACCGGGCAGGGCCGGCCCCATGAGCCGCTGTAAATGGCACTTGAAGCCACAGGAAATGTGTCTCCTGGACGCACCAGGAGCGACGGGCAAGGCAAAAGAAGCCCTTTAAACATCGACCTGGTACTGGCTGCAAAAACACGTTCTGTAAAGCCTCTCTTCTAAATCTGTTCCTATCTGTACTGTGTATTTATATCTGTCGCCTGTGGTCATAGGGAGAACCTTACTAACCCCTCCCTGCGTTCTCCTGAGCTCTCTTGGTTTCCCGGAGCATCCCTTAGGATGTTCCCCAGCTCTCTGCTCCATGACTTAGCTCCGCTTGTCAATTTTCATGTCCCCGGTAATACAAACTGTGCTGGAGATGTCGTTCGTCCTCCTGCGGTGATTTGCACCTCTCACACATTTCTACGTCTCTCCTTGTGGCAAGGGGGAAATCAAAGGTTAAGCCTTGTAAGATCTTGCAAGTCTTGCTCAGGGTCTTTTTAACCTCTTAGAGGCTCTCTGCAGCTATGGGAGCTCACGTCACACCGCAAGACAGAGAGCTTAGGAGGTGAACTTCAGGGTTAAAATCACCCTGGTTGATTTTAAAATTCATATCATGGGAATGAATTACAGCTTTTAACCAGTGGAGCAAAAGGAATGCTCTCTCTGTCTAGATTTGGGGCCCTGAATTGAATTTTAGCTTTTGCCATTGGTATTGTTTCAGTGTTCTGTCAAGGCTTATTTTCTCCTCTAAAAAGAGGTCAAATAAGTAGCCAATATATATGAAAGGGAAAGAGTGAAAAGTGAAGAGGGAGAAATGCTGTAAAAGGGAAAGAGTGAAAAGGGGGAAGTGCTGTCAAATATATAAACTACCCTTTTCTTTTGAAAAGTGAACAGCAAAGCTCCTACGCTGTGGGAATAATGCATATACTTGAATCATTCTCATTATTCTCACCAAAGCTAAACATGTGTGCATCCATTTATATTTATAAATACATGGAGATAGAGAACAGCCCTTCTCTTATTGAAGCACAAAACAAGCCTCCTGCTGACTTGAGTAGGAATAACTTCTGGATCAGTAAGAACTTACTTTCTGAAACTGTCAAAGTGAAAGTTCAAAAACTAGTTAGCTTTGCATTTTATCATAACTATCTTTTCCCTCTATAATTTTCAGAAATGCTAAGAGATAATACTGGCAGACTACATTCTAGGATATTTATTCCTTATCTTGGTACCTCTGATGGGATCAGAAGAGGAAAGAATGTTTTCATGTCTCATGTCAGGTTGTTAAAATAAATGACCAGGTGTACTTTTATGCATATATGAAAAAGTTGTATTTCTTCCCATGTGACAGAATTAATTGATACCTGTCATTTCAAACTTTGAAAATCAAGATCAAACTTATAAGAACAAGAATATTCCAATGATCTCTGAAATCAGTTCTTAGGAAAACTGTTGGAAAAAATCAATAAGAGTTTAACACTTTTAAACTTTTAGGAGCCTTTATATGAGTTTTAAATAATTGATTGTTACCCAAATGGCATTGTTGGGGGTTGAATAATGTAGAAAATGTTTTAAAATGTATGAAATTTGTTCTGAAGCTTACATGTTCTTTCAAGTTAAAAGTGCCTATAAAAAGATATAAACAACACTTTTATAATGCAGTGAATCTTACTAATAGTATTTTAATTTACTAATTATGAAGAATTGCGGAACATAAGGATGAGTTGCATAAATAAAAAAGTTTTTGTTTGCTTTTCTACCTGCATAAAAAGGGATGTCAAACTCTTTTTTTTTCTTTCTTTCTTTTTTTTAATTTTTTTTTAGGTTAAAAGTACCAGAAACAGTGTGTGGTGTTTGTGCCTTTCCCTACCCTTCCCCTAACTGGTTACCACTGTTCTCTGAATTCCAGATCTGCAATGGTTAAACACTGAAGGTCCTATTTCTCTTCACAAAGACCTTTGTGGAAAAGTTGTGGTGTTGGATTTCTTCACTTACTGCTGCATCAATTGCTTGCACCTGCTGCCTGACCTCCATGCCTTAGAGCACCAGTACTCTGATAAAGGTAAAAGTGCTTTGGCTGGCTTGGAATAGAATTTCCTGGCACTGTTGCAGGCTGAGGAGCTGAGTCACTTCATTGCTGGTTACTAAACTGCTGGCAGTATTTCAGGGGTGTCTAAAAATGTCTTCTAATCTTTTAAGTAGCCTAAAAAAAGTGACTGTGTGTACTTCCATCACATTTTTAAATGGTTTAAATAAAGTGTCTGTTGTGTCTGTGTAATTGGGCAAACAGGATATGTGCTTAAAGACCAAATCTGATACCTCTGTAAATAAGGTGACTTTCAAAAAGCTACTCAAGAATGTGAGATACAGGCTCAAAATTAATATAAGTAGGTAACTTTCTACCCTTGCCTGAGGAACCAGCTCTGAGAAGAATATAGTAAAGGTGGTAGAGTGGATATAGACAGGTGGTAGAATAGGATATAGATTACTTTTTTTTCCCATTAGAACTGAAATAACAAAATATGTAAGCTTGATGTAGAATTTTTTTGGTGTTGGCATCATGTTGTATACCATTAATAGCCCTATATTCTAGAGAGGAAATTATGGTCTTTAAAATCACATCTGAAATGAGATCTGTCTCGCACTCTGACTGAATAAAAATGCAGGGTAATTTCTGTTTAGAATGCAGTGTCTTGTCATGATGGCTTGTCAGAGATAAGCTGTAGTCTTACTCAGTGTGTGTCAGCCACTCACTTATCTGGGATATTTTAATTGGCTGAACAGGGAGGTGAAGAACAGTGTTACTTTCAGTCCTAAAATATGGTATTAAATACAATATATATGTAGTAAATAACATTATAATGTCTGAGTCTCGATTGCTGTTTCTGATTGGTTTTAATTTTGGCAGTGTTTATTTTCATGTATTACCTTTTTCACTGGAGAAAGAAATTGCAATAACTTTGAAATTTATGTTGTGCTTTAGATAGGTTACTTAGTACTTCACAGAAGATTCAAGCTAATTTTTCTACCTTGGAAAGCTTAGATGTTTGCTTTGGAGAAATTTGAGATGCAGTGTAATGTTTCAAACAATAGGAACTTTGTCTTATAGGGAAAAACCTTCATGGCATTTTTTGGGAGAGTGTCAGTTTTAAGTGGAAGGTGAATGGCAAATGATAAGTGGACTGTTGTGGATCAGGCATGTAGGGAAGAAGGTCTAGATACAGATTTTGGAAGATAATATTGGCATAAAATGAATAATATCTTTAAATTATAACTATTTTATAGTATACTGTGAGTGTAGTAATATAGCTGTCATATCCTTAATCCGTTTTTTAATGCTAAGGTGTTAAATCAGGTGATAACAGAATACTCATTTTAACAACATCACAACCTCTCCCACAAGCTTTCTTCTAAAAGTGCTTGAATATCTTTATACTAGTGTAGAAGAGGCTGCAGCACTCTGAACTAAAGGTCCACTTGGAGACATATTTTTTCCTTTGACTTGTCCTAAACTTCTGTCACAGGAGTTACTACTTTGCTGATGCATGATAAGTGATTTTTGTATTTGAACTACCCCTGTAAGTTTTCTTTGGATTTCAGCTATCCTGTTCCTGTAGAAACTGGAGTGAGAAAAGATGCTTGGGGTGAAAGTGGAGGTAAAAGGCAAGAAGAACAGGTGTGTGGAGCATTAATTTTAAATTTAAGCCATTAGGAAGCAAAGGATAGCAGTTGGATTCAGGAAGAGATTAAGGTGATCGATAGTTCAAACAAAAATAAAAATATGCTGGGTTTTTTCACTGTAGATCTCCCTTTTGGTTCTTTTTTGCTGTTTTAATGTCTCGATTGTAAACCCTTTCAGGATTATTTAATCTCTCTTTGCTGTGCTACGTATCTCAATCTTTACATTACAGTATTTATAAATATACAAGGCAGTAAGGGTGGTGGGTTTTTAAGTCATGGAAGAATTTTTCAGTACATGGTCTTCTATCAGTGTGCATCTTCTTCACCCAAGGCAAATGAGTTTTACTAATTACTAGGAGAAAGGGAAGGGGAGAGTTGTTGACTTGAGAAGGTTAAGAAAGAGAAAAGTTGAAAGAACAAAATATCTTGCCTGGGCAAAGCATCTGTCTCGTAATGCATTTGGATCTTCAATCTCTTGTTTGAATACTTGGAGGTATATTGCCTATTTTTTCTTAGTTACAAGAACAAACTTTGATCTAATTGATGTAATTGTTTACATACATACTCTGATGACTTTGTTTTAATGTGGTTCAAATGCTGTTACATGGAGAATGTTGAAACTTCAGCTGTGTGATCACCAAACAAGAGAAATTTAAACACAGGAGGCTATAATGCTAGGGTGATCCTAGATCATTGTAAATATTATAGTACATGTGCCATAGTTCTGTTGTCTGGAACTTCAGGAGATCTGTTTCAAAATGAAGAGTGCTTTCCATAGGATTGAATGTCACCCAGCATCTTTATCTGATATGCTCTCGCTGCTATCTGCAGTGGTGCTATTTCTGTATTTCAAGTGGCATTCAGAAAGTTATTTTAAACCCCAGTGCATATTCAGTTCATGTTATCAGCAGTCCAGAAATTACTTCTATAAGAGGAAGTACTTTTTAATATTCAGAAATAGCTTGGCATAGATCCAGTGTTGTGCTCTGCTGTAATCCTTCAAACAAAGTGTTTTAAATGGAGTTTATATTGTTATTCCTTAGCAGAGCATCCAACATTTCCACCGGAGTTTTCCTCATGAGGGAATGCTGTACCTTACTTGTGCTGTTCAGGTGTTGACTATAGAATTGTCTTTCTAGCTTTAATGATGTTTTTGAAGGACAGATACAAGCACTGGTGCTGATCCCTTTATAGTTAAAATATTTGACCTGCAGTTTGGACTTCAGCAGTTAATGACTGTACCACTTCAGCTGTCTGATACTGCAACATTCTCTTCCAATGCAGCTGATAAGACTGTATCAGTTATAGTGAATTTTTAAGTTTTTAGTTGTGAAATCATTATATTCAAGCCTGCCTTGTTTGTAATGAGTGTTGTTTGTCATTTTGTCATAGTTGTCAGTGCTGCCATTTTTATTTGAAATACAGAATACTGTATTGATTTCGGAGGCCTATTCATTTTATCTTTTACTGTTTATCTAGAAGTAGTCTAGGTAATTCTGTTATTTTTGTGGCTTCTAGTTAACTGTGAAAAAGAATTTTCTAGAACATTATGGTTGTGTATAGGAATCAGAAGACAAACAGGTATCCTAAGTATCTTTAAAAAAAACCCAAAGTATCAGTTGAACAGCTGCAACTTACCCACAATTATTTTGAAAGTATTTTCAAAAGTATTTTCATACCTTAGTATATAGAGGTTCAGGAACTGAGAACAAGTCATGTCAGCCAGCTGGGGAGGTAATGGTCCTAAAATTTGGTAATTTTACCTAAGTGTTATTTCTGAGTTTCTGTATTTTCTATACATAACTATCAATATTCCTACTGAGATGTAATTGCTTTCTCTTTGTTCAAATCCTCTCTCATTCTGGGAAGCAGTCAGTCAGATTATGAGACAACTGTGGTTCATTTTTCCTCTTTTTTTTTTTTTATTATTCAAAAACATTTCAGTGCACAACTTCATTTTTCTTTGCAGATGGTCTTGTTATTGTTGGTGTCCATTCAGCAAAATTCCCAAATGAAAAAGTTCTGGATAACATTAAAAGTGCTGTTCTGAGATACAATATAGTCCACCCTGTAGTAAATGATGCAGATGCAACACTCTGGCATGAGCTGGAAGTGTCCTGCTGGCCAACTCTGGTCATTCTTGGGCCTCGTGGAAATATGCTGTTTTCTCTTGTTGGAGAGGGACACAGAGAGAAACTGTTTTTATTTACTTCTATAACACTGAAATTCTACAAGGAAAGAGGACAAATCAAAGATAACAACATTGGAATAAAACTATACAAAGACTCCCTTCCACCTTCTCCTCTGCTGTTTCCTGGCAAAGTGGCTGTAGATGATTCAGGAGGAAGGTTGGTCATAGCAGACACTGGGCATCACAGGATTTTGGTTACTCGTAAAAATGGACAAATTCTACACACTATTGGAGGTAAGGACATATATGTAAGTTTATTGTAGCAATTTCAGTTTAGGAGTAGAGTGTGTTTGCTGTGCCTCCTGGGCTGATTCTTTTCCTACAGGACCTGGCAGTTTGTAAGCATTGCCAGAATTTTGTTTTGTACTAAAATCACCTTTACTCAATTTTAAGGGATAAGGTGTAAGACCATCAGTGGGAGACTGTTAATGCAATTGTCAGAGATGCCTGATTGTTTTTCATTGCTTCATTGACTAAAGTTCATGTTTTCGTGTGATGTCCAATATGAATTACAAAAATGCATTTTGTATTCCTCTGAAGGAGTTGCAAATGGTTTTAGATATAAAGGATGTACGTCTACATCAAGCAGCAAGGTAGGGAAAAGACCAGAGACTGTAATGCTTCCCTTCCCAATAGAAGTGAATTTTGGGTTGTGGTGGTGGTGGTGTTATGAGGAGAAGTTTTTCATGTGTGTTTTTTGTTTGGTTATTGAATTTTTTCAATGGTAGAGCATTCCTGTTTAGGATCTCCCCTGGTTTCAAAAGCAGAGGAGAATTGCTAAGAATAGTGGCATTCCAGTAAGGACACAGGCACCTGAGAATGCCTTAGTACATATAAAAAGACCTATCTTCTCATCAAATCTGAGATGATAACGTATAAACAAGTTATGAAAATAGTGAAAATATTTTAAATTTAGTTATATTTGTTACAAAGTTTATGTAAGTTACATTTCAGCTTTAGAAAACTAACATCCACAGTTGCTTTTTGTGAAATAACAATGTGCTTTACAATGCAAAGGAAGACAATTTGCACATGCTTTGTATGATTTACTGCTTCACAATGTAATTGTTCTGGTTTTAAACCTATTAAAATGGTCAGTTACATCTTAGTGCAGCAAGGATGTAACTGTTAGGACAACCAAAACAGACAGATTTAGGAAGCAGTTGAATCCTCAGATTATTGAAAACAGTGGTTTGTTTATGTCTCAGAATCAGGACCTGTGTGCTCATGTGTCCTGTATTACTTAGTCTGGAATTGACTAATGCCTGCCCCAGGGTAGGATCCTACAAATCTCATAAAAATACTCTTCTGTTTAAAGAAAGGAGGAAAAATTCTCTATTGCTATTTGAAGTAACACTGCATTGTCTAGACAGGCTATTTATCCAAGTTAACCTGATTTATCATTAAGGCATTAGCCTAAATACTTTTCTCCTGTAGGATGTGCAAACAGAATTTCTTATAACAAATATGAGAGAATTTGATTTCTGCTTGATACGTGAGAGGAAGTCTCTGCCTCCAAGCTGCCCTTTAGTGTTCTGGGACAGTCATTAAACAGGAATTCAGGAGTGTCCTAAGCTCCAAACTGGTGCCCTCCTTCCTGTGGCATTGTGTGCTGTTCCCTTCCCTGGGAATGTGCACCCTCACACTTAAAAGGGGAGCTGCTGGAATCTGAAACACCAGTACTTCACTTCTGTGTGTCTGATAAGGTCTAAATTGATTTCTGACAGGAGGTTGTAAAAGTTTGTGTATTTCAGTGACTCAGTTAAACGATTCAGTGGGCAGAAAATACTGTAATGAAGTTGATAATGCAGTAATAAATGTGGGCATGCACAAAGGTTGAAATTGTTATTTGCATCATAAATCATGGTACACACGTAACTCATACCTAAATGTCTTCTGCTGACACATCCTGCTAATGCAGTTTAAATGCTACCTCCTCTGAAGTACAGTGCTTACCTTCAGACTGTAATGTTCCTTTCTATTTCCTGACTGTTGTATGCAGAAGAATGTCACTCCATCATTCTTAGTGTTCTTTTGTGTAATTAGCTCCATATCATCTTTTTCCTAATTAGTTTTCTTAATGAGAAAATGTTGCTAATCAAATATTAGTTTCATTTGTGATTACACCAAAATCTAAACCAATGATATGGAGTTGAGCTTTGGATTTTTTTTTCCTACTGGCTTGCTTTGATGTAGTCAAGAATAATAAAAAAAAAAAAAGTATTTTTTAATTTTTGTCTTCCATTGTTGCTGTTGTCTTTTAGTGCAATTTAGAGCCCTATTAGGACTCCTCTAGAATAATTTAGTACCCTATTAAGACTTCTCTTTAAAATACGAGCTTAAAAAAGCAAAGAACTTGTGCAGAATGAGTTCAGAGCTTAATAGCACCAGGCTATTTTGATTACAATAGCACAATGACTAAAATGAGACTACACCAAATAGTAATAATATAAAATGTACAAGGTGCTGTGAAAGCAGCTCCTGGAATATGTAATTCTCCTAGTATGTATGCACTTTATTTTTAAAGTAACTTTTTTCAAAAATTACTTTTGAGTTTGCTGTGTTTTATTTATAGGTCCAAACAGTGGAAGGAGAGATGGAGGATTTTCAGAGGCAGCTTTCAACTCACCACAAGGAATCGCTATAAAAAATAATGTTATTTATGTAGCTGATACAGAAAATCACCTAATTAGAAAGGTAAATTTTCCATAAGGAAATTCAAAGTTTAATCTTTTATACTGTATTCTACTTTCACAGATGAACATTTCCACCCCATGAATTACTCTCCAAATAACATCAGAAAGGAAATTTGGTCCACTATCTTACAAAGAAATACTGTTGTGCAGGGTTTTTTTAAGGGCTACATATACTTTTGTGCTTCCTTTCAAATGCAGAAAAGGTGGTCTACTCCTTGTAGCATAACAGGGTTTTGGTTTTAGTTGGGTTTTTTTTCCTAGTCACTCTTACTTTCCTGTTTTGAGAAACATCTATTCTTAGTACTGGAAGCAAAAACTGGTTTTGTTTCACTTCCAGTAGTATCAGATTCTTATCTAAAGTTATTGTAGTGCTGTGGTGCAGTGAACATCCAAACTTCCGTTGAGTGTTTGGGTCTCTCAAATGCAGGTAAGTGCCCTAGTACCAGAATTGGCTGCAAGTGTATTCTTTTTGATTAAACACTTGCAAAGTTTTAGCATGTAGGAATTGGATCTTACATTAGGTTAGGTCAAATTTAGGATAATCAGAAGGTAAGTTTGGTGATGCAATATAATATTGCCTTATTATTTAAAGTTATTTATGCATCTCAGAAGATCTTGGACTCAAGTTCTCACCAGTATCCCATTTGTGATCAGAGGAGGTGTACCCTTAATGCATCTGATATGGAGATGGGAAATACTGTTACAGTATGTGAGTTTTTATGTCATCTTCCTCTATGAGTTTAAAATTTAAAAACCACATCCATTTTTTATTTAAGTATTTATCCAGAAATTTGTGATGCTTTCTTCTACAGCTGTCGAGCAAACGCTAACAGAGCACTGTTAATTTTTGTTGCACATGGACTAGAGTTCCACGTACATGGTTTTCATGCTGCCTGCTGCTTCCCCACCCCCGTACTCCCTGTCCATCAGCAAGCATTGTGGTAAAATTAATTGTTTCCCTAAAAAAACCCACAAATGCCTGATATTTGTTAGGATTTCTCTGGTTTTGACATCTATCTCAAATTATCTATAACTTTGGTCAAGATAATTTCATACACACATTTAATGTGCCATTTTGCTTCACATAGATTGACCTGGAGTTGCAGATGGTGACCACTGTAGCAGGCATCGGGGTACAAGGTGTTGATAAGGAAGGTGGAGCAAAAGGAGAAGAGCAGCCCATCAGCTCTCCATGGGATGTGGTCTTTGGAAGTTCAAGTACTGTATCAGTTGAGCTTTAACATCTCATATTTACACGTGTGACTGTTTGCTAAATGTTTTCCTGTTTTGGTATTAATCTGAGACAGAAGAAGTAAAGATTTACTGTAAAACTGAGTCTAAAACACAATAGTTTTTATTGCAAATGGTAACTGCAGCTGTGCTTTGGATCCTGAAATGTTACTTGATGGAAGAAAAATTCTTTTGTATCAAGTTATGTAGTTACTGGATCCAAACACAGAAGGAAATAATGATTGCTTTTGTTAGGCCAGT
The DNA here is from genome assembly GCF_026979565.1 of Vidua chalybeata. Taxonomy (NCBI): domain Eukaryota; kingdom Metazoa; phylum Chordata; class Aves; order Passeriformes; family Viduidae; genus Vidua; species Vidua chalybeata. Next base: position 8,424,659 of record NC_071537.1, on the reverse strand, counting down.
GCCTTAAGCCAGGATCACTTAAGAAGCAGGTACATTTTACAGGAAGTGAGTATTGTCTAAAAGTTCCTTTCCTTGACTATACAGACATGTCCAACCACTTGTAAATATTTGAGTGTAGGAAATAAAAATAATTTTATTGGGGGCCTCTGTTTATTCCTGTTTAGGTGACATAAAATCATTAGGCTCAAGACCTCTATAGAGTCAGTCAGACAGGAGAGGAATACCTTAGCACAAACCATGCAAGCATCACGAGGTAAAATAAATCTTTGCATAATAGGATGCAAGAATCACCTTCTGGGGACTTAAGTAGCTTTCTTTCCCAATTCACTTAGCACACACCTGAGCCTGGCATCTCATAGCTGCCACGTTTTCAGCTATTACTGACTGTGATTTGAAACACAATTTTATCATGTTTCCATTTCAGTCTAATTTAGAAGTTGCAGATGCCAGTTTATGAACAATGCTTTGATGTGGCATAAAACCTTTAGGTTTGTATTTCAGACATGAAAAATTTACTTCCAATATTGGAATTCCTTTTCTCTGCAGAAGAATGGGGTGGAGAAGGAGCGTGATTTATTTCTAATATCTTGAAATTAGAGGTGCTTTGCAAGTTTAGTAACATTTTACTGACGTGGAAGCATTTGTTAAAATCTTGTGTCAGTTATGAGGGAGAAAAATTCACTGAAATGTGAGGGAGCATAGAATCACAGAATGATTTAGGTTAGAGGGGACTTTAAAGACCATTTTTCCTGCCCTCCTGCCATGGGCAGGGACATCTTCCATTAGACCAGGTTGCTCAAAGTCTCATCCAGCGTGGTCTTGAACAATTCCAGGGATGGGACATCCACAGCTTTCCTGGGCAACCAGTGCCAATTCCTCACCATCCTCACAGTCAAGAATTTTTTCCTAATTTCCAATGTAAATCTGCCCTCTGTCAGTTTAAAGCCATTTCCCCTTGTCCTATCACTGCATGCCCTTATCAAAAATCCCTCTCCAGTTCTTGTTTAGCCCCTTTATGTACTGGAAGGTGCTCTAAGGTCTCCTCAGAAGAGACCAGGCTGAACAGCTCAACTCTCCCAACCTGTCTCCATAGCAGAGGTGCTGCTCCAGCTCTCAAATCATCCTTGTGGCCTCCTCTGACCTTGGTCCAACAGGTTCATGAAGCTGCTTCAGAAATGCTCATAGTGTAGAATCTTCTGGTACAAATACGTTGTCAGTATAGACAGAGTACAACCAGCAGCCTTGAGTACTTGAGTGAGCAACAGGGATGTGTTTTCAGATTTAACATTTCTATTAACATGTCTTGTACAACAACAAAGCACCTTTTTTCAAAGGTCTGGTCAGCAACCCTTACAGTCTGTGTTAAGCATATGGAATCCTACTTGGAAGGGCAAGGAGAAGCACCTGAAAGAGAATCTCACTAGATGTGGGCTGCTGCTAATGCAGGCACGAGCTTTACTGAATTTTGTACAATCTGATTTTCCTTTTGTGAACCAGGAGACTTGTGTGGCTAGTTGGTGTCATTTTCAAGAGATCTTGAACCAGAAAGCTGATCCCTGTGGGATATTATTGCAGAGCTGTTTCACAGATCAGCAAAGAGGGGGCTAATAACTGATCAGTGCTTCAGAAACTTGAGCTGGTTAACAGAATTATTCAATGTATCCTATAATTTTACTTTTAATTTTTCATTATGCTTTCTTCTGCTTCTGTCAGTAGTTAAATATATGATGATTTTTTTTTAGTTTTGAGAGCTCTGCTTGTTAAATGTTAATTGATATGATAATTGTTATCAACATGAACATAGTATTTACTGAGTTAGTCACCTGTAGAGGATTAGTCATCTGTACTGTTCAACACTGCTGAATTTTAATAAGCATTTGCATAGAAATCAGATCTTCTGAATGCACTTTATACAGTCTGGTGCAGTTTTTTTCATATTCAATTAGAACCTGCTAGTCAGTTGGCTATTTAGATTGCCACAAAATATAATAAAAGCTGTCAGTTAAGCAGAGATTAAATCAATTAATTTTTTTTTTTTTTTGAGAGAGGTTAATAAGCCTAATAGATGAAATGGGGGAAAATATACATTACTGTAATAGCAGTAAATTCTAAAATTCTTTAGAAAACTACAGCTAGAGAGAGTTGTAAAAATGGAGAGTTATACTGAATGGAATGTTAACAGGAATCTGTCTCAGAACATGAGGAGCAGGGCTGCAGTGCATGTCTAGCAAGCATATTTTTCTTTAAGTTTGTTAAGTTCTTTAAGTTTGTTACCAGACATCAAAATAGTTTGTCAGAAATGCAGCAGGGTTTGCCAAGGGTGCATTGCTGAGTTGCAAATTGCAAAGTAGAGTTGCAACTTGCTTGAGCATAGTGGGATCTTCTGCTACCCTGCAGTATAACACTGAGTGCATTTGTGCCTCTCAGAGTGCTGTCCTACAAGTTTGTACCCTGTTATCAGACATTAAAACTGCTCTGTTTGAACTGCCAAGTGTTTAAGCACTTGGATGGGTGAAGAAATTTATGAGAGTTTCAAAAATTACTTCTGTTTTCACCCACACAACAGTGTCCTTTTTTTTACATATGCTTATGTCTTTCTGTGCAAGTTGCAGGAGTTAACATGCACTTCCAACAAATGTAAGGTTCATTATTACAAATTTTAAAAGTTTGATTTTTGTATTAACTGGTGTGGCATGTGGGAAGTAACACCATACCTTCCCATTTTCTTTAGATCTATGTAGCTTAAACTCTGCAGTTTCAGAAGACAGATTTATAGTTGCTTATTTAAATATGGATTGTATATAGTTTTTAAACAAGTGATACTTCTGGGAGTTTCCTTTCAGTGTCCAAAGCTGTGCTATCCAGAACATGAAAGGGAGAAAAAGGAAGTTGAAATGTTTAAGCAAGTTATGTACTAAACTAGGCAGTATTAAACAGCTTATGTTGACCTTTTTCAAAGTCTCAAAGGAGAAAGATGGAGAGAAAGGTTTTTCCTCTACCATTGACATTTCTTGAGTTTACTTCTATATATGATTTAGAATGTGTATTGATCAATTGAAAAAATTATTTTTTCTTTAAAACCTTAATATGTAGGTGGTTGAGAAATGGAAAATACTGAGAAAAACTTTGAGGACGTGGATAAGTTAATATTCAGAACTGATACTATGTAGTGTTCTTTTAAGTATCCACATAGTATTTTCCTAAGTAGGCTTTTGTTGTCCTCTTCTATACAGATGCTGAAATGTGAGACAGAGATTAAGTGAGTGTGAAACACCATTTAAACCAAATTTGGCACAAATGTCTACCTTTGAGGCAGGGGAGTTAATGGAGACAAAACAGATGGTAGGATTCAGACAGAGTATTCTTCCTTGTCATCTTTTTTATTTCTTTAGTTGTGGCCACTGAGCTTGTGTTTTACCCTCCTGTTAAAATTCTTGAATGAACTCCATGGATTAAATTCTGGCTTTGCTGAGGTTGCTGCTGAAATTTGCATTGATATAGATTGTGTGGGAAGTAGAAGGGGAGGGACAGCAGCTTAAAAATACATTACAAAATTACTGTGTGCTTTTTTAGCTTTCTCTGTTGTGCCCTTCTATTTTTATTTAGTGGGTGTTGAAAGCAAGTGATACTTTAATGCACAGTTGATTTGAGCATGAAATGTTCTTGATAGCTGCATTCTTGCTGGAAGGAGCAGGACAGTGACCTGTGCTTGGTGACATAACTGTGTGTTTCACATTCCAGAATCTGGTCTTAAACTGCATGATTGGAATCTATTTATAGAAACTCCCAAGTACAGTATTGACCATGCTTTCAGTAAATTTGTTGGAATTTTTCAAGTCAATTTAAGTATTATGTAAATATGATTTAAGTGAAAGTACAGTACCTTATCATACTGGTGCAATTTCTATAGCCCTTAAAAGGCAAAAGTATGTAAAATATTTTTCATCCTTCTCTGTGTTTCTGCTAGAGGGTTATTTGTTACCACTGCATTCCAGAGCAAACACTTTTTTTTTCTGTATTACTCATGGTGATTCTTTCATAATGTAAAAAAAAAAAACCTAAAAATCACTTAAGCAGTAACTAGCATTTCCTGCCTGAGCTCAGATCATACATGAAGTGTTTATGTCTGAATTATCTGTATCTTGAAGGGATGCTTTCTTCTACATGTCACCATTTTTCCTTGTAATCTGGTTTCATTCTGTCATTGAGGCTGTGGCTGTCACTGTCCTGTGGAAGGCATTTTCCTGGGTAATAGCTGAAAAGAGTTGCTCTTGCTGTCATCAGGCTTTAATTTGCAATAATTTTTCTGGGCAAAGCAAAACTAGAATTCTTCCAAAGATACGTTACAAATGTGGTATCACTTCATGATGTAGCAATGTGGAATTACTTGGAATGCAAAAGACCTGCTCATCTCTGTAGCAGTTTACTGTGCAAAGTACAAGCTCAAAGATATCCCGTTTGGTTTTGCCATTTTACAAGTTTAGTTCCACAGAAAATCATGGTAAGAGACATCACTGACACAAAACTGCATTGTCTTTATTTTCTTGTTGAACTGGATCCTAAATTACTTGTAAATAGCCATTAATTTTTTATTTAGATTCTTGGAATTTCAAAGAAGAGGTAACTTTTATTAAAGAGAGGGGTGAAGTAAAGTGAAGGTTTTATTGCTGTGTAAGAACTGTTTTAGGTGAAAAAGTCTTTGGCGAAATAAGAAATTAGGAAGTTATAGAGCAGGATTGCAGTGAAGCAGGACCTTACCCAGTCTTATTTTGGAGTTATGAGTATTGCTGAATAGTAATAGTAACAAAATTGATTAGTATTTCACATGTTCATTATATAAACAATTTAAGAAATGAGGTAATTATGTCAATATTTTGTATAAACATGCCTGTGACATACAAAGGCTGAAGTCTTGATGTAAGGATATAATGGGAGTAGTGACTGAATATTCAACAGTAATCTTACTCAATTTAGTTAGACAGATACTTTTCCAAGCTGGACTTCTCTATGTCTTGACAAAATGCATAATGACAGTGATTACTTTCTGCAGTAAAAAAGAAGCAGTTGGCTTAGCAGAGCTGCCATCCTAACTGGTGTCAAACTTAGAATTGTTTTGAAGTCCATGACTTGAAACTGCCTTCTGTAAAAAAAATATTATATTTGTGTATGAAGTGATGGATCTCATTCTCTTTGTTCCACAGCCTATAGTCTGACTCTATTAATTAAATTTATGTTCACAATAAAGAAGCTTAAACTACAAATCAGATTTCTAAAGAGTAGTTGGCATATCAGTTCTTCATTTCAGAAGAAAACTGCTGAAAATACACATCTTAGTAAGTTTTAGAGAGGCTTTGCCAGGCATGCTGGGGTCAGAAGGAGACACATTTCTTAGCTGTTACCATTTGAGGCTGGAAGTGCTTTTGAATATGGAATGCAGGTGTTGGAAGTAGAAGGAGACCGTGGTGCTGAAGTATCCTCAAGTGTGTGTGTTTGCTGTGCTTAATTAGGAATGAGTAAAACACATAACCAGATTTAGCTCCTTCTGTAGTTACAATGATGTATCCAACACTAAATAATCCAAAGTAGTTCTTTCATGTTTGCATATACTGTCTCTTCTGGTTGGGATTGTTTTGAAATATTTATTGCCATTACAGTTAGAAGGCCTGAGTTAGAAAACTTGGGAAAGAAATAAAAAAGTACTTCATTGCAGTCATAATTTTTAGCTCCCTATTATCTCCACTGTATGAAACCCCCTTGGTATCTAAATCCAAGGATTTCCCTTAATGAGAGGGAAGGTATGTTAACTAAGGAGGAAAATTCCAGAAGCATTTTGTTTCATAACAGGTCATGCCGTTTGCGCGTTTGCGTGATGCAACACTATGTGAAAGAGTGCCAGGTAGCAAAAAAAAAAAAAAAAAAAAAAATTGATTTTTAGTCATCCAAAAAGGGTTACGTGTACTTGTAAAAGTCCAGGCTTCACTGATAAAGCATTCCTTTTGAGCTTTGCTGTTTGTGTTTCATTGAAGAACACTGATCTCTATTCATCTGTCACACTTGCATTTAATTTGCTGAACTTTCACTGACTGAAGAGCAGGTGAGATGTGCATTCCCTGTGCCTGTGCCTATCTGTGAACTGCAGGATGTGTTGTGTAACCCCTTTTGCTTCTTGAGAATTTGCAGAGGATGGGTATACCAATAGACTTGGTTCTTTTTATTTCTTCAAAGATCAAATTAGTAGACAGGAATAATATTTTCAGACTTCAGTCTATTTAGAAAACGTCGGTGGTGCCAGCCACAAAATGTAACTTTGATTCCCAGGCTTTTATTTCCCAGGCTGGAAGTAAGCATGCAGTCCCAGACAGGAAGACTGGAAGTGTGGGTAGTCCTGGGAATGGAATCCCTTCAAACAGATACTGCTCATGACTGGTGCCAAACAAAGTAATTTCTGTGCATTGAGATTGACTCACCAGTAATGGTCAGCAGTGTTCTGACTGCTTGAAGATGTGCCTGTGTAGAGACAGGACTGTGAGTTCTTAACACACAGATACAGCAGAGGCAGATTCAGGAGCTGCAGCATTGTACAATAACTGAGGCATCCTCTAATGGGGAATGTTTGTGCACTCAGAGCTGTAGTTCGCTGTTAGAGAATGTTTATAACACAAGGATATCCCATTTGCAAGCCATACCTCGCTTGGATGCAGGCACAGCACAGATAAGAAAGCACATACCCTAATAAGGAGAAACTACTCTGCATTTTTAAAACAGCTCAGATTGGGTTGGAATGTGGTGCTTAATTGAATAAATGTAAGAGAATTGCTTTTTTTCTCTTACGTTGTTTTATGATAAATTCTTTAGAAATAAATATTTTCCATTCATGGATGATAAGGAGTTATTATAATAATGGCATTACCATAATTTTAGCATTCTGGCTCTCCCTGGCCCCTTTCTCCTGTGAGAACAGTACCAGGATAACAGTGGTGATGTCAAACTGTTCTATCGTGCAAGAAAAAGTTTTTCTGCCTTTTGTGTCAGAACATAAAGTATTAAACTGTGAGAGGACTATTGTGTGATAAAATACCTCAGCTGTGTAGCATTTGTTTTAATTTTCTGGGTTTGTGTAATCTTTTTTATTAAAGCTCTGACGTATTTTCCACAATTTCAGAAAGAGTTTGTGTGGTTTCCATGCTTGCATCTATTCTCTTTGTTCTAACGGCCATCCAGTAGAAAATATTTATGTTAAAATTTATGACTGTTATGGAGCTCTTACTTATTTTTTACTGCCTTATTCTCTAGTTGAAGAAGAAATCTTTTCTCTATCAATCTTACATGTTCAGTAAAATTTGAATTTAATATTGATACTTTTTTCTCATATTTCATACATCTTACTGGGTGTAGAATTAGAGTGAGAAGCCTTTTTGATTTTTCCAACAACTAGCTGTCACGGGAGAGTTTTCAGTCTGTGGTATTAGAGGACTGGATAGATGAATGGAACAGATTTTTCAACAGTACTCAGTTCAAGTCTTACTCCTTCATTTAATTGGTAGATAAAGTGAATATTAAATAATTAACAGAACTTTCTGAGACAACTCAGAATGATTTGCATAGCATAGCAAGATAAAAAAGCTCACTTTCTGAATAGACCAGTGATTTTAACAGTTTTCATTCTGTGGTACTTAGAATAGTAACATCTGAAAGTGCAAGTTATGCATAATGGAAATAGAAAATCCTGAAGCTGAGCAGTTACTATATAGGAAGGAGTGAAATGATTTCATAATCTATTTTCTCAATTTAAATCTCTTAGAAAAGAGCTCTAATCAAGAAGTGATTGGGATGGGGAGGTGTTGTTTTTGTTTTTTATATTGGAGTGTTTTTGGCATTGTAGGAACTTTGGTAGCATTTCTGGTAATTTATAAAATGTGTGTTTTGCAACTCAATTTGCAAACCTTTTTTAATCAAGAAAAAGCTTTTAGACACTTTGCAAGTTTGACTTTCATTTTTGAAGCTCTACTTTATGTAAAAGCATGGAGCCACAGGGAGTTGCAGAAAAGAGTCACCAGAGTTACTTTGATAACAGTCTTGGGAACTTGTATGTTTATCTAAGAAAGAGAAAATGCTGAAGAAAAGCTCTGTTAAAATCATACCAGTACTGTTCTGAAGAGAGCTCACAGTTTGAGGAAATGAATTCTGGAAAAAGAAGGATGCCCTACCATTTTTCCCCTCCTGTGGTTTGTAGTGTAGAAAAGATTTAGAATTAGAAGAATGGCAGGACCTCAGTTGGGGGAATGGTGGTAATTTCATTTTTTGGACTAACTTGTCCGATTTAAAATGCTTGCAAGCATTTCACATAACATTGCTTTTATTTTGAAACTCCAAACTATTTTGGTTGGTGGGGGAATTATCCGTGAGACTGTTTTCAGGAGCAGCTATGAGATGCACAATGCTTTACAAGTTCATGTGAATACAACGCAATTTGAAGGTATTTTTGTGTTGAGTGGCTGGTGGCTATTCCAATACCTAATATATTTATTTAGAAAAAACATGTTGATGTTGTCTATAACTACAGGGGACAGTGTTAAAAAGAGAATAGTGTCCTCATTTTAATGCAGTTTTTGAATGTCAACTTTCTGTTCCTTAAGATTTTCAGGAAAGACTAAGATAAGTAAATGTCTTTTGCTTTTGGGTTGTTGGGAGTTTTTTCATTGTCTTCCACAACCTGCCTTCATGCATTTTTTAGTGCTGTACTGTGATTACATTTAAAGCTACAGAGTACAAATATGTTCTTCAATTTCCACTTATATAATTTTCTTCGTGAAGTATTATCTGGGAAAGATGTGTGTAGTTATTTAGAGATTTGGGTTGCTGAATAGTAGTTTTATACTTCAAGTTGAAAAAAAGTAGATGCTTGACACGTGCTTGAACACTTCTTGATCAGAAGGTCACTGTTCCACAGATCTGCATCTTGCATTTGTGACACCAAATTTACATGTGCCTAGGAAGAACAACTTGGAAATTGGGTGGTTACTTCAGGGGGAAATTAGGAAATGCCCAGGTCACGTGTACTGTTTGAATAAACTGCAGTTGATGCTCTCCAGGGCAAGCATCAGTTACTTCTAATTTAAAACATGATGTCCTTTGTGTATAATTGTACATTATACACATGGTGTCCTTTGTATATAATGTACAATGGTCCTGGCATGGTTATTTCTTTCAAAACTTGTTAACAACTCACTGTAGTTTTTTGGAGTATCTTATTTTGTCACTAGTGTAGTAAAAAAAAAAATCAAGATTGCATCCCCCAAAATCATGCTTAGCAAAGAGAGGTACTTGTTTGGCTGGTATGAATCAAAAATAGCATGTGAAACAGACACAATAATAGAATGTTGCAAAGAGCAAATCTCACTTGAAACATTGCCTTTGTTGGGTAGGAATATTAAAATCATGATTTTAAACCCCTGAGAATAAAATAGCAAGAAGAAAAGAAGAAAGATAGGAAGTTTTGGTAGATGAAAGACATTATCTCTCTCTTGCCCTGTTTTTTTGGTAGGGGGTGGGGGAGACAGTGGGGTTGGTTTGATGATTTCTTTGTGTTATAAAACATTTCCAAAGTGGGATTTTTTTTTTGTTTTTAATCTGCTTTTCTGTGACCCTTTCTAAAAGTTTCAGGGATGCAGGAAGATGATGTGTTATGGATAGCAATGGCAGGCATTCACCAGATATGGGCACTGATGTTGGAAGGTGGAAAACTGCCAAAGGGAAGGTAAGCAACTGGACTAAGAGAAATGTGAAATTGCTGCTTGTCTTGATAAACAGCTTTCAAACCCCAAAGAGAGAGATAATCAAATTAAACTGAAAACAATATAGTTTAAAGGCTTATATGCTTAAAAGTCTGCCTTCCTTTCCCACATCTGTTAGATGAAATGAAAGATGCTACTTCAGCTATACAGCTATGACTTGGTAAGGTCCATTCATATAATTGAATGTTACTTTCCCTTGCATTTGCTGAGTTATGTAGTAATGAACGATGTGCCGAGGTGATATAAAAGCACAAAGGCATTGAATAATGCTTCACTGCTGCATTACAGTTGGTTTTATAACTCACAAGTGCCTGTTCTGTAGCTTCTGTTTATGCATCTTGTCTGAGCTGTTTCAAACTCGTGATTGAAATTGGGTGCTCTTTGCCTTCAGCGACTTAAAGAAAGGAGTGTGCCTTCGCTTTGCTGGGAGTGGGAACGAGGAGAACAGGAACAATGCTTACCCACACAAGGCAGGGTTTGCCCAGCCCTCGGGGCTCTCCCTGGCCCCAGAGGAGCCCTGGAGCTGCCTGTTCGTGGCCGACAGCGAGAGCAGCACCGTGAGAACCATCTCGCTCAAGGACGGGGCGGTGAAGCACCTTGTAGGAGGAGAGAGAGACCCACTGGTAATCACCTCAAACTTCCCCACACTGCCCTACTAATATTCCTCAAGCCTGACCTGGAGGAACCACTTCTGGGGTGAGAGGGTAAATCAGTTTCCGTGGCCATCAATTTCTTAACTTCACTGCTTGGAATGCAAATGTGTGGCAGTTGTGATGCTCAGGTTGTAGTGCAGACTGTTGCTCCTTAGATAAGAAATTACTTCATACTTCACTTATTCTTAAAACAGCCAACTTGATTCAGCATTGTGTGGTCATTAAATCAGCTGGATTCATACTTACAACTTAGATGTGAGAGTTTCCATTTCTGTGGTTAGCATCCACACTTCCAGGTTTCAGTATCTTTGTTTTGAAATTGTCTTCATTTTTTTTAAAGTCAGTGAATTTCCATTTAATTACAGTCATTTAAATTCATGTCCACATTGAATAATCAAATCTATTAATTAAATAAAATAATTTTTCAGAATTTGTTTGCTTTTGGTGATGTGGATGGAGCAGGCATAAATGCAAAGCTGCAGCATCCCTTGGGAGTAACATGGGACAAGAAAAGGCAGCTGCTCTATGTGGCAGATTCCTATAATCATAAGGTAAGTGTATATACAGACTTGGAAATTATTATTACTACAAAGAATCATTTTAGTAACATAGACAGATTTTGCTTGGTCCAGTTAAGCTGAGGAAATTAATTACACAAGTTTCTTTGTTTGTTCTTTTTCTTTCCTTCCTTCCCTTCTGGCTCCTTCTCTTTACCATTGTTTTGCTGTCACATTCTTCTGTACTGATATGATGGTCTCTTGGGGAAGGTGAATTTAAAGTGCCAAGTTACAGTTCAGACTTAAGACTTTCTGTGTACCTTCCCAAAGATGCTGAACTACAATAAAAGAGCTGGAAGGGCTTATTCAGGAATACTGCAGGTTTGGTAGAACTGAGATGACAAGAGGATTTGCTTTTCCCTTAAAAAAGTCACCTAAGTATTGTGGGTTACCTCCATGGAACTCTGGGTTTTCATGATTGTTCTTATTTGATGTTATATAAGCATTTGTGTCAGAAGGTTTTTAACTGTACACTGACTACATGCATTAAAAGAGAAGTAACCTGTTTGATTTGAAGAGTAAGGTATGTAACACTATATGCTTATTGAAAATTTAAGGCAAATGATATTTTGCTTCAGATCTTGTATAAAACATTATGAACTTCTTTACTATTAAAAAAAAAATCTATTTGTAGAAGAAAAATAATCTAGAAGTTAGCCTGCCAACTTTGTTAAGCTCTCACTTTTTTGCAGATGTTTCTAGAAAGGCAGCAAACATTAGAAAAACAAGTCATCCAGCACACTTTTATAGCTGAGGGTTAGGTACCTGCAAAATCATGGAAGGGAACCCTGAATGAGGACCAAAGGAAGAGGTGAATTCCATGAGGGAGTGGGGAGAGGGAAAGATGGGACATGTCACTTGGTAAAGAGTGATAACACAGCATCCAGGATGCACCTGTGGTAGCTGAGATACTCAAAAAGCAGTGCTGGCTACTGGAAATGTGGGACATGAGATAATACAGAACATGTAATCCTGCTGGGTTTTCTCAGAGAAGCTTTTTGTGTCTTTGTTGATCTTAGATTAAGGTTGTGGATCCCAAGATGAAGAACTGTGCTACCCTGGCAGGCACAGGAGAAGCAGGCAATGTTGTTGGTTCCAGCTTTACCCAGTCAGCTTTCAATGAACCAGGAGGTTTGTGTGTTGAAGAAAACGGCCGCCTGATGTATGTTGCAGACACAAATAATCATCAGATTAAAGTGATGGATTTGGAAACAAAAATTCTTTCCATGGCAAGTAATACTTATTAAACAGGTTGATAGTGGTGTTTCTTGTTATAAATTACTATTTCAGACTTCAGCAAGTGTGATAAAAATGAGACAGCTAACTTTGGGTACAGTAGCTGTATCTACAGGATGTTTTGTGATGATCAGGGAACTTAACATTGCCTGCTGGCACAGTTGTTGAAAGCCTCAGTCTTCAGAAAGACAACTTTTGCATGAAAACAGGAAGTGACAACCCTCTAGAAAAGGTTAATACAGAAACATCAGTCATTAAAATGTACAGCCCATTTTTTCAGCATGAAGGGCATTTCATGAGCATTTTGTAAAAAAAGGAAGTGAATTCAATTACCAAGCTATGTAATTACTCTGTAAGAGATGATTTTGGGAGGTCAGCGACTTAAAGCAAGACATATAAAGGGCTTTCAAGTTGTCAAATCAAAACCACTGTCAAAACTGAGCGCAGCTTTATTTGATTTTAAACAAACAAACAAATCTGTGCTCACGTCCACCTTACAATGCCACTATATTTTAATGAGTTTTTAAAAATTTATATATAAATATATTTATGACATAACGATCCTAATGTTTTCTTATATGTTTCCTGCCTTTAATAATACACAGTCTCCAATCTGTGTTTAAATTTTCATATCACGTAATATATTGGTGGCTTTTCTGGGAAATTCCTCTCTATTTTACTGTGCAATGTGCATTAGTTAAAATCCTGGATTTTGTTACTGAAGCATGCAGTTTAATACCTTAAAGAATTAGAAGGAAATGCATTTACAGTTTATCTAAAGCAAAAATGTAATCCAACTGTAAAAATTTTAAATTAAGGGATACTATAAAGTAGTTGTGGGGTTTATGGCTTTAATAGTAAATATTGCTTTTATTTGGATTAATTAAGGGTTTTTTTTTCATTTTAAGAAAACATTTTGTCCTTCCCTTTTGCTATTTTGTCATAGTATTGTTCATGCTGAATGTTTTAGGCCAATAGCCGTATGATGTCACTTTGAAACTGTGATTGTGTTGTGAAAGCCCATTTGTTTTCAGTAATAATAAAAATAAAAATAAATATTTTGTTTGATTTCTACTGATAGTTGCCTATCCTGAAGCCAGAAGCATGTGATGTTCCAGATAACCTGCCTGTGCAAAAGGATAAAATAACAAACCTGCCAAGACTGCCTAGATCTGCACCAAATGTTGAACTTCCTTCACTAACTGTAGCTCCTGGCCAGACAATTCAGTTTTTATTAAAGTTGACTCTTCCTCTGGATTCAAAACTGAATGAAGAAGCTCCCAGTGCCTGGTTTATCACGGCAGAAGGTAAAGTCCTGGTTAGGATGGGAAGTGGGATGGATTAGGATGGGAAGTATCAGCACATCCTGCAGTGCAGGGGATCTCAGTCTGATGAATGAAGATGTTCCTCCCCATCCTGTGTTCCTGTTTGACCTTGTGATGCAATACTTGATATCTAGAGTTGATGCATTTAACAGCTGGAGTGCAAAGACTGAAAAAAGTCTAACACCTGGTAGACTGCTTTTTGCTTGAATTAATACATGCTGCATTATGTTATAGCTCAATGCAATGAGTTAGGTGTATGTAGGTACAGTGGTTTTTAGTTCACATACTCTCAAATATTTCAGTAAAAGTGAAACTCAAGTTTCATTCTAACAATCAGCCTGAGCATTGCTTAATTGCACCAACCCAGCTATAAGACCAACACTGCTGTTTGGAAATGGCATCATTTTACCTACAGTTTAATGCATTTATGGCAGATATCTTACCTGGTATATTAGATCTCTGATGCAGATGTATGGTAGCTAGTAATTTAAGAAGTTTTGCTTGTGTATATCAGAATAAATTTTAATATCCTTTAAAGAGTGTATAGGAGAAACTGCAATTCCATTGCATTTAAATAAGATATACTGTATACATACACCTATAGTGCTGATGCAAAGCCATGGATCTCTCCATCTTTAAATGACTGATAAAGCATTTGTAAATTACTTTTCCTTTTTTTTTTTTTTTTTTTTTTTCTGTTCATGACTGGAATAATCAGGAAGGAAATTTCCTCTAATGTTGCATGTGGAAAGTCCTTGTTGTCCTACAGGTAGAATTAGTGTTTTCTGTAGCTTTCAGACATGGTGTTAAATACCCTAATGATAAAATCTGTTCTTCCTTTGCAGATAACACCTGGTTGCTGCAAGGACAGTGTCTGACAGGAGAAATAAAGGATGTTTCCTGTCAAACTGTCATTCCCTTTCAGCTGCCTGGGAGCTGTGTGTCAGCAGAAGCCACCCTGGCCATCAAAGCGTGCCTCTACTACTGCAGCAAAGGTAGCAGTGCCTGTATGATGGCAGGAGTCTCCTTCAGCCAGCCCTTGCAGGTCACTGGCACAGACCAAGGCAGCTCAGCTCAAGTGGAACTGATACACACCTTTGCAACCAACTAACACAAAGCCAGCTGGTTTCACACTTTATTTTGCTATCCACCATTTCTGTGGGAGAAAGTACAAATAGATAACTTGGCTCTGTTTTTTCCTGGAGCTTATGACAAAGCTAAGAAATAATTTGCTTGGTAAAATGAAGTAGTTTTTCTTACAGCTTAACAGGAAAATTTATCATCACAACCTCATTTCTTTACATTACAGTAGCAGCAATACTTTGTAATACTGTAGACTCTGTTGCCAATTGTGAACACACTGGATGTCTGCCAGTCTTAATAAGTGAGCAACAATTTTTAGAGTCCATTTGAAAGAGCTGGTGTTATTTTGTGATGTTACTGTAAGATCTTTGCACTATAAATAGTGTTGGACTAGATAATTTTGGACTAACACTTCAAAATTCCTTTTATGCCCTTATTGCATTTTAATAGAATGTCAAGTTTCTTTCTCCAGTCTATAAAAGAAGTATTTTGTTTATTCTTCTGTAATGACACTTATGACACATGTATTTTGAAAATACACCTTAAACTAGGTACAGCACTAGTTTTATGCAAACCGAGCATTTTGCTTTAACTTGACATCGCCGCCTTACATGAAGAACAAAGGTTCATGGGAAATTTTCTGTGAAAGGAAGCCTTCAAGTTCCTGCAGAAGAATTTTTAACAAAGAATGTGCCTCTCTGCAATGTGTATATGTATATAAAATAACCACCACAAAACCATGCTGGAGCTTTTCTGATACATACCAATTTACATTTTATAGAAGGTGGTAGGTAATGGTTGAATACCTACACTGCAAAAATTAAATGTCAACCATTTCAAGCAGAGCGATTTACTCATTTTTATGATTTCTCTGCAAAGACTATTCTGAAGAGTTCTGTGTTGCAGATACATAATATTATGAAGAATATTACACTCTTGAAGTCTGATTCAGAGTCTTTTGAAGTCACTGTTAGTCCTTGGATTTGTTATAGTCGCCACTGAACCAGAATTGTATACTTGATAATGGATTATTTACATTCATGTTTAGAGCTTCTGATCTTTTGCTAGAAAACTGGTAACCTAATCTTTGAGTAAGATGCTTTAAAACTCTATTGCAAAACTCTGCCCTTGATGGTTAAATGTTTTGCAAATAAGTCCTTCAATTTGCCACAATAAGAAGGGGCAGGGTGATAGTGGTGGTGCAAGTTTATTACTTGAACTGGAAGAGTTTCCATCATGCTTAAGTGGTAATTGGTGGTAATACACTCTGATCATAATAATCACTTCTGAGAAGATGATTTTGTTTGAAGTTGAAAGATAGTACTGTCACACATATTATAAAGTGCAGTAGTGAAAGAATTTTTTAATATAGTCCTTTCTGAAACAATTACTCCTGACACCTGTCAGTAAATCCCCACTATCAGTTGTTGTTTTTTCTTACTTAAAGACTGATTGAATTGTTGGTCATGAACTGGAGAGGCTTTTGTTTTAAGGGAGTGGTGTGGTTCTTCCTTCCATTGAAATGCCAGTCAATCTGAGAGTTCTTTGTGGCACCAGAAATGGTTGTTATCTCACCTGTCAGCAAAGCGAGGGCTGAAATGTTATTATTCTTATGATTGGTATTTAAGCAGCTTTCCTAGTTCACTGTTTCAGCTCCTTTGGATAAGCCTCTCCATTTTCACATGCCATTTTGAAGAGTGAAAAAGCTTTGCTACTTTGTTCACAGATGGCAAATGCTGTTGAAAGGATGAAGATAAAGAAACTGATTTGGGCATTTCTTATTTTTTACACTTTAGTAAAACTTAGTCTTTCACAATTCCTTGTTTGTCTGTTCAACTTCGGATAGTAGCCAGGAAACCTTCAATCAGCTTCTAGATAGCCTGCAGATTTTCTGTTGCTCTCTGGAAAAAACAAGCATTAGGTTCAGAAGTTCAAAATAACGAACCAAGCTGTCACAGTTACCTTGAACGTAGAATTCATCAGGTGGATCTTTTGTCTCTCATTTTGTCCCATCATGGAATGGTTTAGGTTGGAAGGGGACTGAGAGATCATCTTGTTCCAACCCCCTGCCATGGACAGGGACACCTCCCACTAGAGCAGGTTACTCAGAGCTGCACCCAGCCTGGCTGTGAACACTTTCAGGGATCTGGCATCCCAGCTTCTCTGGGAAGCCTGTGCCAGTGTCTGACCACCCTCACAGTAAAGAATTTCTTCCCAATATCCAGTCTAAATCTGCCTTCTTTCAGTTTGAAGCCATTCCCCCTGGTCCTATCCTACATGTCCTTGTCAAAAGTCTCTGTCCAGCTCTTGCAGCTCCTTCAGGTACTGGAAGGTGCTAGAAGGTCTCTCCAGTCTTCTCCAGGCTGAACAACCCCAGCTCAAATTTTCAGCTAGAATGACATTATATTTTACTATTTTAATTAGATCACATTATCAAATTCCGCCAGTACTCCAATATTTAAAAAAAAAATCAAAAATCTGTTTTGTTATTGACACTTTCAATTAATGTATCGCTGTAGGCGAAAGACTGTATTCCTCACTTTATTTAACTATAGTGTATAATTTTTAATTTTCTGTCTAAGTGTTCTTTCCTTGCTCAGTCTCTGTGTTCACTGTGATTGGCTGTTAATCCTCTAGTCTAACATAAAGTTTTGTTTGTCCAAGGCATAAGGATGCACATTCCCAGAGTCACTACTTCTGTTTCACTTGTAGTGTACAGATATTCTAATGTTCTCTGATTAGAAAAACACAGATTTTTTTACAGCTTATGATATTTAGGGATGCTGTTTCCATTTCTTCCTCCAGGGTTTACAAGCTGCTCTTATAGTTAAGCAACAAGTGCCATAAGTTTCACCAGACAGGCAAACTACAAGAAATTTACAATTGTACAAGCTACAAGAAATTTATTTAAAGACCAGAAAGTATCT
Source organism: Vidua chalybeata (assembly GCF_026979565.1). Taxonomy (NCBI): domain Eukaryota; kingdom Metazoa; phylum Chordata; class Aves; order Passeriformes; family Viduidae; genus Vidua; species Vidua chalybeata. The sequence goes on along the minus strand of NC_071537.1, from coordinate 8,407,084 downwards.
TCCAAATATGATGCAGAAAAATAGGAAATCTTACTATTTTGTAAAAAAAGAATCAGATACATTGATGACTGCTACCTCTTTGTATGGGAACTGAGTTTTTTTTATGTTCCCTGATATAAAAATTCTGAGCAGATTGGAATGGCTCAGCACTCCCAAATTTGTTTCTTATAGTAAAAGTTTGTAAATCAAGGCCTTTTCCAAACATGACTTTCTCCTGGCTTTAACAGGTTTTGCAGCAGACCTTAATAAAGCATTAAAAGATTATAGCAGCTCTGAAGAGTATTGGTCATGGTTGATTTGTATAGTGGAAACAAGTTCAGTGGCATTTTTAGTTGTAGTGTTTGCATTTCTGGGACAGCTTTTGGTTTTGATTGGATGTATTAATAGTTCCATTAGATGTTTTTAGTAATTTTATTCAATTGCAGTATAATAATTTTTATTAGACTAGAAAAAAAGATAAAGTGTTTTCAAAGAGGGAGGATAATTTGTTTTAATAGCTCTTTCTTGTTGTTTGAATTCAGTAATATCTTTCTGTAGCTTGCTCCCTTCTGTTGAAGGAAGGGTGGGGATGATGACTGTGTAAATCTGTTGGTGGGCACATATTTTATGCATATATTTTTAGTTGATTTCTTTTTGTGTTAGATTCTTACATCATTTTTAGCTTTTCTGTTGGATGCAGTTCTTCACAGTTTGTGTTTGGCATCTCATATCTTCTGCCTACAGAGCATTATAAAGCTGTGGTAGTGTGGTACCAAGCAAGAGAAAGTAGTTTTATAGCATCAGGTAAATGCCTTATCTGCTTAGCCTGAGAAAAAGTGCATATGGCTTCCAGTATATTGCATATATTCTTAAAGCACTGATTTTATTTCAGTAGGAAAATATTGTAGCTGAAACCATGGGTAAAACTTTCGTTGAGAGAACATCAAGAAAAATATATTCCTTACCTCTCAGTCAGAGGAGGGGGATGATGAAAATGAAGAGACTTTCCTTCTTATGTAGGACCATGTCCTTTCGTTCCTTTAATTATTGACTATTTATTTTAGCAAAGATAGAGGCATTATTGACCACAAATTGTTTTGAATTTTTTATTCCTAACAAGGTTTTCTATGTACATGGAAGCTTTAAATGTCTGACTTTGTAGAGTTATGAGTGATAGATCTTATTTTAAATGGTTGTCGTTTAGCAGAAAATAGCAGAGATTTATGTACATTCTTAAGATCTGTAATTTTTTTAAATCGCTGTTATTCATTGACTTACCTCAAAGACACGTTGGGGCTACACTCTCACAGAAGTGTGAACTCAAAATTAAGTTTTCTTTGTTGTAGAATGTGTGAGATGTGCTGTGACACATTGTGTTCTCCAGGCTGCAGTTGTGATACCTAAGGAGAATTTTCCACTCACCACTCAGCTCATCAGTCACCCCCAGTAATTCTCCACTGAAATCTGCCAGGTCACTTGCTCATATAACCAATTAATATTACTGATTTAGGTTAGCAAACATTTAGCATTCAGAATTTATCATTACGATTTTCATTGAAGTTGGTTTCAGGGATTAGAGGAGCTTCTCTGTCCCAAGCAAATGAAGTATAGGAATGGTGACAAGTAATTGGAGATAATTTTTGAAAATGTGAGACCTGGTTATTTTTTAATTAAATCACAATATCTGTTTTTGCATTCAACAAGAGATCATTAATTTAGAACCAATATTCTAATATTTTACATTCCATTATGTTCATGTAAGCAAATTTGACTACTGTCTTCCATTAGAAGCAGCAGATCTATATTTTATAGTTTTTGTACTCTTAAAGTCACTACTCTCACTTAGGATTAGGATTCATTCCTGTTCAAGACTCATCACACCTATGATTGAGTTTCCAAGTTTCTCTTAGTTTGGGGGATTTTGGTTAGGATTTTGGGTCTGTCCTTTCCTCCTGTAGTTTCCACAGTGAAATGCAGCCCATATCTTGTTATCATGGAGGGATCCAAGTAGGAAGGATAATTCCCTCCACCAGCTCCTTGCCCCTCCCCTGCTTCAGGGATGGGGATGTAAACAGCAAGTAATTCTATATAGCATTAGAATAAGATGATGTCCTCAGGTCAGCTTCATCAAGCTTTGCACAGGTGCAGCTACTGTCAGAAGTTTTCCCTTTACCTCTGGCCCTGCCCACTGAGGTCCTGCAGTTGTTTGTGGCTGTCCCAGAGCATCCCATCAAACTCGAGTAGCCTGTGCCGGGATTCTGACAGCTCTTGGTTGCAGGAAACATTGATGCTAGAGATTAAATACTTTAGCTGCTACAGGTTAAATATTTTAGCTCTTAAGTAATTTGCTGTCTTGTTGGAGGTTGTTTAATTATTGTCAGGTAATGCACTCCTGCTGTAGGTGAGAAGCTGGAAACCTGGGTGTGAGTTGAGGAATGTTTGTGTAGCTATAATTAAATATTGCTTAGTTTACCTCTTTGGTGGTCCTTTGCTTTCAGGCATACCAGGGAACTCTGTCCAATTGCAGGATCTAGGGCTAAGCAAAAGAATTGCAAGTATTTTTTAAATCTTGCCTAGTTCCTTTGAAACATGGACAATTTTGAGCTAAAGAAATCCTGTTTGAAGAAAACCTGTTCATACATCTGCCTTAACTTAATGCTCTGTACTCAACATGCCTCAGAAGAGAGACATTCCATACTGTATTCTTTCCCATTTTGACTAAGGATTGAGAAATTCAACCCATCTGGCCATTATCAGACTTCATAGAAAGCAAAACAGCAATTCCCAATTTGATTTTACATCCATTTAAAAAAAAAAAAAAAGTGCCTATTTTCCAAGCTTTTGATTAAACTGAAATACTGAGTTTGAACCATATGTTCAAGGAATCTGTCCTGAGAGTTACTTGAATCATATTTCCAAATCTGATTTCCAGATTTTAAAAATTAATTGCAAAGAAACAAATTGCTAAATGTTTTATCTATTGCATATTTAACTTCAGAAGTCTTCAATTTCACTTTTAAAATAGGATTAGAACAACTAAAGCATTCTCCTCTCTGTCATTACCATTAATGTACCATTAATCATTGTATCATTAAAACCTGTGATGGATCGATGTGATTTTGTAAGAAAATCAATAAAGAAAAAGAAGGTGATTGTTAAACAGTGACTGGGTGAAATCCAGGTGCTCTAAGGTTAGTGGCAAATACCTTTAGGACCAGGAGTTCAGCCCAATGTGACAGAAATTCTGTCTTTTTATTACATCTTGATGGCTGAAGGAAAAAATCAGTGCCTTTTGTAACAATACTTGAAAGTGTTTCTTTACAGAAATACTGGAGTACTGATTGAAATAATCTATTTGACCTTCATGGTTTGCAAGTTTCAGAAGGATTTAATTCTACTAATTCTGAAACTCTAAAGAATTTTCCTTCTCCATCATGTTATTGAATTAATTGGAAATTAAGGTGCTTATTTGTCAAACTCCTTACAAAATACTTCAAAACAAGGTTGTTTCTCAATCTTATGAGCTTCTGAAATTATTGTTACCTCTTTTGTACACTCCAGATCAAACGTGGCAGGGAGACTTCAAACAGCTTGCTGAAATTGTGGTTTGAGTGAGGTGGAAGGCAGAACATGCACTGATCTAAAGGGGCAAAGGTGACACTTCTTGGTATTTGAGGGATGGAGAGTTGGTCTTTGTTTTGGAGTTGTTTTCATCAGCAAAGATGCTTTACACAGCAGAGGGCTGTGTGTAGGGGCAGTGAAGTCAGGTTATGTCACTGTGAAAACGTGTAACTTCATTTAGGTTCTGCTGCTGGGATATCTAAAAATCCCAGCAGTATAATGGTAGTGAGGGAAGTCACATTTGAGCACTTAACACCTTAATAAATGTCTCCAGGTGGTTTAAGGGGAAAGACAGGAATTGTATTTTCTTTCTTGAGAATTTCAGTGTTGCTTTGTAGGCATTGGAAAATTTTGTCTGTTCTTTGAGATACTAAACCTTTGTTTCTCCATTACATTTGATGCAAAGCCTTCCACATATCTGAATATTTTAAAAATGTGGTTTACATTTGTTGTTACAGAATATGAGAAGAACTAAAATGAAAGCACTTAATCTAGAGCTGATCTAGGTTGTGTCAATTCTTCACTGACAGTGTTGCCTAACTGTTCTTAGCAATATTCGTAGATGATGATCCTTTTTAAATAAAGGGTAAATATCCTGTAATATTATGAGAACAAATAAATACACTGTAGAAGAAATGTCAGCCTTGGCTATCAAACCAACAGATAAACAGTGATTAAAGAATGTATGCTTTCTCCTGTGCAGCCTCTTTATCCTTGTAAAGCTTTTTCTTGGAAAAATAAACATTTAAAAATTGTATGTTTTCTTTCATGGCTGGGTTTTTCTGTCAATCTTCGTGTGAACATAGATCTAGAAGTTATGAAATGTGTCTGCTGCAAGGGGTTGCAGCTTGACTAAAAGGCTTTAATTAAGAAGAACTGTTTGTTTCCCAGTCCCTTTGCCACAGGCTCTGCAGCCGTGGGTGTCAATCGGCCCTTCAGTGACCAAGGGTCTGTAAAACAGCATGAGTCGTGAGGACTCCCCCCTCCAGGGCTCTGGGAACAAGAGATCTGCTTTTATTTTCATTTCTGCACATTAGAGACATTAGAAATGCTGCACTGCATGAGTCACAGGCTGCCTGATTGTGTCCTTCAGTTTATTGCAGAGATCCCAGAGCAAATTTAGCTACGGGATGAGATCCCTCTGCATGGAGCTCCACTTGACTCAGTGTTTGTTACTGTGGCTAGCCTGTGCCACACTTTGCAGCATGTGGGTGCCTGTTTAATTATCATTATGGCTGAACTGTATTTTAATAGCAACATCTAAAAAACGTAATTGTTTTACTCAGATAACAGTTTTGCTGCTTTGACCCAGAACCTGTGGGTACAGGGCAATATTACAGCCTCTCATGTGCTCCAGTAGAACTGGAGATGGACACCAACATGCCTACAGAGATGATCTGTTATTTGTGCTGCTCATCATTGTTTTTATTGATACAGTGATTTTTCACTAATGAAAGCATTGTGTGACAAAAATTCTGGAATGTCTACTGTAGGTCAGCCTCATAAATTGTAGTGTAACCATTGAATTTGTGTCATTCCCACCACCCCACTAAAGATTATTCCTTGTGTTCATTCCTCTATTCAAATACACACTACTTATAAAACTCAGCTAACTTTCTTTGATTTCCATGCAGATGCAATATATTCAGCATAGTGTGATGCAGCAAGTCTAGATTTGACAGACACTCAAATTCAATTGTAATTTCTCTGTTTTACTAAAAAGTTCATCAAAAGCTTCTGCCAAGCTAAACTCAACAAGTTTAGGCCAGGTCACACAATCTCTCAGCATCTCAGTGAGCGTTTGCCACAGGTCACAAAGCTGAGCCTTGACTGGCTTTGGATTGTCACTTCTGAAATGACACCTTTACCCCCAGCTTTTGAGTGTTCTTAAAGCAGAAATGCTGTGTGAGCACAGACCTGCACATTCTACGTGCAAACCAATCTATGATGTTTTTGTGTTTCGTGGCACTTGTGGGACTGAGCTGGGCTGGTGCATTTTGCCAGAGCCCCGGGAGGCACTGCCTGGTGCAGATTTCTGTGGTCACAAAGTCACTGCTCTAGGAAACTATTAATTAGCTTGTTTCTAAAAGCAAGGGAAAGGAGCCTTTCAAGTTAAAATCACTAACAGGGCCAAGCTATTTTCTTGTTATTGCAAGGGATTCTGCAATCTCCTGCCAAGAGCAATTTATCCAGAGATTGGGTAAATGGGGCTTTAAACAGCTCCTCTCCCTGCCCTGTCCTTCCCATCTGAAGTAGTTTCCTGTAGCTGTTCAAACTCAGGACTCTGCTGCACCATCTGAATTTTATCTTTTCTGCCTGTCACCCTGGTATTTTGTGCACACAGTCCCTCCAGGAACTGAAAACAATACCTGGTGGTTATTTTACATGCCAGTGCGGGTGGCAAAGTTCCACCCTTGCTGTAACTGAGCTTTCTAGAGCAGGTTTGTGCTCCTCTGCCCTCTGCTTTAAGCACAGAAGTCAAAGCAGAGGTGAGGATTTCAGCCTTTGCGTGTAAAGGAGTGGCTTTACAAAGTGTTGCTGGAGCAGCACATGCTGTTTCTTTTTTTGGAAAAGCATTAGCAAGTTATAACCCTTAGTTAAATCTCTCCATAATTTTACTATCTCAGACATTCCCTTAAGCAAAGTATGTGGGAATGCCAGTGCTCAGAGCTCCTAGCTCAGGCTGTAAATTCTGGGTATATTTTCCAAACACTGAACAAAGCTGTAATATTAAGGAGTAGTTAGATATTAATGAAGATTTTGTTTCACTAAAACCAAATACTTAGTCAAACTTACCCTTGTGCTGTATAATTTTTGAAATCCATTCACCATGAAACTGCAATGTTATTTTTGAAGCTATCATTGCAATTACTGTCCTTGAGAACTAAATAGTTGTTCTAACACCATCTTTATTTTCAAACAAGAAGGCAGCACATCAGGTTTAATACCCACTTTAGACTGCAGGGCTTGGGCGAGCACATTGCTTCTGTAGTGAAGTGAACGCTGTGTCTGAGATGACAGCACATAAAGTGTGACGTGTTTTAATCAGAGCAAAGCAGACTCAGCAGTTTATTGATGTTTTTATTGATACAATGATTTATCATTGATGAAAGCATTGATGTGTGTCAGCAGCAGGAGTAAGCAGTCGTTTCATCAAGGTCTGTGTGCCTTCCCTCCTCCTCCTTGTGCACACTGACACACCTGACTAAAGCTGTGATGTTTCCAAGTTATCTGGGGTTGATACTGAGACACAGAGATCACCAATAATGAGAGATAGAACCATTTTTTCAAAATCTTAATACATTCAGCAAGTGGAACCACAGGGTAAAATATAACATTGAAATGCACCAAACACTGTGTAGGTGCATCAATGCTTAAGTGGCAGTTAAATCCAAAGGAAACTTGCTGGGGGCTACTGAGAAACCCATCATTTAAATTTTTCTTTCCTTTATGCAGTTGAGTGAAGAAGATGGATTTAATTTGCATTTTTGCCATGCTGTTAGCAGTGGAAGTGCTATAAAGTGCTGTTGTTATCATAGACTCAAATCAGACGTGCATGTGGCAGAACTTCTGAGAACTTATGAAGAAGATGCAGAGGGTGTAATGGAGTCTCTATCAGAGAGTGACAAAAATTTGCCTCACAAATTCACTGCTAAGTGTAAAATGAAACATTTACTGAATCATAACTGGATTAGTTATGAATTTAAACTATCAGGGGATTAAAATTCTTATTTACTTGAGACTGCTGAACAGAATAATTCTCTTTACAGGAGGCTTAGATTACATGGAAGTACATAGTACAGAGAAAAAATACAGAACTTAGCCAAGAGAAGTGAAATAGGATGGATGGTATATTTTATATAGAAATGTGTGTCTTTTTTCCAATATATAGCGAGCTTGCTGATTTTTAAATAATGCTTTTGTTCAAATGTTAGTGACAGTTACTCAGCAGCTTTGAGACCATTTCTGGTCTATGCAAGTGCATCACCTGTAATCACAAGATTGTATGTTTTTCTTACACACTTGGTACAGGGTCTTTCACTTGCAGGGGTGGCCTGATCACCTTGACACCCTCTGGGACTCTGCATTTCACAGTTTTTGCTTGACAGTATAAGACGGACTGCCTTGCTACAGGCACCTGACAGCAGGCATGCATCTGTTTTCCAAGAACAGCCTAGCTCAGATGAACCTGTCAGAGTGACTGTTTTCCACCTTCTCCTAACATGCAGAAAGCTTATGGAACACCTTGTGCAGTGACAAGCAAAAAAATGACCAGGATTTAATCCATACTCAACTTCTCACAGTCTCACAGGAAAGTTGTATTTACAATTAAAGTGCTCCCAGGAAAGAAATAATTTGCTGTTTGCAAAAAAACCCTACAAGTTAATCTAGAAAACTTGTATGTTTTAAACTCAGAAATGTTTGCAGTCAAGCAAAGAAATTTTCAGGAGGAACCACGTTAGCCCAAAGCAAATCTGACTTGTCACTTTAACACTGTGAGGACTACAGAAAGCAATGACACATCCTGGTGGAAGGCGTCCCTGCCCAGAGCAGGGGGCTGGAATGAGATAATCTTTAAAGTCTCTTCCAACCCAGGTCATTCTATGATTCTATAATCCCATACTTCCTCGGTTTTGATGTTGTTGGGGCTTTGTTTGGGGTTTTTTGGTTTTGTCAGCTAAGGAAATGAGTGAGGAAAATCCACTAGAATTACATTCCAGCACAGCTCAGCATTAAAGCCTACTGAGTTCTCCTCAGTTTGGGAAGAGACTCAATTCACTGGTAAGTTTGACTTAGTGATGTAAACCACATGAAGGCTGAACTCTCAGGTGGAATCAATTTTTCTGCTTCTAATTGGGCCGTGGAGTTTATACATTTCTCTCAGGCAGCAAATAGATGCATTTATCCCTGCATTGCTGTGCTCCTCTTGTTAATCTCGGCTGAGTTTTTTTCTTAATGACCATCATGTGACCTTTTTCACTCTCCATTCATCTCTGTAATTAGTTCTTCCAAGGCTTGCAGCCCAGTATTTTGACATTTTCATTTTGTTTGCCTCTGAACTTCTCTTTATTCCAATTCTCTGCATACTTTGGACACTGCTCCTTCATCATGTCCGTGGTTGAATAGTTCTGTTTTCCATCTCCAGTTTTTGGTGGGAATTCCTGTAGACTGCTACACTTCTTTCCCTGCTGTCTTTGCACATTTTGTCTCTGGAAGGTACAAAGTTCCTCAACCACCCATACTGAGGAGTCAGAGTCCTCCCTCTCTCCCCCAGAATGGTCTCTTTCTACTAAAGAAGTCTCACTATTCTATTAATTTTCAAGATACCAGCCCCAGCCTCTGCGTTCTTTCTGCACCATTATCCACTATTATTCTTGCAAATATTGCACAGCTAAGCTCTGAGGCTTCCCTTAATTTTTCAGAAGGATTTCCTCATCATCACTAGCAAAGCTTTTCTTACAACACTGAAATGTCATCAACTTGTAGGCTCTCCTGGACTAAGATCACTCACTCCTACACCAATAATATCTCATTGTTTGCTGTCCGACTCTGGCTCTTCTGTGCCATTTGGTGCCAGGTGTTGTCCATCAGTTGTAAAATCTCAGTGTAAGCTCTCCATGAACATGGGACTTTCTTCTCCTCATGTGTTTACACAGCACTCAGTGCCATGGAGTTTTTCCTGAGAACTGTGGTAATATAAATGGTAATAACAGTTGGTATGACAGGTTTATTTCCCTGGCAGTGCTTAATCTTAGCAAAACAGCTTTTAAAATCGATTTGGGACCCAGAAGAATAAAATAGGTGACTTGTACAAAATTTTAATTTCTGCTTCCATCATTCCAATGTCTTGATTTTGCCTACTTGTTTGTAGATAAATCTCACATTGCTTGTCCCACTGAAGCTTAGAAATGTATAGGAAAATAAAATTTAAAAAACTTTCCTGAACTGGGGGAATTTTGTCCTTAGTCCAGGAACTCCAGAAGGGCACATGGAGTTCAGCTGAGCTGGATGTCTGTCTAGGTTCAAATCCTAAAGGATTCAAAGATTTTATCATGCTTTTTATAGGGATGTTTAATCACATACTGAAAAAATGTTGAAATTGGCTAGAGATGTATCTGCCTCCATGATATTTCTTGGCTTTTTTTCTCCTTTAGTGGATGAGGAGACGATTGAAACAGATAAAAAACACAGGAGCATGGCACATGGGGTTTGATCCTGCGATGTGACCTCTGCCTTCCTCCAAAACACAGCAGATCCTACACATGTGAGGGAAGGGATGAGCCTTCCCACTGTGGGCTGCTGCAAAGGGCACATTTACAGAGTCCTTGGGAGGGAAGTTTTGTAGCTGTGTTCAATTCCCATAGAACTACAGTCCATGGCTTTGGAAAAGCCAGCAGGCTGTCCCCTGCACTGCTGGTTGTTACCCTGATGTGGAGATCTGAGTGACTGATCAATCATTCATTATACCTACCTAACACCTGTTCATTCTTAACACCTTACCTGACTTTTTGGCACTGAACATCTGGAAGGTCACAAGCAATTTCCTGGATTTAATTTAAAGGATTAAGATTGGGGCAGAGGGATTCAATCTCCTCAGCCACAGACCTTCTCTTCTGTATAAACTATTCTTTCCACACTTCTCCGCACTCAGCATCAGAAGCTGCTTCCCATCATTCCCATGACCTTTGCTGCGTGTGCTCCCACTGCTCCTGCAGAGGGTTCAGGCTCTCAGGTCCCTCTGGCAGGGAGAGGCCCTTGGCAGTTTGGGGCACAGGCTGTTTTGGGCATTTTGGGGCACAGGCTGTTTTGGGCAGTTCAGGGCACAGGCTGTTTTGGGCAGTTCAGGGCACAGGCTGTTTTGGGCAGTTTGAGGCACAGGCTGTTTTGGGCAGTTTGGGGCACAGGCTGTTTTGGGCAGTTTGGGGCACAGATTGTTTTTGGCAGTTTGAGGCACAGATTGTTTTTGGCAGTTTGAGGCACAGGCTGTTTTGGGCAGTTTGGGGCACAGGCTGTTTTGGCAGTTTGAGGCACAGGCTGTTTTGGGCAGTTTGGGGCACAGGCTGTTTTGGCAGTTTGAGCACAGGTTGGTTTTGGCAGTTTGAGGCACAGGTTGGTTGTTCTGAGAAAAGGCAGTAGTCAAAGCCCTGTTAGCACCAGTTAGAGGGCATTCTTCCATGGAAAGCCTTTCTCAGCAGAGAAGGAAGATGTGGTGACCTCTCATTTGCTGCTGTCACTGCCAGGACTTTGCAGCAGTTCATGGAATAAGTGATGATTTCACCTTCAGTGTTGCAGAGCTGCAGCCCAGGCAGCAGGAAACAAAGGCATTTATAACTGAGAGCAGCAATCTGCCAGGTTTGATGTCTCCTGGTCAATGAGAGGAGGTGGAAAGCCTTGCCCTGAGATGGAGCTGTGTGATCCTTCCATGTCAGTGAGGAATCATGGAACATTCCAGCTGCACCACCAATGGAGCCACCCTGACAGATGGATGGTCGAAAGCCCTTTTTTGGGGGAAGTTCTGCAATGATACATAAATCTCCTGGCCTGGCCTGGTTTATTTTTACCTTTAATCCTGAAGAATTCCTGTCTGATATTCTAACCTTGTTTTCTGATATTTTATTAGAACTAACTTGCAAAGCCTATTTCCAGTATGTGTGGAATCCTGAGCTCAGCTCTTCAATAAAAGCTACCTTTTTAACTCTTTCACACCTTCTCTTAGTTGAGTTTTCTATTAAGGTAATAAAGTATCTAAGGAAAATATTGGAAGGAACAATATGCTCTTTTTCCTTTTCTGTAAAATGGAAGGGCTTGAAGTGTAAAGCACCTAATACAGGACATTAACCTAGGAAAGAAGCATCTAAGACCCATGAAACTCAGAAACAAAAATTAAGATATTATCTTAGAATCTTATTCTTTTTTTCCAGATTCCCTAACTTTGGCTTATTTCTTTTACAGTCTGAAGAGAGTCACATATATACCTTTCAAGATTAAAAAAAATAAACAACCTATGATTAATGCAGCTAATATTCTAGTCAAGAATGTAAGGCTGCATAACCAAAGCTGTCATAAAACACAACAGAGCCCAAGTCAGGTCTTGTCCTTTATGGCAGTGGGAGAAGAGAGTACTCAGTGATTATATATCAGTTTCCTACCCTCTCAACCATCCTTGTTGGTACTGGCTTACTAATATACTACTTTCTTGTATGCTTGTCTTTCCTCTGCCCCAGAATATCTGTATTCTTTCTTGGATGTCGATTATAGAAGTTTTAAAAATTCTGCACTGCCTTATTTAAACCCCTTGACTGCAGATCCCCCCCTCTCCAAGAGAATTGACAGCCTGTTATAAGCAGGCCTGTATGATGACAGATATGTGATTATATTTAAATAGCCCTGTCATAAAAAGCATTTTCTGGATTTTTTTTTTCCTTAGCTTGATATTTAAGAGGTTGCACTATGTTTTCTGTGCTGTTAATTAAAACTTTCTGCAGCATGACAAAGGAATTAGGAATTAAAGGAATTAAAAACCCCAAATGAAGCATGTAGGTACCACTTATCCTGCAAAATAAACATGCAAAAAATGGGGGGAAAAAAACTGTAATGTGTCTATGAGAGCTTCTCATTGTGGCAAAAAAAGTCCTAGCCTGTTCAAAGAACAGATGAATTTGGATCTGACTTCCAAAGAAAGGCTCCTGCTGCTAATCTCTGTGTCCTGCCGTTTGAACTCATCAGCTTCAGAGATGATAAGAATATGTTGTTATGCAAACTATCAAAGTTTATTTACACAACTTCTTAAAACACATTCTTTCAGTGGTATGGCCAGGTGGTTAATGCTGATTGTCAGATTCTTTTATGGATGCCAGCTTGGTAGTACACATCCTCCACCCTGTAAGCAAGATATTGTCTGCTGTACAATGCTCTGTCATCCTAAATCTCAGGGGTTAGCACACTCTCATCTTTAATCTCTTGGAATTCTTCTTTTCCTTTGATTTTAAAACATATGAACATTTTCACAAAGCAAATCTTCAATAAACACAATGAAAAAAATCAAATAACCTAAGCAGCTTTAAGTTCAAAATTAAATTATGTATCAAGCAGGAATCTGGCAGTGCAGTGCTAGTCTACCATAAAGTCTTTCATCCATGCAAATCCTGTGAGCACTTTACTGCTCCCAGATTGCCAGGTGAGCTCTCTGTTCTAAATATTTTTAAGTGGCTTAAGCACTTAAGCACTCAATTCTGGGATTCCCAACTTAATGTTTCCTCAAAGGAGCTAATTTACAAAGGATGGCTGTTCATCTCCTGCTATCTATAAACTGAGGCAACAATTTAACTGCAAACCCTTTATAACAGCTGGGAATTGTCAGGTCTTCTATATTTAAAAAACTTTGCTTCTGCATGGGATATAAATCACAGAATAAAATGTATGAGGGAAAATGGGAAATGGAGATACCACCTTATAGGCAAAGGAAATACTGAAGATTTATTGTCAGGGATTTTCTTAAATCTGCTTTTACAGCCAGGACAATAGTTTCCAGAATGGATATGGCTGTAGTTTTTCACATTCATAGGTCAGCAGTTTGTGGGGGACCTTTGAACAGCTCAGACTCGAGCTAAAGGGCACTGACAGTAATGAAATGTCTCCCAGTGAGCACCAAACTGCCAGGGGCTGCTGGAAATCACCACCATGGGGAGGGTTTGTGTTGGAACCCTGGATGCTGAGAATTTTAAACTTTCTGTGCTGAAAGGCACAGACCCACAAGAGAATACTATATTTGACCTGAGGCCGTGGAGAAGGCTTCCAAAATTAAATGATAGCACTGGCATTATGGGTGTGTAATTTGAATGGAAGTGTGTAATATCGCAGGGTGGAAAACTTAGAATTCAAGGTTTTAGAATGTAGCAATATATAGAGAGCTCAGATGGAGGTTTTAGGGCACTGGCTGGTCCTTCTTCACCTTCTTCTTCATGGGTTTGGGTGGTGTTTTGTAATTGGACAGAAAAGTCTGCATTGCAGGACATGAGCAATTGGTTATTGGGTTAAAAGTGAAAATAATTTAGGTGTCATTTCTTAATTGGAGAGTTTAGCCTTAAAAGACTTTGTAGAGAAAGATAGCCATTTTGTAGCTTGTTAGTAGAATGCTGTAGAACTCACGACTTGTGGGACTGTAATATCGATAAGAAATAATAAACATTTGAGTCTGAACACAAAATATCTCAAGTGCTTCAATCCTGACCATGACAGAGGCAGAAAAGAAGTTAAAGAATTGACAGGTTTGGTGTCACCCTACCCCTCACCGAAGTGCTGAATGTGACAGTGGGAGCTCTGGTGAGCATTGAGAACATCTCTGAATCAGTGTCACAGGGATCAAGCATTAACTGGAGCCCTCAGCACATCAGGGCAGCATTTTGGAAAGAAAAAATAAAAAATTCTTATGTCTAAGTCAAGTTACAGCAACCTAAAAAGATCAGTTGGACATTTTGTGGCCTGTGTCACCAACGGGGTTATCTGAACAAAGGTCGCAGTAACTCAGATTACTTTATGTTTGCTGTGAACTAGAAAACCACAGCCTCAAGGGGCAGGAATAACAGAAACAAAGTCACCGGAATGGATTTGTGAATTCTAGACACCTTGGAATCCAAAAATTATTTTCACTTCACTGTCTCTTTTGATATTACTTCCCCTAATAATGACAAGTGCCTCAAAAACTGTATTGCTTTAAAGCTAAAGCTTGACCTTTGCTGCCTTTCTTCTTCAACAAGTGACACCGATAAAATTATACAGCAGACAAAAAGGCAAATAAATAATCCAGCTATGAAATACTTATATTGGAGCTGTGGGAGAATATATATTGGATATGACATTCAGGAATTGATTAAATCACCACACTTGCAATTTTTGAGTGAAAGACTACAAACAAAGTCTGCAGAGACTTTGCAGCAGATATGTAGCAATATCCATGAACAGTAAAACCAAAACTTCTGAGAGTGTGTGTGGCACTTTGGAGGACAGAAACACTCACAGAATATTAGAATATTTCAAGTTGGAAAGGATAATATTGTGATTTTCATTCATACAGATATCATTCTCACTCAGTTTACATCTACCAAAACTCTACTTGTTCAGAAACCAGACATTTGTTGGCCAGAAGGTTTCCAAGTAGGGAGCAAACAGGAATTGTCCACTTCATAGCTATATAATACCCTTTATAGGTAGTGTCAGTCTGTTCTCAGTGGTCATGCAGCCCGGCTCCAGAAATATGTCATCAAAGCTGACTGGTGCAGAAAGGAGAAATGCTGAGGAAATTGGGAAGGGAAGTGCCTCCCAGCAGGTCTTTCCAGAACTGAGTTAAAGCATAGTGCTGAAAAGACAGTAACAGACATTTGTATGCAGTACATTTCATCCCCAGATTTGGTTAATCTTGAATAGCTGCTCTCACAACTGGGGCGGTTCTGTGGATGAGAGGACTGTCCCTCTCTATTCTGAACTAGAAAGAATGTGCAGAAAGAAGAGATACACAAATTAAATCCAGCCAACGTTTTCATTATTTATGTTGGGAAGGTGAAAGACAGAGCAGACTTTCTAGGCTATTTTGGTAACTGGAATGATTTAAAAACGTGGCTAGGCAACAGTGTGTACAGACCTTAGGCTGTTCTGCCAGCTCATCTAAGTCATCATCTGCAGCATCATTTGCTGTTTGGTTACTAGAAATCCTCGGGGCTGAGCACTTCAGTCATGCTGCAGCATTCCAAATCATTTCAGCTGGGTTTTTCTGTTTAGCACCCAAGGACATATGCCCACAGAGAATACCATTGGATGAGCAACTTCATTTGCCTTTGTGCTCTGCTCCTGGGGCTGGACTGAGGATGCAATGCCCAGCCTGTGCTGGATGCACATCAGCTGCAGAGAGGAGTCACTGGAGCTGCAAGGTCCTTCAGCTCGTTATGGCTTGGGTGTGACACTGGAAGCTGAAAATCTTGGCTACTGTGACAAAGGAATGTGCAGCAGGGAGGCAAGAGCCTGGGCTCCTGATTTCCAGATCTCCATACACTTTTAGGAAAGGCCAATGGTTGCCTAAGTGGGACCCTCTCCTCGAGCAGGGCTGGGCTGTTGGGCCAGTGCTGCTGTCCCAGGAGGAGGGGAGCTCCATCACCTCAGTGCTGTGGCCCTCACAAACACATGTGGGTGCCTAAACTTGAATGTAGAGATTTCTGCAGCCAAATTTGGACATGGTGTTCACATTCCTCTGGGCTGGGCGCTGGGATGCAGGCAATCTGGTTGCTCTCCAAGGCCAGACTTACACAGCACCTGGGTCACAGTCTGAATTTCACCCTTATGCACAAGTCCTCATTTCAGAGTTCTCTGAAGTCCTCCTTGAGCTTTTAAACCTTTGCCCTGAAAAGATATTATCTTGATAAGTTACATGGTTTAATAACCCTTTTAAAAATAATAAGGAAGAAAAAAATTTGAGAACCCAAGTTGTGCACACTAAGGTCAAATACTCAGCTCCTTCTCCAAACTGAGCTCATCACTCTTGGAAAATTCAGGACATAGCTGTGTTGGTCCAGCTTTCTTTTGAAGCATTTTAATCTGATGTCCAAAACAAAGCAGTAAATTAGATGAACCAGTCAGCTGAAATTCGATGTCTTTAGCTGAAACTTGGCATGTAGTTTTGCCAGCTCAGTTATAGATTTTTTTGGGGTTTTATGACTATTTGGGTTTTTTACTTCTGTCTGTGCCTCTTTTTCTTCTTTCTCCTTCTTTTCTTCCAAAAAATATACTTTCCATTACAAGGAGCCCAGGAAAGCACCACGTTACTAACTTCTCTAATGCAGCCATTTTATTTAAATATTCTAGACACTAGAGACATTTTCTATTAAACTTAGTTTTCTTTCTTTCTGTCATTGGAAAATGGTTTTAAATGTAAAAGTATTTTGTTTCTGAGGTGTATGGAAATGAGTGTAATGTGGAAATTCACTTTGCTGAAATGAAGCTAAACAAAGCATTAGAGAAGATACAAAAGAACATGATCCTGATCAATGCAGGGCCATCTACCTCATTTCCATTGCTGAGTTCTGACACCAATGAAATTAGTTTTTCTCCAGGTAAGACCAGGTAGGTCTTACTTCTAACAGTGAATAATATAGTATATTTTGAAGATTCAAGTTTTACCAGTGCACATTTTAGGAGTCACTTCACATCAAAGTTAGCAGTACATTTTTTAGGATTACCAAGGAAGTTTTTATGCAGCTGGTTTGTTCCCTTTCCTTTTTCACCTGGGCCCCATAGTGATGATACCAGCTCTTTAATAAGCTCTGTGTGCTGTTTACTCATAACATTTGGAATATTACATCTTCACTTTACTTGTGGGTCATTACCACCTTGAGAGGAATGGCATGGCCAAAGGTTCTTGGACTGTCACTCTATTCTCCATCCTCAGCTGGTTTGAGAGCAATGCTGACTGCCAGGGTCAGTCAGAGCTGCTAAGAAATTGTGAAACTGCTGCTCTTTCTCTGGCTTCTGGATTTGCTGGCTTGTTGCTAGCAATTCCAAAGAATCCATGGTTCTCCAGCCCAGACAGAAATATTTGCCTCTCTTCTTGAACTTGCCATTATTTCTTCTCAAATTTCCTTCAATGTCAGTAAGGGAAGCAGAAACAAACAAACCAAAAATATTAACTTTACAACTTTTCTAGGGAGGAAAAATCAGCTAAGGCAGCTTTCTAAGGAAGCAGAAACCAAGCTATAATTGACTTTCTTAAATTCAGCTTTAAGGCTTGACCTTCAGTTCTTAGGTCACATGAACACCAAAAATATTTCTATAGACATTTGTTTCCAAACAAAAACCCAAAAGAATAACAGCATACAAAGGGATCATTATGTGGCTACAAAGGAAAGTTTGAATTTCCCAGAATCATGTGTTTGAAAGGTTTCCTGGGAGTGATATTATTCTAGTCTTATATCCATATATCGAGTGAATGAGAATTAGATGTTGTATCCTTTCATTCTTACACTCATTTCTTAATCAAGATGGAATTTCAATCTTATTTATTACAGTGAAAATACACAATAGCCCCACTAAACAAAATAGTACAAATACTATTCCTTTTGTATACAAAACATAATAATCACTGCAGTAATGGTGTGTATATGTCTTAGTTTATATGCAGATGTGTCTTTCACATCTCTTTTACATATTTCTTCAAGTATTAGTGCATCAAACTCCAGCTGTATCCTGGGTATGGCTCTCTCAGAGGGCTGTACCTCGGGCACTGAGCTGTGGAGGGAGAAAATAACTGTCTCTCAAAAAGAAAGGTTTTAACAGAATTCAGAATGGAATCCTTATCTCCTTTCCAGCCCTTCCTTTTATTGTTGCACTTTTTTTCTTTCCCTGACTCATGGAACAAAAGCTATATAGCTTAATGCAGATCTTATCTTCTTTAGAGTAGCTGTGAAACAGCAGCTCCACAAAGCCACTGTCCTTTACACAGCCCAGAGTGACTCATTAGCTGTGCCAAGGGCTGTTTGCTCTTCTGATCTGCTCCTCCACAGAGCTGCATCCAGAAGCCTGTTTGCACATAGGACTCCTGCCCTCTGTGTATTGATTGCTGCAGATAAAAACACTTCCTCCCCCTTTCTCTTGCCTGCCAGAGCTGATGTGCTCCAGCTGCGAGGTTGTTCCTCTCCCTGCTGGTGGCTCACCAAGGCTCCAGGTGGTCCATGAAGGTGGGAGGTTGCAGTGCCATTTCAGAATATCAGCAGTTATAAGAGATATCTGACATCCATTTGGGACCTGGGACAGGCCCATCCCGCGGGTTTTCCATCTTAAAGCCATCTGTAACTTTCCAGAGTGAGCTTTAGTTTTCCTGGGAGAGCATCCAGCCCGTGCCCACGCCAGGGCTCCTTGGCTCATGTCTGTGTGTTTGAGGGGATGGCTGCTTCCACCTAAAGGAGCAATCCCCCCACTGCCATCACTGGACATCATGCAGTAAATGAAAGTGTTGAGGATAATCTACCAATGAGGAAATGACTCCATGTTTTTGCCCTATCAGTCTTTTTACCAGAAATTTATGAGTCCACGTGAGGAAAATGCTACCCTTTGTGTCAGTCATAGAGAATGATAAAAATCAGATTTTTTGCCTGAGATGCAACTCTATAAACATCAACAAAATGGACAAGAACAAGTAGAATTTGATAGGAGAAGAGAGACCTTCCTCTTTCTCTATCACACTGCAACTAAACTTGGTTCAATTGTTTCTACTTTATCAAAGTTCAGCCTAAGGCTTTAAAAGTTCAAACTCTCATATGATCTTTCTCCCTTCTTTACTCTAAGAAGTCCAGACTAGTTATTACATGCTATTTTTGTTCTTGGTCCATGTCTATAGAGTTTGAGTGGGAAACCTGCAGCAGCACCAGATGGATTATTTCTCCTTTGACAGCTTTTTTTTCTGTGTACGTGTTTGGCGACTCCAAAGTTTGAAAAGGAGAACTCAACCTCCCATTACACGGCAGCAATTTCCAGTGGGCAGACTGTGAGAGATGAAATAGCAAATCAGAAGCACTGTATTGAGATTTAAAAGAGGAAAATTAAAAGCTGTATCATTTGATTAACCCTGTGTCTCACATTTGAAAATTGAAGATAATTATGTTTACTTTCATGTAAGCCTAGGAATAATTCTTTGAGAATTTGAAAGCCCAGAGCATTGTCATTTACTTAGAGCTTAGATTCCTCTATGCAGTTTTAATATGTTATACACAAACCCATGTATTAACTGATTTTGGATATCTGCAATATAGATCCTTATTTTTACCATACCCTTTTCCTCCCACTGTTCTACAGCTTCACTGTTGAACAAGCCTGGGATGAAAAGCTGATGGTTTAGTTCCACACTATAATTAAGTGATGGCTAAAGTCAAGTCCCTGATTTTCCAGACACTCGTCTTTTTTTTTTTTTTTCCTTTTCTATTCTTTCCTCTGACTATGAAGAATAGAAATAGAAATCTGTTCCAGGTGAACAGAATTGTCTGAAACAAATTACTTTAATGATGATGCCTTTTCCACGAATCAATGATGCACATTAAAGATTCAGAATGCACTTTAGAGCAATCCAAAATGTGGAAAATAGCAAGATACCAGTGTGATCCCCCTTTAAATTATAGATTGAGAATTAGATTCTACTTCCAACCATGCAGGTGCAAATCCATTCATTTCAGAGCAGCTTCTGCGGGTTGACTTTGAAAAATATGTGAGCAGTAATTTAGTTCTCTTTTTCTCCAGTCCATATTTATGTATTTGTCTGTACGTTGGAAAACCTGTATAAGCTTTGACACAGTATTCAACCATTCTGATAGACCCCAAAGAAATTCTAGGTAGTTCTTAAATGCACACTGGAAAATCAAATCTGTTCTTAACACTCCCTTCCTGCATCCTTCTGAATCGATGAAGCATAGAATTTTTTACCTTTTTTAGGCACAACAGAAGGACACACCTAAACGATGCATTGCTGGTGAAGGAAGAGCTGTAACAAAAAATTTTGACACTTCTTTGGACAGATCGTCAGCTGTGGTAAACTGAGAAAATCAGTCAGAAGTCAACACATACCTCAAGGGGAGATCTAAGTCACATGCTTTACATTTGAGGAGGTCAATGTACAGGGTAAAAATGCATGCTGATCTATCATTTCAGAGGTAATAAAATTGAGTTATAAAGAATTTTAGCATTTCCTTTCAAAATTAAAAAGTGACTAGAGGGAAGAAAGACCAGGTGTTCAATTTTTATAAATTTAGAGCAATTCCTGTCATGAGAATTAACCTGGTGTGGGGTTCATAGACCTTATTTTGCCAGACTTTACCTCCATGAGTGCAGCAAAGGGAGTTTTCAAGCAGCTTAATGAAGTTCCTGGCCTGCAGCTTGTAAGGAAATAAAACCCATGATTTTTGCATTCCCTTATGCAGTGAGTACCAGACTCCTCCATCCTCAGACAGCACAGTCTGTATTTGCAAGAATTTGCAGATAGATTTAGATAAATTTGTCTGAGTAACAAAATAACATGAGGATTAAGAATTGCCTATAAAATGTGAGCTTTGGTAATAAACCAGGATGTGTGGGAGTTCTGCTCTAAGGCAGCAGTATGTCTTGAGTCAAGGAGTCTCAGTGAATAAAACCCTCTCAGCATGGTATTAAATGAAGTTCTTGCTAATTTTGGCTTGGCTTGTGATAGATGGGAATACATTAATTTTCCATAAGCAAGAAAGCCCTGTGTGTTTTCTTTTCAGTAGTAATGGAAGTGAAAATACTTTTAGAGGGCTTTGAGGAGGCAGAGGGAGAGAACAGAGAGAACAGCACTTTTTCAGCTGCCCCTTCTGCTGAAAACTGCCCAAGTAAAAGGATGAAGTTCACAGAAATGAATGGAAAAGACCACTACAACTGTGTTGTCTTGCACAAATTATTTTTTTCCTCTGAACGTCATCCTTCTGCTATCAATGGAAGCATTCCAGATAATGTGATTTTAAAGGGAAAAAGATGTAAACATTTTGCTTTGGTATGCCAGAAATAGGCTTAATTATCTGGAGATTTGCTGGATATGTCTGCAAACCATTATAGGCTGAACTAAATTCTTTTGAAAAGCCAGGTCTCATTCTTCTTTACTGTTCTTTGCATCTAAACACCCTGATAAAACATACATATTTGTGTTTATAGGCAAGTTCTGCAATCTCTTTGTTCCTTTTTTTCTTCGGCCCTTTGTACTCAGGGTGTTTGATGAAGCGACACTGCCCTGCTAATGTTCCTCCAGTGGCACAAATGGCTTCTAAAGAGTCCAACTGAAGTAATTATTTACATCCTTTTGTGTTGCAAAGACAACCTGAACATAATGGAGGGGGTTCCTCCTCCCCAAGGTCTATCTGGGCAGAAACACTGAAGTGGCTGAGTGCTTGATGAGAAGAAATACAACTTGAGAAACATGAACTGTCCCACTCCACCTCAGCCAGGCATGGATTCTGAAGGTTAATAAAACTCCCCTTTGTGTGGGGGGTACTCTGCTGGTCACAGATGAATGGAGCTTTCTGCTCCCACCTGCTCTCTTTAGGGTGGGCGTCTGTGTTATTGAAGCTGAAGAGCTCATCCAATCATTATCCGTATTTTCTTCACAATGTCTGTCTGGGAAAAAGAAAGTGTAACTGACAATAACATTTGTAAAACCTGAGGCTGAAAGCAAGTGGTACTCAAGCTCAAGTGAGAAATTAACCTGATTTCTGAAGGGCTGTTTCTGGGCTGCTCCTGCTGCTGCCTTTCTCCTGCATTTCACAAGACATCTTATTTCAGGAGAATTCTCACATTGATGAGCATCTGCAGAACAGTTTATTTATGTCAGGAACCAGACGAGGATGAACTTGTGCCCATCTCCCTATTTATACCCCCATTTATGTTCTAAAGAAGTCCTCAGATCAGAAGGTGAGCCTTTATCTTTTTTTTCTCTTTCATTACAGAAAGCAAATTGAAAAGAAGGTCAATATAAAGATTAAGAAGTCAGGATCAGTCTGAGATCTCTTCTTGAAATCAGTTTATGCAGTTTATGCCTGCATTACTCTGTACATATGAAGTGGTGTTTAAATTCCAGGGTCCTATTAAGGCTTTTTAGAGAAAACAATGGAATTTCACAATCTTTGGAGCTTGTGCACTCCCAGATTGCTGAAACCTGACAAACTAAGAGGCGGAAACCTATTCCTGGATTTGTAGATGTGGATTTGAGGCTGTTTTTCTATCAGGCACCAGCCAAGCTGATGGTGCTTGGTGGTCTGGTTCAGGGCTGTGTGCTATGCAAGAGTCAGGAGAGTGCACACTCTTCTCTGGAAAGCAGACACCAGTTAAAAGAGACTCCTTTGGTTTCTGCTGGAGAAAGCCACACTGTCAAGTAACCACAAACTGTTCAGCTCACTATGATTTAATTCTTTTGCTAAGAAAAACAGTTTGAACCATCTATATTCCTACATAATGGCTACTGGCCGTGCTTAATTTTGAATTTTAGCCATGTGCTATTAATTTTAGTACCATCCTAGATTTCCTGGTCTGTCACTTACTGTTCTCACTGAAGTGTGGCATGCACAGCAAGCCAACTAAAATGTGACTGTGGCACAGCCAGGCTGGCTGACTCCCAGGATTTGCCTGGCCTTGCTCAGGTCTACTCCACTGCCTTCAACTTGCAGGTTTCTCTTCATATTATTTATTGCTGCTAAGGGTTAGTTAAAAGGCAATTTCTGCTTAGGTGTAACTCTCTGAATACACAGTTAAATCTGGGATAAACCTTCTGAGGTAAGTTAGTAAGTTTAAAAACAACACACAGCTTTTTACATCCCTCTCCTCCCCATGTACTTTACAAGTCAGCTTCACAACTACAGTAAGTTTTTCAACTATATGAAATCCCAGAGAGTGAAGCCCTCAGCACTGGCTGTGTTGATTAACACTTAGCTTGGGAGGAGAAGAGAGCCCTTGCAGACAGAGCCTGTTCTGCAGGAACATTTTCCATTGCTGATCTTCTCCTGCGTGCTCCTACTGCCAATGACACACTGCACATCATCTTTCCAAGCCATTTTACTTTGTTTTCCTCAAACAAAATGATCTAAGAGTGGCAAGGGTGTGCTTTTGCAGTAGTCTCTGGAAAGGCTTATTGCTGCCATCTGTCTCAGCTCAGCTTAACCTCCACTCATGCTCTGTAGCATTTCTGGTGCCATTTACTCTGTCGTGAAATACAAAGTCTTTTCACCCAGTATCCCAATTCTAAAAGAAAGTTAGAGGAAAGTGGTTTAATCATGGGCAAAATGTTTGCATGGGTATGCAAACATTTTGTTTCATTCCCCTTTGAAATAATTTGTGAAGAATTGAGTTTATTAAATTTTCTCTTTTGAGACATTTAGTTTTAAATACAGTTTTAGCAAAGTAGGCTTTTTCAAAAATGGTGAGTTTCATTTGGAAAACATCAAACTAAAAAAATGTTTCACTACTTCCAAGAGGAAATATTTCATTTAAAAAACTGTCAAAGGAAAATGTGGTTACATTTAGTAAAAAAGCCCTGGTCAGCTTTTTCAGCTGTGAGATAAAATCTAAATCAATACAAGTTACAGTCCCCCTAAAAGTCATCTGCTTCAGAAATAGGTGCTGTCTGATACCTCAGCCACCATCCTCTGAAGCTTTACACCTCTTGTTTTACAGCTCTCCCAGGTGTAAACCAGAAGTAGGGACACACTGGATCCCTGCACTCCAGGAGGTTTCTTCTCTTTCCCTCTCTCCTCAGCCTTTATAAGCACTGGCACACTCAAGGCAAGTGCCTGCCCTCCCTCAGCCTCTCTCTGTGCCACCAAGGCTCCGAGGTGCAAATTCAGTGTCTCACACTCCCAGTGGGTTGTGCAGGGAGGAAATTGGGTGGCTGCAGTTACTGGAGGAGTGATGAGTGAGCAGCCATGGAGGCACAGGTCTGCTGCTCTTACACCTGCCTGGGATGGGACCTCCTGGCAGCCCAAACCTCACTCCTCTCCTGCTAGCTCTGTCTCCCCACCCTAATAGGAGGTGACTGCTCCGTTTTCCTACCCTTTTTCCTTCAGCTCCTCTGCTAAAAGTGCATGTTTGATAAAAATCTTCTGTAATACAGCCAGCCAGCCATTAAGAATTAATGTAAATCCAACAAAGCCTCAGAGATGAAAACAACTCTTGACCATAAGGAAAGGGGGTGGCATCCAAACTGCTGCCCTGGCAGCAAAGTCTCTGGGAAATGGGAGCCTTGTTTCCCAGGTGTAGTGACTGCATGGCCACCAAATGCCTTCCTGCTTGAAGTATCTAAAGCCACCTGCTGCTGCCCAGTTGCTGGAGGGGCAGGATAAGGGTAAATAAGTATGATGGAAAAATGGGCTCTGAGGACCAGCAACTCTGCTCCTTTTCCTCTATGGAACAATTTTTTCAGTTAAAATGAAAAGACCAGACTTGTTTTCTTTTTCTTTTCTTTTTAACTAGCAAGAATCTCAACATGCAGCAGAAAGTTTCTCACCCTGACCCCTGGTGCAATCAGCCCCTTGCCATAGGGGGCTGGGTAGGCAGACACAGCATCATTCCAGGAAATTTCTCATTAAGAAGCAGCTAAATGCACCAGGTCTGCTTGAAATGCAAATGTCTCTGTGATTCACTGACACTGGTGACAGTTTTCTCTCAGCTCAGGTTAGGTCTTCCCACTTGTTCAACTCATACTGCAAGAACACTCAAAGTGAGCTACAGTCAGCTGAAAACATCAGAGCTGAATAAAGTCTTACAAGAAAAATAAAATAAAATAAAATAAAATAAAATAAAATAAAATAAAATAAAATAAAATAAAATAAAACAAAATAAAACAAAATAATAAAATAAAATGGATTTTAGAGGAAGAAGTAGGGTCTACTGAGTACTTGAATTCACCCATGATCCTACCATACTGCAGAGCTCACATTTGTCCACTTCTTTTCCTTTATCTGCCTCGTGTATGTAGATGGTAAGAGCTCCAAGACAGAGGGGGAGTTTAAAAGCTGAGGGTGTGGTACCTGCACAGGGGGGCTCTAGTCTTCACTGGTCCAGCAACACTCGTGGGGTGGGGGTGACTGAAAATTAAATCAGAAAAAGTGAGAGAAAAGAGATTGGGCATTTAAGAATGGTGAAATGCTGGCAAGCACATGTGGAGTTGAGTTCTAACTTTGTTAGACTGACTAAAAAAGCCAGTATTCAGACAAAAACACAGGAAGAAAAGAGGTAGCTAAGGACTGTAGAAACGTTGGGCATGGTGAGTCTGTTGTTCCATGCTCTTATCCTTCACAGCACTTGAAAACATATTCTCTGAGTTGTTTATCCACAAGAAATAAAATATTTTGTTTAACGGACTGATCAGATCTTGGACAACATAGAAATGTGGGTGGGATTGGGAAATCAAAGAATGAAATGAAGGGCTGCAAAGAGGACACTGTTTTTTCCACAACACCTGGTTGTCTCAGCCCAGTCCCAGCCCATCCAGGCACTTGCTGTTCACTTTGCTGGAGGTAGGAGAGCAGGACCGTACCTGTTTCTGTTTGAAGTTGCTAAGTTATGAAACCACAGGTTCCACAGCAGACTCAGGGATGAGTAGGCTTTGCTTCCACCTCAAAAGAGCCATGCAATGGTCACAGGGAGCAGCAGCTCCACAGTGGCCTTGCCAGAAAAGGTAAAGGAAAAAGAAGAATTCAACCACACCTGGCCGACGTGGACAAACCTGTGCAGCTCTGCCTGAGCAGTCTTTCTGCCAGCAGATATATTTGTGTAGAGCAGTTTAGATCAAGAAAGCATGGAGACATTAGAATCAAAGAATCATGGAACTGTTAAGGTTGGAAAAGACTTTTAAGTTCATCAGTTATTCATGTCCATGTTCACCACTAGCCCACATCCTCCAGTGCCACATCCACACTTCCAGGGATGGTGACTCTACCACTTCTCTGGGCATCCTGTTTCACTGCTTAACAACCCTTTCTGTGAAGAAATTTTTCCTAACTTGCAATCTAACCCTCTGCTGGCACAGCTTGAGGCCACACTGATGCCCACCTTCCTACAACCTCCTCCCAGGTAATTGTAGAGAGCAATTAGGGATCCCTCAATAAAAGTGCCTATAAATACTGAGTCACAGAGTAGCCTTTTTGCAGTTCCCATAGCTTTCTATCATATCAATTTTGATTCAAAGTGACTTATTTTTCATAATAATCCATGAGAAGGAAAAAAGACAAGGGCACATTGTGCATTTTAAAATCTATCTATGTCAGATAGATATTTTACACTTTTTCTAGAGATTTCTGGAAGAATTAAATAGTTCTTTTTCATCTGTGGATGTTGTTGTCCTTCTAAGAGGAATCCAGGTGCCACCTCCCTAAGAAACAGACTAAAGTTAAACCTAGCCTTATACTCACTGATTTAATAACTTTCAGTCCATTGCCTTTTTAGAGGATTATTACCACCATACTTAGCTTAATTTAAAACATTTTTCAAATTAAAGTTGAATCAAAGTGTCTTTGCATCTAACCAGAATATTCTCTGCAGGAAGCTTGCTGTTTCAGTACCTGGAACAATGGCAAGCATTTAAACTGGTATCCTTGTTTCACAATGAGTCTGCTCTTAGGTCTGGTGTGCAGAGTCTTCTCAGGAGAGTTGTAGCAATGCTCTGGTAATAAAGAGGGAAAAACCCTGCTGAAGCATCTGATGGTTCTGGGAAAAGCTGCATTACATAAGTTGTTTTCTCCAGACCGTTTCAGTCTCTCCATATTTTTGAATGACTGAAGAGATTTATCATGTAAGAAAGTTTCCTGATAAGCTACTCAACAAGTTATCACACTCCTTCAGCACGCTATTAGAAATGGATGGTTCACTTCTACAGTTCACTGGCATTTGCTGCTCCTGCTGAGAGATTTCTGACAGTCTTGCAATAATAAAAGACTCGTGTGGATGTTCAGCTAGTGTAAGATAGGGAAATAGCAACTTTTAGCTGAGACAAGCTTAATAAAGTCACAGTTTTTCAGGTTTCAGAGCAATTGGATATCACATTACAAACTGCAGCTAGAGTCTTATCTAAAATTGGGAATGGGGCACCTTTCTGGCAAGTTCTGCAGTAAACACTCCAGTAATTCATTGGTGCTATTCTGGTCTCTCGGTGTGAGTCACCAGGCACACTGGTCATACCTCTGTACATGAGCAAAGGTGAAGCAGAATACTGAATAACTGAATAACGTGCATGGTTAAATTTAGTAAAAGATTCCATTTCACGCTGTTACTCAGAAAAACTTCTTTACTTTGACAGCAATCTTGGGAGGCATGTCCAGAATTTTGTGTATTCACTTGAATACCTGCAGGTGAAAAACAAGTGACCACACCCGGCAGTGCTGATTCACCTCTGTGATTCTGTGTTCTCCTTTAACTAATTTAGACATGCAAAGAAGTGCCTCATCTGCATCCAGGCAAAGCAAAGGTGTTTGGACACCCATTTTTTGAGATCTGTGGGAGTTATAGCATGCTAGGTAATGCACCATCACATGAATTGGCACACATTGCCCAGGACTTTGAGTGGTCTGGATCAGGTTAGGTGTCAGGGGCAGGCGGATTAGGGGGTCTCTCTGCCTTAGAAGAGCCTTTGGTTCATGATTTTTGGACAACTAGTATCTTCAAATTGAGTAAGAATGTGGAGAAATTTTGACTCATATCATGACCTTTAGAATAAAAAAGAAGAGATGTGTGGGATTCTAACAGGATTTATGAATTAAACCTGTCTTTTAATACCTGTGTTGACCAAAAGATAGTTTCCTGGGGAACTGTTATGTCTCCTGCTTCATGTTAAACAGTTGCTGCATTTTTTCCTTGCTAAGAGAACAGGTATTGCTATATTTCTTACAAGAGAACAAGAGGGTTTCAGTACGCTTTATGGGTTTATGAATTTCTGTGTGCAATATTTATTGTTGCTAAATATAGATGTGAAAAGCACCGATCCTTTTCATGGTATTTAAAATACAACGGCTCTTCAGCCTCTTCAGTTTTCATCTTGTTTCAAGTGGGGAAAAATATTCAGTGTGCTGTATGTTTTCTGCCTCTGAAAGATGTATGTATCTACAGTAACATCATAAATGCTTGATTGCCTGAAACTGTATAAATATTGTGCTTCTGCCCAATGCAAAAGTGATTACTTCATTACCCCAAGATATACAGCTGAAATAAACATGATATACAGTGAGGTTGTTCTGATTTTGGCTGGATTCTCAGTCTGTGAGACCCTTTTTACTCTGGGAAACATAAGATATCTTTTTCTGTTTGCAGAACTAGTGATAACTTGCTCCACAGAGAACAGAAGGCTTACGTTGAACTTGATTTCAAAACACTGCCTAATCTTGAGGCACTATCTAGAATGGTCTCTGCTTCAGCTGAGGTTCAAGTTCACGTCCCTTTGATGCTGGAAATGGAGCAAGTTGGACTGGCTGACGCAGAATTCAATGTTCTGTGTGCTTTTATAAGAACAAATTAACAAATTATCTGAGGGCTAACATGCTCTGCTTTACATGCTGAAAATTCAGAGGTAATGACTTTAAAAGCTGATTTGTGTTTTCTTTCATGTCCTAAAACAGCATTCACATGCACTGTCATTCTTGTTCCTTCTGCTGATCTAGAGCATCAGATTATCTCAGCAGAGTTTATAGACAAATGGACCAGAAGCCTCAAGTGAGAAACAAGATGAAAACTCTTATGCTGGTATTAATCCCCATCACAGAAATTCATATGGCACTTGAAGCAGAGACTGGACATGTTCCTGGACAACCTGCTCTAAGGGACTCTGTTTGAGCAGGGGAGGTTGGACAAGGTGACCTCCAGAGTCCCCTTCCAACCCCAACCATTCTGTAATTCTGTGAAGCCCCCCTTTCCCCAAGAATCTAAGACTTGTGCTTATTCTAGTATGATTAAAAGTTGCAAGACTGCAGTGTCAGATATATTTATGTTCTGGTTTAGTAAGAAATTCTAAAGATATGCATGAATTTTTAAATTATATTTTAAAAAGAGAAGGAAAATGAATAGTATCTCTGTAGTTCTTCACTCCTCCCAGGCATTCATTGGATCAGTTGAAGGTTGCTTTCTGCTTTTTCCAATTATGGTACGCTTTTAAATTTCAGTAGGAAAGTGTTTTTAATATTTCAGGATTTGGCTTGTTCTTTGCTGCCTACAGTTTTATTTTTCCACCATATTTCCACATGATATCCCTTTCCAGTAAAGGAGAGGGAATGCCAAGCCTTTCTGTGCTCACTGCCAGGGTCGGTGTAACTCCAGCATGATGGCATCCACAGTGCCAGCCAAGCAGACAAGGAGTTGTTCACATGGGACTCTCTGTTCCCAGGCTGCTTGCTTTGATACCTGCCTTTCTGTTCCTCCAAAGCTCCCTCCTTCTATCTCCAGATCTCTTTAGGCTCTCGTTCTTCTCATAGATCATCTGCAGCACTGCACATGCTGCCTTCATCGAGGAAACATCCCGCTGCACAAACTGAAGTTCTTTCTGTGTGTCCATTTATAGTGTTTCTGGAGTGATTGGATTTTATTTTTTCACATCCAAAACATCCCAGTGACAGGCAAAAAATTGCATCAAATATCAAGGAGGTGTTGAATTTTCAGCAGTAAGTCAAACTCTGTGTGAACTTTTCTCCATGTTTCTAATGCTAAGAAGCTAAAGGTTTCCCAGTTACCACAAGAAAAGATTTGTCACCCTTTGGAGAATTTTCCCATGTGTAGCTGGTTATATATGATGCTGTGGGAGGACTAAATCACAAATTTGCTATAAATTCTCTCTTAAAGACAAGCTGTACTTTTCAGTGGGCTGAAATATTAGAACCCTTGTTGAACCAATCTAGTTCTTGTATCAATTAATCCACTTCTGCCATTTTTAGGAAGTGTGATTTTGTACAGTTTCAAGGTAATATTTAATCGAGGTAGAAAAACTCCTGCGGCTGAAAACAGTGTCATAGATCAAGGCACACAGATGAAAAGATCTAGAAAATAACCCAGGTTATTGGCATGGCAGAGGTCTCAAAAATAAAGATCCTTTCTTTCCCATCAAAGACAGCTCATGTAGCTGATTTGGGATGGAGTGCTTTTGAATTTCATTGCTGCCCCATTAAAAAAAATAATTGTGTTCTAGGAAAATAAGATAACATCCAGACTAATGCACTGAGTGCTGAATTGTGGGGTCCATTCCCACTCCTATGTGGATTCCTTGTGTCATCCAGAGGAGTAACTTCATTCCTCTGCACCTTTAATTTTTCTTGAAGGAGGAAGAGACTTATTCTCTGTCTGAGAGGGGTCAGAGAACACCTAGAGGATGTGTTCATACAATTATAACATGAGGACTCCCTAATGACACCCACTCCCAAAAGTGTTCAGAGAACCCTAAAGAAGCAAGTTTAGCTGCATCTTCAGGAAGTTCATCTGCAGAGAACCCCATTAGGATTTAAAAGCCTGCTTTAATGCCAAAAAAATCTTCAGTCTCTGGCTCCTTCCTGTTCTGGAGTAAAATGCAGTACCAGAAGAATATCATCTGTAGCCATAAGGTGTGTTGCTTTTTATGTGTCAGGTTTTTATGGAGAGGTTTAAGGAGACCAGAGGGAGCTTCTTGAATTACAATGAGCAATCCAGGCAATATCAATTTGGGGTTATTTTCTATTCTTTTCTACTCCTTAATGCCTAAGCCCTACTGCTGATCTTTCTAGCAGGCAGATGCCAACATAAATTTCTATTCTTTTTTCCTTCTTTAGTTAAGTCTGACATACCAACAATGTAATAAACTCAGCAGATTCAACATTATTAATGCTGCCACAGAGTTGGGACCTTGCCCTGGTAGGATTAAAGAGCTGCTGGGATTGACTTCCCTGTCAGCCCACTTGACAAATTAATTTTCTTTTAATTGGTAAAAACTGATTGCCTTTTAAGCCCCTAGGAGTTTGCCCTCATTAATATTACCATACGGGGTAAGTAAGTGAGTGGTGAAGGAATTAGGACACTTGGTGGGTTTAGAGTAGTTTGGGGCAGCAGCTGTTTTCCTTTTGTTATTTAGTTTACTGTATTAAACTCCTGCCAAAGATGGATGGAGCAAACAGGGGAAAGAAATAACTCTCAGATGGGAAAAGCACTGAACAAATACTGCTTTGTCTAGTACAAATCCAAAGAAAACGGAATTCTGGCACCTTGGATGGCACAAGGTTTACACTGGGGGAGAGGAGGATTTGGCTCCTCTTTCCTAGGGATTTGTGTGTATACAACAGTACAAGTGCATTTGGAAACTGGAGCCTTAAATCACAAATCTTAACACCCAGTCAGTCTGACTTGGTCTTTTAGCAGCACGAAGTGGCAAGGAAATTACTCCTGGTTCCTGCTGAAGTCTTGTGGAGAGGCACAACCTGAGGTGACACTGACTCAGCATGAAAGCTGGTATTTCCTCTGACATCTGTACAGGACCAGTACAGCCTGAGGGGCTGGTGTGGCCCTTACACAGAGCCCTGGACTGGAATTACAGCTTGTGGTGATGGAGCCTCAACTATTAAATGTGTCAGAAGCTCATGTGAAAATCTGTGTTGAAGTTCCTTCAAGTCTTCAGCTCTCCAGCCAGCAGAAGCCATCCCACGTGTCAGCACAACTCAGTCAGTAACAAACCATTGGGAGGCCAGGCTGTGAAATGTTTATGTTGAAGTAAAGGGTCTCACTGTGCATCTTCATATGATTTTAGTTGCGAGTAATGGCAGCTAAAAGACACCATGAAGCCAACTACAATTAAAGGAAAGAGAAGGCAGTCTCCATCTTGCAAATGGAAAAAGGAAAATGAGTACTTTGGATGTCAGGTAGCCAGGGTGAGAACAAATTTCTCTATTCAACATAAGTGGGTGAGCACAAACATATTTTCCACATATGTTGAATCATGCATTCACAGCCTCTTTTTAGTTTTATTTGGCACATAGACATAAGAAAGAACAGAATAGAATAGAATAGAATAGAATAGAATAGAATAGAATAGAATTGTTTCAGTTGGAAGGGACCTACAACAACTGTCCAGTCCAATTTCCTGACCTATTCAGGGCTGACCCAGTTAAAGTGTGTTAAGGGCATTGTCCAAATGCTTCTTAAACATTGACAGGCTTGGGGCATCAACAACCTCGCTGGGAAGCCTGTTCCTCTCTCTAAAGAAAAGCTGTTTAATGTCCAGACTAAGCTCACCCTGATGCAGCTTTGACTCATGAAGGAGTGGGTCCCTATCAGCTCCCTGTGATGCTTCCCCACAGCACAGTGAGAGCTGTGTGCATCAGCCAGCTCTGCTATCAAAAATGCCTTTGGAACCCTTGCAGCTGGCTCAGCAGTTGTCAGCTGTCAGAGCTGAGGTGAGTTAATAAAAAGCTTATCCAAGGGGTGGTGAGTGGGTGAGAGGCAAACAGAGGTCCAGGGATTTGGCACAAGGACTGCACAATACAGCAAGGCCACAGGGTCAGCCACGGGTTTTATGGTTATTATGAGTTTTCTTGAATTTATCATATTAGCCTTCCAACAATACATCCTGAATCCCTGGAGACCTGGCAGCAGACCCACGAAGCTATGGAGTGCCAGCATGCCAGGCTCCCAGGCTCCTGTTTGAATGCAGAAAGAGACCCAGGTTGCAAAAAGAATCACTGAGATGAAAATAGCTCGCTGCAATGTTATAAACTCTCTTATATCCTGTCTGCAGGATATAAATTTTGCCCTGCACTTCAGTGAGTCATGTGAGATTTTTATAAACTCATATTAACTTTTTTTTTTAAATTGGAGAAGGGCACTGGATTTTGGTTCTAACTTCTCATGTCTCGCAGTTTAAATATTGTGATGGTGATATTTATTGTTACTTCACACAGACCTTCAGATTTCCCTTTGAAGAAGCACTCAGGATACCTGTACATTTTTAAATATTCAGGCAGGCAGTGACATTGTAAAGCTTTTCAAAGTCAGTAATTAGTGAAATAAGTGATATTTTAACTTTGCAGAATGCAACATCCATGCCATCAATTACAGATTAGGTGTAGCAAACAGTGACTAGCTAATGAAAAGCAAAACCACAAATTAACTTCCTTTTTTTTGTAGTGGGAGGAGGTGAGACAAAGACCAAAGGCATCTCCCTGATACCTTATGGGCTTTCCTGCACTGCTTTGTGCTCCTGTGCTCTTCTGAGGATTTTGCCAATTCAGAGAAGCTGTGTGAACAACAGCCACTTGGGATCCCAATTAAGGCTTCTGAATTATGTTCTAATTTTGTTTCAGTGTTGCAAGGGTGGAAATAATTTAGCTTCCTGCAGCACCACTCCAAAGACTCAAAATCCTCAGCCAGAAAGAAGAGAATCAGTCCTGTCACACTCCCACCTTCAAAATGCCCTCTTTGGTTTAAGGAAATTAGTTTTCCTCCATCATTTCCTTGGAACAAATGGCAGAGAAAGGATCAGAAAAGATTTCCCACTCCCTGCCTTCATACTCATCTATTTCACAGGGTACAAGTGAACAGATGCAGCTTCTGGCTCACAGCATCTCTGTGGCTTGTCAGGATTGCATTTAGCTGCTGTTCACAACTTCTGGGGCAGTGTGAGAGACACAGACTTCATTTTTCACCAGCTGCTGCGTGTTTTTATAAATAGAACTGGATCGGAAAAACACACTTGCTGCTTTTCTAAGATCTACAGGTTGTTGTAACTCAGTTTCTACTGCACAATTCACAAATTCAATGGAAATTGCAAGAATGTTTCCAAGAAGACTTATATTCTATGACCAAAAAAAAACCCTAATTGCACAGTAAGTATACAGACAGCACACAGACAAAATATGCTGCCTTTCCCCTCACACTTTCTGTGCATCAAAAATTTGACATAAAATCAAAATGTATTATTAGAAACCCTATATTTTGTCTTCACAGATGATGTTTTTACCTTTCTCAGCAATCCAAAAACTCACAGAAGTAGTTTTTTGGGGAAGGGCTGTGACTGCTTGTTTTTTAATGACTGTTGTGATCCTTAATACCAAAGGTTCTCAGCCACACTTTGCTAAGAGTGACAGCTGAATTCAGTCCATTCTCCTCCTCCTCCTCATTGTGAGCTGGCTTAAGGCAGAAAACTATTTGGGACAGACTCTTTTTTTTAAATTTTTGTGCACCAAAAACATCTTGCATGATTGCCACTGCACATTTAATAAAAATATGAGCTAAGGCTGCTAATTCTCAGCCATTAGCCCCACAACAAGTGTGGCACCTACTTCCTTCCCATGGAAAACACAGACCAAAAGAATATCCATGGTACTTTATAAGTGCTTGGATCTAGATTTACAGTTAAAGATTCATGGCTTCTACTTTTGCATAGAAACAGCCTTAATCCTTTGTTAATCTTGCTTAATATCTCTAGACCTGGCTATTATTCATTATTCTTATTATTGTTATATGGATCTAAATATGTGCCAGGAACTAATTCTTCATTAACAGAAGAGAGTCAGGCAGAGTTCAGCATTAGGTGGGAAGTGCTGTAAGAATGGAAAATACATATGTGCATTCTTAGAACTTCTATGTTTGTAGACTTGAAGAGTATCTGACTTACCTCTCTACCAAGTCCTGCTTTTAAAAATTTCAAGCTCCTTTGTAAAGACCTGAGATTGCTGGTGTTACATAAACTTGTATAATATTTGTTCATGAAAGAAATTAAAAGCTTAACATTATGTGAAGAACAACTTCAAGATACCAGCAGCAAAAACCTATTGTAAAAGGGGAATTTTGAGTCCAAATTTTGAATTTTTTTTTTTTTTAATTTTTTGAAATTTTGAATTTATTTTTGAAATTCGGATGTTTGGTGCTGGTAAAAATGTCACCACCCACATAAACATTAATAAACAACACACTTTTCTGCTTGCATAAAGTGTTGTTTATGCAAAGACAGTGTGAGTGGAGGTGAGATAACTCATTGACAAGGAATCTTGTGTTTGGTGGAAGAGTTGTGTTAGCAATGACAGTCCCCAGCTGGGTCTTGTGGCCCTTTTGTTTTGGGCTCTGTGGAGGCTTGAAATTGGAAGGACCTTCCACACCTTTCCCTACAAATCTCTGTTGTGCCTCTTCATGTCTGACAGCATTTATGTCCTATTCCAGTCCCCACTTTTAAATCTTATCTTTTCATCTTCCTAAGTATTTTCTGGTTTCTGGTGAGCTCTCCTTTTCCTGACTGACAGTGCAGTTGTGTTCTGCTGAAAGCACCTGGCTTGCTGATGGATGTGGAGCTACACAGCACTTAGGGCTAATGAGCTCTCAGCATCCTCTGCTGCATGTGCTGCACAGGGGAAACACCTCCACTTTGTGAGCTAACTTGAACAAAATGTCGAGAGTGAATTGCTTTAGGGAAAAGAATCCACTTAAATGTAATGGGGCCTAAAACAGATAGCTCCTTCTGTCTGTAAACTCTCTGATACCATTTCTGCTATTCTGAGATTATGTGGGTTTTATTTTTTAATGCTGTTGAAACAAATGGAAAGTGCCAACTGTATTTTCCCCCGTTTTCTCCACACAAGTGAGTTCAGAAGTTCAGATAAGCTGGGAGATACAGCAGGAAATCAAGGATCTGTCATGGAGCACTCCCAGAAGTTCCCTTTCTGTATCCCGCAGCAGCAGACAGCACCATTCCCCATGGGCTCTGTGAGGATGTCCCCATCCCAGAGCTCTCTGCAGCTGCTGGAAGTCTTGCCAGGAGCATGGGCTTCGTGTCACACCAATTTTTGCTGATTTTAGGAGTCTCAATTTCTTCACATCTATGCACAGCATTTCACAGAAGGCCCATTACGTCTCTGAACTATTCTCACACACCAGGATATCTTTGAACTATCTTTACCTTAAAGGAAAGGAAAAAAATATATGTCTGGATCACTGTAATACCCCTGTTGTCTAGGAAGAGCCATTTCTGCGAGGCTCTTTGATTTGAATTACCTGAGTAGAGCACCAACCATTGCAGGTCCCATTTCCTTGCACCCAAAAGGCAGATGGTGGTAATTTCCAGATATTTAGGAGCCTTTAGCTCTTAGGTTTATCTACAACTGCAAATAGTAGGATTTGCCTGTATTACTCATGTCTCAGAAGAAGCTTTGAGAGTATTTTATTATTAAGAATTACAGCAATGCTATCCAAGGAAGCATTGTCTGGGAATAAAAAGTTTTCCAAGTATCTGTGACCAGTGTTTAGGACAATGTCAGCTCTTTACTTGACTGGACAATGAAAATAACAACATGAGGAACATACCTGGATTTTGCCCTCTTGGTAATATGTTAACAGAGATTTTTTTCCAGCAAGTGGCTAATGACCACGGTATTCACCATGAAAGCAAGTCTCTGAGTGCCCAAACAAACTACATTTGAGAGATGCAAACTCCAGATTGCTTACTCATTGGGTTAACCAAATGTACAATCTGTTCCATTAAGCTGAGAAATAATGAGCCTAATTTCTTAACCAAACCCTATGAGTTTTAAAAGAAACATCAGTATATTTTTTAATTAGCCCAGAAAAGAAAGGTTAGATTTTCCTGGGCAAAGCCATGGTTTCTCTCTGCCACAACTCTCTAGCCTTGTGTGGGTCGCTTCAGGGAAAGGATGATCTCCCAGCTGTGTAGGAGTAAAATGAGAATTTCTATTCTGTGGGAGGCTATGGGAGCTGCATGGCCTCTGCTTGCTCATCGACTGAATTGTTTCTGGCCTTTTATTGCCTTTGAAGGGCACTATTAGATGGAGCAGCTCTGACAGTTCAAAGGCAGCACAGGTGAACCAGCCTGGCACAAGAAGGAGCAGAATCAGAGGAATACAGCAGCAACCTTCATGCAGCTCCTGTGCAAGGAAAGCTGACATGGGTGCTAAGGATCTGGACTATAAAAAAGAATCTGGCCCTTTGTTTATGAAGCTTCATGTTGTAACACTGGCATCTTAGATGAAAAGCACTAAGCCATCAGATCATTAATACCTTTCACATTTTGTCAAATCATGGGTGAAAACTCCAAACAGAACTCAGGGCAAAGTTCATTAAGTTGGCAACAGTCCTGGGAACATGAGCCAGGAGCTTAAACCCAGACTCCAGTGAATTCTGCTTATCTGTGTCATTGCCCAAAGTGGTCAGAGAAGGAAAACAACAGTGGACACCACAGCAGGTTCAATTTCTCTGTTTTAAGGTCCTTCTGCATCACAGAGAGGGGAAAAAATGGAAAAAAGAAAAGAGAAAGAGTATGGTAACAAACTAAATGTCCATGTTTAAAAGTGCAAGCCCATCTTCTTGGACAGGGAGCAGCTTAAACAGTTGTTGAACATACAACTTAACTCATTTTCCCCTTTTTAAAGAGTTTGTGCTCTCTCTGCAGAGAAGAAGGTCCCTGTTTCATTCAATTTTCTGATGTTTTTTATGACACGAAAATGCCCAGGAGCATGTACAGAACACCCTTGAAGCTGTTGAAAGCTTGATACAAACTTTAATGCACTCTTGTTATACCCTCTTGCAGCTGCTGTGTGTCATGCAGGGTTTCTTGCTCCCATCTGCAGGAGATATCTTACCAGCACTCACCATGCAGCAGCATGGCATAAATCACAGAGAACAAATGCCCTGCTGATGTGAAGGGGTGATGTTCTAGGCACACCAGGGAGTTTGTTTTTTTGACTGGCAAGCAACTGGCACTAGATGTGTGCATGTGTAGATGTGCGCACGAGCGTGCTGCAGAATGGAAACAGTACCAGAACCCACATCCTCGTGTTCTGTTCCCTGCAAGCACCATGGTAACTCCCAGTGGTGCCCTACATGATGCTATAAACAGCCAGGAAGGGCTACAACATAATAGATTAGTAGCTATAAATAGCTTTAAGGTTTTTCTAAAGGAGGAGATGGTTTTATGTCACTTTAAATTCCATCAAGCCACCTGCACCTGCAAAGAGTTGCTAAACATTTCTTCTACTCAAATATCCAGAATAATAAGTTTCTGTTAGCACTGTGGGGATATTTTTGTGACAAAAAGATTCATGTTTTCTTTTAAAAATCATTTAGTAATGAAATTGCTAATAGATATGGGCTGCTGAGTGTTTAATCTCTCCTTTCCCTGGATTAAGAAGCTGAAGGTTTTTGAATACCCAGAAGACATTCACTGAATAAGTAGTGGCATAGCTAAATTAGCCTGTGGGTAGTCCAACTTGCAGATGCCCCTGGAATGACACACTCCAGCAAACTGGAGACTTTTTGAGTTGCAGGTTCCACGCAGCCAGAAATCAGCTTTGACCACTACAGCAGCCTCTGAGTGAGACGCTCCAGTGCTGCACACTTTTGAGCAGTAACAACCAGCACAGCTGGGACAGGTGCTGCCATGGGTTATACACTGTGCCCAAGCTCACAGAGACAAGCCCTGCTGAAAACACACCCAGGACAGGCAGCTCTTTGGATTTCCAGAGCCCTCAGGTCTAGAAAGGTGCTACACAGGCGTTCCTGTCTACTGCTGCTCCTTTGTCAAGTGATACAGGCCACAGGTAACAATATGGAAAACAGGAGACTAAGCAAGTTGTCCTGGCAGGCCACAGCTGAAGGAGGCCCTCATGATGGGACCCATCAGGAGACCTGCCAGCAAACGTAAACGTTTTGTGAATTTGCCTCAGTTGTATTCAACTGTCCATGAATAACAAACCACAATAAATGGCGAAAGCTGAAAATTTTCCTCTTGGCAACTCCAGCCAGAACATTTGGTTTCCAGCTGGAAATAGGTCTTCATTTAGAAATTTCATTCCCTTTTGTTCAAGAAAATAGGTTTTAGAACATCCTACAATGCTTGAAACTGAAATTAAATGTTTTCTTTACATCAAATTCCAGAAACTTGTGGGGTAGGGAGTTGGAGAGATTTTTAATAATTTTTAAAAATAAACAGAACCATCAATCATTGGAAAAGTTCTCTTCCTGGCTTTGCCTCTGAGTTCTGATGGAACTTGGGGTATCTCAGGACATTTACTAAGCCTTTGTTTTTCCATCTTAATTTGGAGCTATAGCTATCCCTGCCCGTGTTTGTGTTACACTGACCTCAGTGGGCCCTACTCTAATGAAAACTACAAGAGTTCCTCTGCTCTCATTCTTTCCTCCCAAAGGCCCCTGAGAGCCTCAGTTCCTCAGCCCCACTAAAACCATTGATGAACTGTGGGCAAGGCTTCTGTGTCTTCAGACAGCACATATCTCCTGCCTCCTCCCTCCATCTATTTGCTGCTGCCTTCTGCAGAAGAGAAAACTGCTCAAGGGAGAGCAGATAAGCTGATCTGAAAGGGCAAATGGGCTTCCTGAGCTGACCCCTTCAGTGCTGCCTCCAGAGCACCAAACCACAGCCAGGCCAGCCCTGCCAGATGGGACTGGGTCAGCATCATCTCCCCAGCTCCCAAGATAACCAGTGCAAGATGAGCCAGGACAGATTGTTCTTCATGACAGACTCTTAACTTCTGCTACTCTCTAGTGCCAGCAATTCCTTTAGCCAAGCATATTCAAGATTAGCCCTTTCTGTGAATATCACTATAGTTTTCCCA
Organism: Vidua chalybeata; assembly: GCF_026979565.1. Taxonomy (NCBI): domain Eukaryota; kingdom Metazoa; phylum Chordata; class Aves; order Passeriformes; family Viduidae; genus Vidua; species Vidua chalybeata. Next base: position 8,367,389 of record NC_071537.1, on the reverse strand, counting down.
GTAATCCTCAAGCTTATTTCCTCCTAAGAGTCCTGAGAAAGCTTATGCTGGTGCAATTTATCCTGACTTCACAGAAATCAACAGAGCTCTGACAATTTTTTTTCCAAGTCAGATTCTTCAGCCACTTGGCAAGGAGACCCACAGGGCATTAGGGTAACCTGAGAGGAGAATTCAGATCTTTGTCCCTGCCCTTGGACCTTCCTTATTGAGAGGAGAAGTGGAGCCCAGGGGACAAGAGCGGAAGTGCAGCGCATTGTTAACAAGAATTAATGTCATCATAATGCCACCATCATCTGCCACTGCAATGGATCTGTCTCCATGGCAAGGAGTTTGCAGTCAGGACTGCATTGATTCACAAAGCCTCATCTATTTTCTGCTCATTCTGAGTAAAAACAGTGAGGAAGTGAATAGAATACTGTTTTGTTTCACTGGGTGTTTTGGGAAACGTGATTGATGGGCTGGATGGATGGTGTTAGAGCTTGTGCTGTCACAATAACTCTTCCTGCCTGGTAGTGCAGGGCTGCACATCTCATCAAACCTTGTCAGAGTAATAGTAAATAGCCTTTATAAATTAAAGAAAGAGTAAAATCAAGATTAGTACCAGGAAGGATAGAAATTCTTCTTGGAAGTTGTTTCCTTAATATTTGGATATAATCTACCTTATTCAGGAATATCCATCTGTATGCAGAAGAAAGAAATGTGCTTTTGTGCCTTGCAGCAGAGTCCAACAATGAGGTAGTAAGTACTGCTTTCTGATCACACACAAATGGGGTTTTTATCTGTGCCAAGATCATAATATGAGCAGTCAAATAAAACTACAAGAAGACAAGAAAAAAAGCTCATACCTGAAAGCCTTTGGTGACTCTTTCCATCCCCTGAGCTTTGCTAGCCTGCTCTAATGAAGCTTCACTGGAGCTTTTTTTCTGAGAACATTTATATTCTATTAGGAAAGTGCAAACATCTCTAACAATAGCTTTGTGTCAGGCCACAATTGTAGCCCTTGATGTTAATGCAAGCTATTAAAAGACAAAGTTCAGCCAAAACCCCTTGGGTTCGAGGAGAGCTGTACAATTTGGATGTCAGATTCACTTCCAGTTTCAGAGCTTTGCTATACAGATGTTTTCAAACCTCACAATTCCACCAAGAGAGACTAAAGCTGCAGAGGCCACTAAACTGGGAGGAGCTGCAAATCAAACATAGTTAAAATGCAAAAATGTCTTGGCAGATAGAGAAAAAACCCCACAAGTGTAGGGAAAAAAAGATAATCCTGGAAAGACTACAGCAGAGAAGAAATATTTAAACTAACTGCAGAAAAGGGGGAAAACTGAATTACAGACTGAGTTTCATGTTGTCCCTTTGTAAAAAGGTGAGCAGCAGGTGGGGCTGCCCAGGCTGGAAACTTCGGGTCCTAAGGCTGGTGGAGTGGTACTGCTCCAGATGGGGCTGGGAACATCTGAGCTGAAGCATCAGCTGCAACATGGGAAATCCAGAGAGTAGGGAAAACCTTTTGGTTGAAGTTGTAGGGAAGCAGTGCAGTAGATTTCTTGAGGATGCTACAGAATCTGCATGAAAAGAGATTCTGCAAAATGAGTGGGGAATGGGTGAGAATGGAAAAGGCCAAGCTGCTTCTGTCCTGGAGGAGGGGCATGGGCCAGAGGAGGCCTCCTCTCCTGCTTTCCATGGTTACCTGCTGGAATTTGGGCCTGAGTTCTCAGAGGCAAAATGAGTTTGAGCCAATTGCATCCACGCAAGTTGTACAGGATCACGGGTTTTGCAGGAGAACAGGGTGTTTTCCATGTACTTCCTCAGAGTGTCTTCATTTTAATTCATTGCCCACAGGGCTGTTCAACAGAAAGAGGAAGGCAGCACTCCAAGGAAAACATCTCTGAGTGACCTTCAGTGCCACCAGTTAATCCCTCTGCTCCAGGGGCCAACTCACTCCAGCCCAGTGCCAGAGCACTGCCAGCTCACATGAGCAACAAGTTTGGGTTCAGTCATGGCACTTAAGCAAAAAATGCAATAGATGCAACCACATCTTTTAGAAAATACAAACTCCACATCTTTTAGGAAATACAGACCTCCATGTGAGAGTTCCTTAGCACTTCCATGAGATTTGCAAGCCTATAAAGTGTCACGCTGACCAACATCTCTAGCCCATCTAGTCAATCAGGCTGTCATTGCCATTTGACTGCCCCTGAGTATCTGCCTCTAAATCAGTTTCTTGTTTCAGAAAAGCACCTTTGGATGTAGTCCCAGATATTGGCAAGTAGCAAGACTGCAGCAAGGCAAAAGAGGAATCTTGCAGTCATTAATGGTTTTGCCCAGGTAGAAGTTTTACAACTTGTACACAGAGTTACAGGAAACAATTGATTCCCTACAGCCATTCTGAAATCAAAGCATCCCAACTCTTTCTGAGACTGAATCTAGATTATATTCCACATCCTATCATCCTTACAGAACTAGGAACTAGGGAAAACAGACCATTTTTTGTGAAGAATCTTTTCTGTTTGAAAGAGCCTGCATGAATCTTCATTTCTCCTCATCATCTGTAGGACTGTATGACACACACAGGAGGAAAACATTTTAAGTACATCCTCCCAGCATGAGTTCAAAGGAAAATGAGCTGGACAAGATGTGCCAAAGGGTTTAACATTTACACCATTCTTATAGAGCATTGTTTTGTCCTTCATACTGTGTGAGGAGACACCCACATGTGTTTTCCACTTTCATTGTGAAAGCAGGAAATGTTTAATTAAAATCAAGCTTAACCCACTTTGTTTTTTCTTCATGCTAAAGTAACATCAGCTGCTAGGAGGGAGGATCTGTGAGTCCTGGAACACAAATGGCCTCACCCAGCAGAGGGAAGGAGCTGGAGAGATCCAAACAGATCTGCTGGGATGATGTGTGTGTCCCTGGGGTATGGAAACAAATTAGGTCATGTACCTGAAGGGGCAGGAGTTGTGGTGGGCTGGGGAAATTCAACCCAGATAGCTGTACTGGGCCAAACTCTGTTGCATTTATACAAAATTACAGAAAATAGGGATGGTAGGGAAGTCACCATAAGATACAATCCACCTGCCTTACTCTGTTCTGTCCCCCTGGTGAGCTGCAGTGGCTGGGAGTCAGGAGGGCTGAGGTAGGGACACCTGCAGGTACTGCACCCCAGCATCCTCCCAAAGCCAGCAGCTGTGGGTGGAGGTACCAAATCATTTAGAGAAACTCAGAGCCATGACTGATTCATATCCTCACTGGATCAGGTCATAGGAAGGACACTCCATCTGTCTTAATCTTAAATACAGATTTTATCATGCGTCCCCTTTCACTTGACAGGATCTGAAAGACTTTTCAGTCCCCTTCCAGTGGCCATAAAGTAACACAAATCTTTGTGTTTTGTTTAGTAATGCAGGGAACAGTCCTATGGTCATGAGTGGTTTGGGAGGAAGGTTAAGTCTTCATATTCTTTTTCCAGGGATAACTCCACTCCCAATTACATATCATTATGTGTCAAGCACAACTTCATTTTGCCACAGAAGGTGGTCTCAAGTGCTTTTTGCTACGGCACTTTGAGTGCCAGGAGAGGCACTAGTTCTCTCAGGAAAAAAGAAGTATAATTGTGTAACAGGAACTTTCCATGCAATGATTACAAGTAAAGTCCTTGGAGACATCCATCAGACCACTTTGGAGAATTCTATAGCATCAATGTAGTCTCTAAATATATTCTAAAGAATATAATTATTTCCAGTAACATTTTCACCAGCTCAGATGCTCTTGAAATGGAAGTATTCTTCAAATAATTCAGTGTTTTGGGTCAAATCTCTCTGTGCAATTTTCTTGTAGATGATGAGTGATCCAAGTCAAGCTAGAAGCAAATTAACGTTTGCAATTTTAATAAATTTCCCAGTCAGGTGTTAACTTTCTCATTTGCAAGGAAATTTTGAGGCAGCTTGTCAAAGCTGTGAAGTGCTATTTAAAACCCTTTGGGATTGTCCTATTTATCAACATAATCACTGGCATTTTTCTATAATTTAGATGGGGTCTTTAGTGCTTAGAAGAACACCAACCAGAATATAGTGCTAGCCAGGATCCCATTATCAGAAGACAACCCCTGCCCATGGAAGCATAATCCCTGTCTCAAACACCATATTAAAGTAGGCTAAAATTGCTTCCTCAGTTACCAATGGAGAATCTGAAGCTAAGAAATAAAAAAGTTACTTGAAATTAGGATTCCTTTCTTCCATGAAGTTGTAATATCTTGCAGCAAAGGGAAGGCTGAAAGACAATGGATTTAACTAAACATATTGTTGAGTTTATGAATTCAAAGTGGGAAGAGAATGGGAGGAATTATCCTGTGTATCAGTGCTGCAGTAGAAGAGGTTTTTCTCCAGCTTTAATCTCACTTCTTGTTTTCCCTTCATTCCCCCTTTGGCCCATCCTGACATCACCCATACTTTAAAAGTTTGACCCCTTCCTCCTGTTTTCCCTAGAGAAATGGAGGTAAGCAGAAGTTTAAATGAGCTCAGGGAAGAACTCAGGACAGAACAAGAGCATAAAGTACTGGGGCTGATAGGGCTGAAGTACAGCAGTGCTGTTTCCTCAGCTTTAGAGCTATAAAATGGCAAGCAGCAGCACACAAACGTGTTGTCATGACAATGAGTGGGATAACAAATAGGGGTTTCTTTGCATGGCTGATGCAGTGAGGGAAAGGTAACCAGGACAGCAATAAACACTTGAGAGAGTTCACCGTGTTGAGGAGCAAGGCAGCACAGAGTTTGAAACACAAATAAAGACAAATAATTTGTTATTGATGAGATGATCCAAACTTTCCTATCTGTATTGAGGGACAGCAGTACAGGGTAAGCTATTCCAGCCTGACCTAACACCTGCAAACTGACTCTTCTGCATGGCTGCTACATCACACTCAGCCCATCCAACCAAGAACGGTGCAAGAAGAACCTGTGGGTCAAACCCATAGTACAGTCTAATGCCTTGAGAATGTAAAAGAGGTGAGAAATTGAGAGATGTAGAAGAGAACACACTAAAAGTGCTAATAATTGCACATGCTAAGTGTGAGCCACAGCACAGTGCTCTTCATCCACTCAGCCTGGGTGAGTTGAAGGGACAGTGGACAAATCCATCAGTCACAGCTTGAAGACCCTGTGTGCTCATCACTGCAAGGCTGTCTGTGAAAAACAATCTGAGGTCATTCAGTTTTAAACCTTTTCCCCCTGTTTAAACCTTTTTCCCTGTCACTGTTCAGATCAGTGACATAGGAATGCCATGCCATGACCTGACAACAGGCTCCCACAAAATGTGCAGCTCTCTTGCTAAAGGATCCTTTTTTCCTTCTCTCTTGTGTTCATGAATTATTTACCTTTGATCCTAAGGAAGCAGATAATGGTTCATTTCAGACAAAAGACAAACTGATAGTAATAGATCTCTCAGTTCATAGGAGGGTTTTCTTTGTTTTCAAGTGAAAACCCAGTGGCTCAGATCCAGTCAGCTGCCTGAGTTTCTGGATGTGGCTCTTAAGCAAGGTTTTAAAACTCCATCCAGCATTTTTTAATTGATGAAGAGCCGTATTTTTGAGCTTCCAGAGAAGACATATCAACAGTAAGAAATAATGGAGTCCAGCCTGACATATTTAGTGAACTGTGTGGATCAGCCCATCCATGGGTCTTCTGTTTACACAAAATAAAATCTCTAGTCTTTTCTAGTCTCAGTGTCATCTCTCTCTTGAGGGAGACAGTCCTTGCTATGTTGAATTCCAAAGACAGGAATAGTCCATACCTTTCTGCTTGAGCACAACTGATCACATTTATCTTCTGCTTTGTGATCTGTTTAGAGATCTCTGCTCTTTTCTAAGACTGCTCCACAGCTGACTAGATCACACTAGCAGGAAGCTTTTCTTGATATTTCTCCTTCTTTTCAGCTGCTGTGTTCAAGTGTCTTGTCCAAAGCCATTCTTCAGGACATCTCCCATTATGTGCTAAACACACTCCCTTGCACAGAAGTTCTTCCCCATCCGTGTTCACAGCAATCCTTTCCAGGAGCACACCAGGTTTGTTATCTGTCTCACAGTGCTTATTTTCCTTCCCCTCACAGCTCACCTTAGCCCATTTCCTTCCTGCAATCATCTTCCTGTGAAATTAAGAGCACACGCAAGTCAAATAAAATTTCAAAACCAGGTCCTCCCTTGAAGGCACACCGGCTTTCAAGTCCAGCAGGGCAAACCTCAGTTCACCAGCTGAGGTTCTTGGGAATGGCTCCTGCTGGGAATCAAGTCCCTGGTGGTGGGCAGCACCCACAGACAGACCATCTCCATTTCACTCACCAAACCAACAAATGTGGGAACTGCCTAGCTAAGAAACTACTGCTTTATTTATGTTGCATCTAGGGAAGAAAGACAGCATATAATTTTGTATTGGAGCTACTCTATGCCATAAGCAGCTCATGGCACTGGGACTAAAAATACCCAAGTTATTGGCTTCCCACTCATACTGGAGGGAAAAATCTTGCACAGAAAAAGTTCTGTTTCTTCCTATTCTGTCACACATATGAGGAAAATGCCAGGCAAGTTTTTGCTTCTTTTTCCTAAGAATCTGCCTGTTTAGTATATATGTTGTTTTTAAAGGTATTAAAGTTCACCACTTCCAGACAACACACCACTGTTCTTACACAAAATGTTACTGCTTAGAGAAGAAGCCACATAAGGGTTAAATGTCCAAGGCTGGGAGCACATAACCAAGTGGGGATTGTAACTAAGGGGCAACTAGGCTCCCTTCCTGCTCAGTCACACTGCTGTCTGCACTGCAATGATTTCATTCACCAAAACACGGCCATGGACAAAGAACGGACTCTGCAAAAACAGCCCCTTATCTGCTCCTGCCTCTTGTCCAAGTCATGTGTGATTAGTTCAGTGACACAAACACCGCTCTGGAGCCAAGGCAGCTGCAGGAGCAAGCTGTGCTCTGATACAGCTCATGCCTTTACAGCAGTGTGAGAGCAGTAGCTACTGTCTAGCTGAGCCCAGGAGCTTCACTGTTTATAGAGCTGGAAGGAAAACAGTGTTTGATTCTAAGGGATCAAGCAGACCTGCTTGAGCTGGCAATCAAAAGTAAAAAGTCGGTCCTGATTTGTAACAATAACTGCAGTGAGAATGAAGTAAAGATTGGTTGTAGAGAACAAACGCAGGACTGAGAAACGTAATCCCCAGGTGGTGTTTAAACTTTTCTTGAGTTTTAATTTGTTGATAGGAAGCAAAGGGGTTCAAAGTACTTGGGGCTGGGGGGGTGAGGAGTAGGTGGCAATAGAGAAATTGAGTCTCTAAGTGCCATAATTCCAACCACATATTGTTTAGGCAATTACTCCTCTGAAAATTAAAACTGTGGGGAGCTTCATTTCAAATATACCTCAGCTGTGTGGGTTCTTGGATATCTGCTGTGAAAGCAGCTCTGCAGCTGCCTTTCTGTGAGTGAGGCACTGGTAGGCTTTCTTCACTCTACCCAAATAGTATTTTCAGTAACATTGATAGGAGATTATTCTACTGGAGATCTTTTGTCCTCTGTCAGCCCTGGTTAAAATTAGACAACAGGAGGAAAGACTTGAGAAGACAAGTTAGAATCATCATCATCATCATCCCCATGCTCTGCAGTCATTCCATCAGCATTCATTCCTGCCATGAATGGACCATGGAAGCGTGGCTATAACATATGCCGTGTAACAGACTTTCTGTCATCCTGCAGAAGCTTTTCCAATGCAAATGTTTTGATTCCAGTTTGAAATATCAATTTCATGCATTTTTCTGTTTCAGCTCCACAAAGTTCATTGAAGACCTTCACCTTTTATTTTCTTGCAGGCTTACAACATGAAAAGCAAAGCAAGCACACCGTAATAGCTCAAGGAAAAAGAATCAACCAGCAAACAAACAAGCAAAAAACAACCAGAATACAGAGCATTTAAGAAAGACCTCGGTCTTTCTAAATGTAAAACCTCAAAGAGTTTTAGGCCAGTATGATTTTTCTGGAGAGGGCATCTTTGCCACAAGAGAGTGTTGGGTGTTAAATAACCAAGACGATGACTCAGTACTTCCTTAGTTCACAGTAATGAGGTTATAGATAAACTTTTGTTAGTGCTACGTCTTCTGACCTGGTAGGACAGTCAGATTATTATGGTGTTGCTATGCAATCTTTTTCTAGTTTTTTTTAACACTACTTCATGGTGTTTCTAAAGAATCTTTGAAAACTGAGACTAAAACCTCTTTTCCCTCATCTGCTTTTTAGGACTTACACTGGAATATAACCCAGTAGGAAAAATGTTACTCATTGTCAATTATTCTAGAAGGAAAATGGTTTAGCTGATAAAGCCTTTAGAATCATGTTTATATTTTCAAAGGGCAAATAATTAAACAGTTTGGCACAGAAAACAAATGCTTAACTTTTCTGAAGAACAGAAAATATATGTAATGTTAAGCTTTTGTGAAGCAAAGATTCACTGCATCAAAGAAGTTGAAAGGCAATGGTGAAAGCAAAAACTGGAGACCATGACACAGGACCCACAGGGTCTGAGGATGAGCCATAGGCTAAAGGCCAGTCACTGAGGCCCAGATTCATCCCATTTAACTTCAGGCACTTAAATGAATTGGCTAATGTAGGAAGCTGGGCTCCCTCATTAGACAATGTAAAGAAAAAAGCTTCTTCAAAGAGAATTGAAGCACAGCCAGAACTCACATTTCTCTTTACTACATGTAAGAGAAGTTTAAACTCTAAAATTCAGTGATGCTTCTAACCCGAGACCTCACTTAATTGCATAAAGTTACTTCCCAGCCATCCCCGACTCGAGTCCAGCTGTCTCCAGTGCAGCCTAAATGGCTCTTGCTGTAATGTATGTCCATTCCTTCTTCTCCTGTATCCAGCAGAGAACAGTTTATTCCTCTCTTCTTTGCAGGAGCATTTTACACTGTCATTGTGTCCCCTTAGTGATGTCTCTAGAGTAAACAAACCCAGTTCTTTCAGTCTTTCCACTCCAGCTACAGTGTCAAGGCCTCTGGCTGTTCTCATTGCTTACTTTTGGGATCATGCCACTAGGCTCACATATTTCTAAAAGTTGGCACCTAAACCTGGACACAGGCATTGCCAGTAGGCCAATGCCAGGTGTTTATTTGCTACTCTATTTTCAATAGAGCAGAGGGATTATTTTATGTCTTGCATGTAACTCCTGCTCCTGGTGATTGTGCAAGCACAGCCACCGCTCCCCAGAGGCCTTGCAGCACGTCAGGATTATCAGACCTTTTCACTGAGAGAGAAACAAGGGCCTTGCCCCCTTAGTCCTGCTCCCACAAGAATGTCTTTTCATGGTATGGTAACTGGTGCCAAGAGTAATAAGGGCAGGAAATGGGCACAAAGAGGAAAAGACAAGTTCTTTGCAATCAGAGGCACCAATCCCACAGGCCAAACACCAATGGAGATGCTGAAGTTGCCTGTTACAATCCAACTTTGCAATGTTCCTTCTGGGAAATGTCATTTCTCCTGTCTGTCCCTTTGAATCCCTTCTTAACTTTCACCTAATGAATGTGGTCAAGTCTGCAGGAGGGCATTCCTGTACCACAGGCCAGATTCAGTCATTCTCCCACTTCACTCAAACTACCCACCCCTCTGTAAGACAACTGCAAGCAGCAACTGAAGTAGAAGTTGACAGCAATGCCAGCTGCCCGACCCAGTCTCCAAAAACATGTGACTTCAGAAAAAGTTGAATGAGAGGTGCCTAGGACTGGAAAACAGTGAGATGCCCTAATGCTCACGTCAGAAGCCCTCCTGTGTTCCTTCCAGAAGTGCCTCTCATGGGTTGGAGACTCATCCTTTGGGGAACAAAAGCAATGCCACAGGATATGGTTTGCAGTGATCCATGGGTTCTGTGGACAATACAGGAGCAAATGCACAAAGACATCAGGAAGGCAAAGAGTTCATAGAGAGCCTGTGGCCTGAGATGTGTTTGCATAAACAATCTCCCTGAATAATTATGAATAATTAATGTGTGACAAGTCCCAAACTCATTCCTGGACAGTCTGCAGAATAGAAGGATAAATAAATCATAAGGAACAAGGTGTTTGCTGAGTGACAGCAGCTAAGCTAACTACAATCTTAGCAGTTTCAGATTGCAAGGCTGCAGTGAGCAGCCTGTGGTTACTGTCAAGAACAGCTTGAACACAGGGGTGTCTCAATAATAGCTTTTCTATTTAAAATAGTCATAATATTCTGTATAGAGGAGACCTTTCAGATGAGGACTGCAAAGTGGTTCACAGCTATTCAGACTCACAAAAGCCCAGTGAGAGCAAAGAGAGTATTTATTAGATACAATTATGGCTTTGTTACTAATGCATTACAAATTTGTTGGCAGATGCAAGATTTTGCTACTCAGATATGAGGGAGTTATATTAAGTCTAACAGCTAATAGAGAAAACCTTAAAAAAAAAAAAAAAAGGTTGATCCTCTTTTTTCTCCAAAAACTTTGTATATAAAAGACAGGCATATCAATAATTTCTTGCAAATGTCCTTTATGTTACTTCATCATAAATGAATTTAGCTTGAAGAAACAGTGAGGTATTTGTATATTACTAAATGTCCTGTTGATTGAAGAGGATGGGGGAAAGGGAGATCTGGTTAAACTGACTTCAAAATTAGGCTCTTAAAATAAAAATTGAGATAAGACTCAATATTAACTTTGCTTCATCAGTCATTGAACAAAACTAGAGAGGAATCTGACAGGAGGGCTCACTGATTAAAGGGTCACTTTAGTATGCTTTTTGTCTTTTTTCCCCCTAGTTAAAACTGTATTTTAAGACCATAATTATTTTACTGAAAGATGTAGATTTATAGCTTTAAAGTCTGGCCAGATTTCAAAAAGTACAGAACACATGTTTATCCACTTTACCTCCTGGAAACAGGGGAATGCTGAGCACTTCACCTTACCATACCAGGTGTCTGTTGCCAAATGCAGACTGAAGAGCTATTTCCCAATAGGTGGTACCTAAAAGGGGATTTGCCATCAGAAATATTACTTGCAGAGCTGGAGTATCGTAATTTATTTTGTAATAACAAATTGATAAGCAAACAGGTGAAAAGTAAGGCAATTTATCACCATCTTACAATGATTTTATGACAGACTGAATAAATAAAAAAGGCGCATGCCCTGGTCCACAACTACTGAAAAGTAAAAGGTGACAAAAAGCTTAATCCAAAGAATCAGTTCCACCAAGAAATGGTCAGCAGAGGTGTCTCGTAACCAGTCAGAAAAGGTTATTAGCAGCAGATTTATTACTGTAAGCATTGCTTTAAACACTGGGAATGTGTTTAGAAGGAGGCACCACTGGATTCCAGGACTTTTCCTTCCCCACTTGCCAGAGGCTCAGCTGGTCTGCAGGTCAGTCAGGGCAGTGCATTAACTGGTAAGGGCTGAGCTCACCCACGTGCGAGATAAATGCAAATCAACCACTTATTCTGTGATGTCTGAAGTCCAGAAGTTTTCACTCCATGACAGGCATTGACTACATCTGAGGTTGATGTTAAGGAGGTTTAAACATTTTCAGCATTTTCCAGAAGCATGTATCAAAGACATTTATCAGAGAGGTATAAAGCAACAGGTTAGGAAAAAAAATGACAACACAGAATTAAAGTTGTTGCAATATATTTTCTTAAGATTATTTTTAATATTTGTGTTTTCTTATGCTACTTATTAGCAGCCTTGCATGGCTCTGCAAGACCCTCATCTAACACTGATGCATCCTACTATTTCTTCCTCTTTTAGCTAATCTTGCATTTATTTGCACCAAATAAAAGCAGTCTCTGAAAAAGCCTGTCACTGAATGTTTTAAACTGCCAAAAAGATAGGTTTGAAAGTTAAAATTTGTAATTCAGAATCCCCCAAACCTTCTAAAGGCACTCTTAACACCACAGAAAAAGGATCAACTATTTCACTTTTCACATGTAGTGACACAATTTCAGCTCTTCAGAGATCTTTCCCATGGCCCTACCCTAAGTTAGCATGAACCACAACTGACTTTTCTTGCTTAAAAAGAATCTAGAATGTATTTTCTCGCAGTGGGAGCCCTAACCCATGTCCCTACAGAATCCAAGGCCTCAGTGCTACATCTGGAGACACTCAGCCAACAGCACTGGGCTGACCAGACCTCTCAATCAGCCTCAACCATCGCCCACCATCACAGCCAGCTGGAGCTGACCCTCAGCCATGCTGCTCAAGTCAGTCTTTTGCCATTCAGAACAGAGATACAGATTTCCCACACATCCAAAAACATGGAATGAGTCTTTTTGAACATTCCAGGCACTTGCTTATGTGCTCTAGTTATCCATGAAGTGAAGGGGAATTAAATGGTCTCTGAATTCCACATTTCAGCACCCAGCATGTTGCTGGACACCAAAACACTGCTGCAGTGCTTTGTCATCAAGCCCACATATCAAGATATGGTTTTAAAGCACCAGGTTTTTTCCAGGTAAAATGTGAGATGGAGTTTCCCAAAGCATGCTACTGTCATCCTATGGATGGGTAAGCATCAGGATGGAGAAATAAGGCAACTCCTTGCAGCCAGTATGCATTGAAGCAGGAATAGACTAACATGAAACCTCGGAGGACTCAGTCATCACTCCTCTGCTGTCATCTCTGACCACAATCTCTCTGTATAAACAAAGGCTCTGGCCACTGCAGGGTTTTCTGGCCTGCTGTAAAATGTTTTGCCACCCCTCTCACAGGAATTGCTGATGCTTAAAAAAGAGGCAGCCTTTTCTCACAGTGCCAGTGTCTCTGTAGAGGAGTTGGGATGTCAAGAAAGTACAGGGGGATGTAGACAGGAATGCCCAGAAACTTGAGCAATTACAGTCAGTCGTAATCTGGATTAATGAGCACATAATTATTGCTCCAGATTAATATTAGTCCAGATTGCAAATAAAGTCCATTCTGGGAGAATTGAATGGTGTTAGTCCAACTCAGCCTTCTTCTGAATTTTGACTTTTTATCAACAATGAAACACAGATTTCAGGAGACAAGAAACACCACTTGGCTGTTCGTCAGCACCGTTTTGCTCAGTGTGTGAGAGGGAGACAGAAAGGCATATTGCATCTCTTTTATCACCTGAAGGGAATTAATGAATCAGTATTGTAAGACAGTCTCCTGATTACAAAAATACTCTGAACAACGGCTGGGTTGCTGTGACAGGGTCTTCCAGAGCATCAGGATTTATTTATGTGTGTTCAGATTGGTTTGGAGCTTTTCAAAACATTGATATGCTCAGTCCTGTACATACTAACCTTCACATCAGCCACAGCCCTTGAATGAACAGGAATTAATAAACATTCACTGCTTTGGACCCCCAAAGTCAAACTCAGGGTGTGCTTCCTACAGTAGCTCACACTTGTACACAGCAACCCCATGAAATTATACACACAGAATAAGGCTGGAACTTCTGTTCTTTGATACCTTTGCTTTATATTTTTCTGATATTGTTTAACTAAAATCAGCTACACACAGTGTTTGGAGCACTGTCACACGTGCTCAGGAGATAATGTCAATGGAATTGCGTGTTGTCACAGGATAACAGCCTCCCGCTGCTGCTGAAATGCCAAATTGAAGCTGAGGCATTTATGGAAAATAAACGTCAAGTCAAAGCCAAGATGTTTATTTTAAAAGCAAGAGACATGGATCTTGTGGCAATGTTCCATCATGTCTCTATTTCTCTAATAACAAATGTCTAGTGTGAATAGAGCCAAGTGATGATTTCTTCCTGGGCCAGCAGGGAGAGGGTGAAGCCGGATCACTTCACATGAGGACTCGCAGAGTTGTTTCTCACCTACTTTCCTGCAGGTATTAGTCAACTGTCCAGGTAGCAAACACAAAATGATTTACCAGATGCTAAGTTTGCAAAGAGATTAAGGAAGACAGCAGGAAGAAAAATGGACAGCAAATGCATTTTTAATTTGCTTTTAGGTCATTCTTTTTCTCCAGAGAAGGAATGACAACATGAGGCGCACTGAAATCAATGGGAGGATTTCTATTCTTTTCAGTGAACTTTGATTAATGCCTTAAGAGAACAAATAGCTCATGTTTTTAGAGGGAATTATGTTAATAATAGTGGTCCCTGAATTTGATTCATGAAGGCACAGCTGGACCAAGACTGGGCAAGGAAGACAAGATCCTTGTCTAAGGGGCATCACGAGGCACACAGAGCAGCCCTGGAGATTCAGGGATGGCTTACAGCAGCAAGTCAGAGCTGGCAACAGCAAATCCACTGCCCTAGCTACAGCTACAATGAGGGAAGGGGTTAGTGCCAGTGTCCAGCACCATTCTCAGTCTCCTGCCCCACTGCTGGTAGGGACAGAACCCATTCAACAGGATCCTCATCTTCCAATCTGTTTTGCAAGGAGGGAGGTGCACGAAGACAAGCTGGAAGCTGTGCAAAGCATCTCAAAGGACTGGGTTAAAAAAACACCCACATAGCTCACTTCAGTTCCTGAAATGCTGAGGTTTCACAGCTCCTGCCAACAGTGCTCCTCAAATGCAATGCATTTTGGTTCTCATCAGATCTACCTGTTGCTCATTAAAAACTGTGATTTGGAGAGCAAGTAGAAACAAACCATTTCAGTGCTGTAAGCTCTTCTCTTGACCCAACATAACATCCTTAAATAATATGCAAAAAAATGGAAGTATTTAAATCATGTTAAAGAGCTGCCTGAAATGCAAAAAAAAAAAAAAAAAAATTTCCAAAGAAATTTGGAGTTAAAGGAGATTTGCAAAAGGTAATGCTCTGAAAGGGGTTAAGCCCACAGTAAATATTTGGCTGTTCTGTGCTGCAAGGGCCAGAGGGATGTTCTGTACAGAATTTGTAAACTTGCTTATTTTTTCCTTTGGAGATACACTGTTTCCCAAAGACATTCTGGCTCCAGCTCTGATCTGACATTCCAGATTGACGCGTGTGGAACCAACACAGACACGGAGAAGCAACACACAATTATGTGTCTTCTGCTTTATTGCATACTTGTTAATAATTTCCTTTACTCCTCCAACCTTTCAGCTTATCTTCTCTTGTGGTGGGAAGAGACCTCCTGCTGGAGATCTGATAGGACAGCTTGATAGGCAAAGAGTTGGCATTTTATTAGTTTATGGTATTTATTAACTGTGTAAAGATATTGCAGCAGTAATGGATCTGGACAGATGACAGATGGATGGTGCTCCAGGAATAGCAAGTAAAACAGCTGCAGGGTATCCCCACCACTGCTTCAGTGTCATCTTGGGAAAAATATGTAAGATTTTATCAGAATTTTTTCTGGCTGATTTTATGCTAAAATGGACTGTACACATTCACAAAATTCATCCAAGCATCTCATCTGTGAAGGTTTTGGTGCAATGATGCACCATGGTTCTCATACTTACTTTAAGTGTTCCAGCTAAATGTAGAAAAGAAAAAATTGTTTCTATCCCACAGCTCCACTAACCTGGTTTCATATTATTACTTTTTTTTTTTTTTTTTTAGATCAGGATTACAGATACCAGACCTGGCCAAATACTCCTAGAAACAGCCTTTCTGTTTTTCATTTGGCATAAGGTCTCCCTCTGTTCTTGAAGATGTCATGCCTCCTTCCCTTCCCACTAAAGAGGGTCATGCTTTGGTCCAGCAGATGACGAGCAGCAAAGCAAAGTCCATGGGAACATGAGGGAATGGTTTGCCAAGCAGCAGGTCCACACTGGTGTGTGGCCTTTAGTCAGGGTTAAATAAACAGTGTGTAAATAAATAAATATTTTTTTTCCCAGGTTGTAACCTTGTAAATCAAGCCTAAGCCTAGAAGGGATTTTTATGGGCCAGCTGGAACAGCAGAGCAGTCCTAGCAGAATAAATATATAGGGGGAAGAAAATAACTGTGACTTCCAGTTGCTCCCAGAGTGCTGTGGGGAACATTTGGTGCTGCTGTAAAGACATGCCAATGATTTAAAAGGCAGGAGAGAGGGGACATTGTTCTCATTTACTCAGTGGTTGCTCCACATTATTTTAAGAAGTTCAATACAGTAAAATGCAGTCTTACAGCTTCAGAGCAGAACAGAGAGCCAAGCAGGTAAATGGAAATATAACCAAACAAGGTCCTAGCAGCAGGTTTCACAGAAGAGCAAGGGACCTGGGCAGGGATTTGCTCAGTTGGTTATCCAGGCATTGCAGCCTCCTGATGTTTCACGTACTTTACTGCTCATTACCAAATAATGGTACAGCATTACCAGCATTTTTAATGCTGGTAATTTTTTTTTAACATCATTAATACTTAGAGCGGTCTCTAGATTTCGTGGGTTTGACCAGACTGTGTAAAAGCTACTGCAGGCATTTTTAGAAGTCCAGAGAGATCTGTTCAACGCAGCAGAGAAAAGTCAGAAAAGGGAGCTGGGGCTCCCCCCTCCCAGCCCAGCAGTGGCTTGGTCCGGCAGGGCTGGAGGAGAAGGGGAAAAGAGGATTCGCAATGGGGAGATGCAGGGGACAAGCGGCAGCCGCAGTCCCTGCACGGAGCTGGCAGCATCATCCCCTGGAGCGGGTTCTACGTGGGGGCTCTGGGGCTGCCCAGGATGGGAGAGGAGGCACTGGGGACAGGGGGCTTGCGAGCGCGGCACTTGTCCCTGCTGGGAACATCCAATGAGAGGGGATGTCGATTACTTTCCAGTGGAGAATGGTGCTGACAGTGCTGGCATTTTGCTTTTTCTAGGGATAATGAGAAGTAACTTCTGCTCCAGAAGCCGGTAGGAGCCCACCCTGCCCGTATCCCCTGTCTGCTCTGCGGCTGCTGGGCACAGGCACCCCTTTCCCAGGACATCCACGCTGCCGTGCGGGAAGGGAGCTCTGTGCCCGGAGCTATGTGCCAGGCAGAGCGTAGCCAGAGCAAAGACGGGGGTCCGGGGGGGTCCGGGCGGGGTAGCGGCAGGGATAGCGGCAGGGATAGGGGAAGGGATAGGGGCAGGGGTAGGGGCAGGGATAGGGGCAGGGATAGCGGCAGGGATAGGGGCAGGGATAGGGGAAGGGATAGGGGCAGGGGTAGCGGCAGGGATAGCGGCAGGGATAGGGGCAGGGATAGGGGCAGGGATAGGGGCAGGGATAGGGGCAGGGATAGGGGCAGGGGTAGGGGCAGGCTAGGGGCAGGCTAGGGGCAGGGCAGGGGCAGCGGTACCGCCGGTGCGCGGGCGGGGCGCTTCGGTCCCGCTCCCTCGGTGCCGATTGGCGGCGGGCGGTTCTGGGGCGGTGCTGGGGCGGTGCCGGGGCGGTACCGGGGCGGTGCCGGGGCGGTGTCGGGGCGGGCCCGTCCGGCGGCGCGGCGCGGGGCCATGCGGCAGCCCCCGGGCGGTGGCAGCGGCGGCGGCGCCGCCTTCCTGCCCGCGGCGCGGTGCGGAGCGGCGGCCGGAGCGCCCCGCACAGCCATGGGCGATGGGTGGCTGCCTCCGGACTGCGGCCCCCAGAACCGCTCCGTGGCCGGGGTGACGGCCGTGCCGCCCGGGAGCAGGCAGCTGCCCGCCGCCGAGCTGTCGCAGCAGTGGGCTGTGGGCATGAGCCTGCTGATGGCCCTGGTGGTGCTGCTCATCGTGGCCGGGAACGTGCTGGTGATCGCGGCCATCGGGAGGACGCAGCGGCTGCAGACCCTCACCAACCTGTTTATCACCTCGCTGGCCTGCGCCGACCTGGTGATGGGACTGCTGGTGGTGCCCTTCGGGGCCACGCTGGTGGTGCGGGGCACCTGGCTCTGGGGGTCCTTCCTGTGCGAGTGCTGGACCTCCCTGGACGTGCTCTGCGTGACGGCCAGCATCGAGACCCTGTGCGTCATCGCCATCGACCGCTACCTGGCCATCACCTCGCCTTTCCGCTACCAGAGCCTCATGACCAAGGCTCGGGCCAAGGGCATCATCTGCACCGTCTGGGCCATCTCTGCCCTGGTCTCCTTCTTGCCCATCATGATGCACTGGTGGCGGGATGACGACCCCCAGGCGCTGGAGTGCTACCAGGATCCGGGCTGCTGCGACTTCGTCACCAACAGGGCTTACGCCATCGCCTCGTCCATCATTTCTTTCTACGTCCCCCTTCTCATCATGATCTTTGTGTATCTGCGGGTGTACAGAGAGGCCAAGGAGCAGATGAGGAAGATCGATAGGTGCGAGGGCCGGTTCTACGGCAGCCAGGAGCAGCCGCAGACGCCCCTGCCCGCTCACCCTCACCACCAGCCCATCCTCGGCAACGGCCGAGCCAGCAAGCGAAAGACCTCCCGCATCATGGCCATGAAGGAGCAGAAAGCCCTCAAGACTTTGGGCATCATCATGGGAGTGTTCACCCTCTGCTGGCTCCCCTTCTTCCTGGTGAACATCGTCAACGTCTTCAACAGGGACCTGGTGCCGGACTGGCTCTTCGTTTTCTTCAACTGGCTGGGCTACGCCAACTCCGCGTTCAACCCCATCATCTACTGCCGCAGCCCCGACTTTCGTAAGGCCTTCAAGAGGCTGCTCTGCTGCCGCCGGAAAGCCGACCGGTGGCTGCACGGCGGCGGCGGGGAGCTGGCCCGGCTGCCCGGGGGCTTCATCAGCACCGTGGGCTCCCCCGAGCGCAGCCTGGCAGGGACCTGGTCCGACTGCAACGGGGGCACGCGGGGCGGCAGCGAGTCCAGCCTGGAGGAGAGACATAGCAAAGCCTCCGACTCGGAGTCCAAGGTATAGGGGAGCGTGGGGGGCCGCGTCGGAGCCGGGACAGGCGGGAAAGGCAGGCAGGGAGACACGCAGGAGCAGAAATCCCCGGCAGCTGCCTGGTGGTAACGCTATTAGCGAGCAGGACGATCCCTGCCTTGGCAGGGGGAGTGCGGGTGTTTGCTTAGGAATAAAAGCAGGTGAACTGGTGTGCGACATACCTCATCCGAAACTACAGAAAACAGGAAACCCACTGACCGGACAACAAAGGAAACAAACGGCCCATCCCAGAGACAGCCACCGCGTCTGTAGGAGACGCGCTGTCGCGGGGACTGTGGCGGCAGCGCCCGCGCTCGGGTGACTGTCCCAGGACCGTGCTGGTGGCCGAACCAGCGGGCGGTGCTGGCCCTTGGCGGCTGAGTTCGGCTTCAGCTGGGGTCCGGCCACCCCCGCCTGGCCCCGGGGCTCATCCCCTCTCCCAGGGCACCGGGATTTTGGGAGGCGCGGGGTCGGTGCTGCAGGTGCTCCGGGCACAGAGCGCGGCCGGCAAAACGGAGACCTGCTGGGAAGATGAGTTTTAAGCTCGGAGTAGCCGTGCTCTCCTCGTCTGCAGAGTAGCGAGAGATAAAATAATGAGCAATGAGGAGCACTGGTATATTTTGAAAGGAGGTAAAACAACCCGACCCACACTCTTGAGCTTATTCCCTGTGCATCAGCCAGCAGTGAGTTACTGTGCTTATCTCCTTCGGCCAGACAATAGCAGTCAGGCTGAGAAACTTCTACCTCAAACTGTGCATATTGTACAGGGGAATGAACGGACCATGTTTATATTAAACAGCATATTTACATACCACTAATAGGGTTTTAGGACAAGGGCCGGGGAGGGAGGGGTGAGGAACCTTCTGCAGCTTGTTCATTGTAATTACAGATGAACGGGGGGAGGGGGGAGAATCCTGGCAACCAAAATTTACTGCACACTTTTTTTAAAAAATGGCGACAAAGTCTTTTTTTGCACAGTGTTAAAGAGTTGTAAAGTTATTTGAAGATATTACTTGCACACACGTACATACATGCAGATTGAAAAGGAAACTGCGGTTTGCATAACACCGACCCTGAACCTGATTTCTGGTTTTGTCTGATCTGTTATAGTTTTATTGAGAGAGTGACTTTTTTTAATATTATTTTTTGAAGGTACTGTAAATATATCCATATTATAAATTAAAATATCTTAAGAGACTTTATTATTTTTATTTTTATTTCCAAATGCCCACGTGAATCTGCTGTTATTTTAGCACTTGTGTGTCATTTCCATTTTTCTCTGTGTTTGTGTTTTATAACATATTTATACTTTGGTGCAATTTACTACTGTGTAAGTAATTGGTCTATGTGCAATAAATACCATTGCAGCACAAGCAAGTGTGTCTCTATAGGTTTTGAAAAAATATCAACCTATAATGGGAAGAACAGCATTTGTTTTTCTCCAAAGATGGCTCAGATTACCAATACAACTTGATCTAATGGCTTTTCCTGACACAACGTTGTAAAAAACCTGTTTGAAACCCAGTATGGTTGTGTTCCTGTTGCAGTGAGGTCCACTAACTTCCCTTATTAATGGGAAAAAATTAATGGCTAAAGACAAGGTGTTTCCACTCTGATAATGAATACTCATTTTCTTGAACTATTCCTTTCTGGAATATATTCTTCTCTTTTTTTTTCTTTTCTCTTTTTTTTTTTTCTTTTGTTGTTGTTGTCATTGGAGTACCTGGCTGGGAGTCAGGAGACCGGAATATTTAAGATTACAGAGGACGCTTAATTTGAAAGCTTAAAATGGTCTTGAGTAGCAAGAAATCTCTGTAAGCACTACATGCCACCCCACAAGTAGGTCCACCTCATGCTGACAGCAGGCCTGATCCTGCCCAAGCAGGTCATGAAAACTGAATGTTGTATTTTTCATTGATCTGAGTAAGGAGTTACAGCAAGCAGAAGTGCTGCAGCTTTGTGTCCCTGCTCCGAAAGATTGTCTTCCTTTATTGCTTTATGAAGGTGTGCTCTATCCTTGTGGTTTCATTACTGAAACGAGTAAATGGCAGGCAGAGAAACAAAATGACAGTGCAGAATAAAAGTGAAGTATTTTTTAACTTTATTAAACTCAGGAGTATAGCTTAATTAAATATCAGCTCCCAGGAACAGCACTTCCCAAAGCGAGTTCTTCAGGGTGGTGGCTCGTGGTTTGTTTTGGAAACCAGTTGTTCATTTTTCTTTGTTTTCAAAGTTAAGGAATTTGTCCTTTGCAATTTCTAATGTTGTATTTTCAGGGGGAAAAAAAAAGTTACTCTTTTTATGCAAATACAAAATAAAGGGACCGGAGAAGTAAATAATACTTTTCCATTGATGTCACTGGAGTTTGATGTGAGCTGCAGTTGATGGTGTCTTCCTTGATAACAGTGAAATGGGTCCTTAAAATGCTGGGGTGACATCAGATCAGGAGCTAAGTGAAGTGGGCTCTGCCATCAAATAATTAAAAAAAAAAAATCTGGTTTTATCTTTGATTACAGCAAACACAACAGGACCAAAAGGGTGCCCTGGATGGTGATGTCTGATGCCAGCAACTGCAACGAGATGCTGGCTGTGCATGTCTGGGATGGGATGGGATGGGATGGGATGGGATGGGATGGGATGGGATGGGCAGACAGCGCTGCTCTCCTTGTGCATGTTATGGACCACAGAGCCAGGGCAGGGCCAGGTTCCTGCCTGCCGGGTAGAGCAGGGCAGGATCCCAACACCTGTCTGGGAACTGAAGTGAGTGTCAAGCCCTCATCCTCAGCAGGGTGCTAGATCCTGGGGAGGCACAGGGCCTCCTGCATGGAGCAGGACAGCCTGATGGACTTGGCTCTTCATCTCATAAATCACTTCACACACTCAGTTTTAACTATCCAAACACTCCTGTCCTTAGACTTTAAAAAGTGGTGACATTTTTGCCTCAACAGGGTCCAACTTAGGTGGGAAATTTATGGCCAGAGCTTGCTCTGCTTGCCCTGCTGAAGAACTGTACTGGGTGATGCATCTCCTGGACAAGTGTAATGGCACTGAGGTAGGATGAGTTTAGCCCACTGACCTCAGAAGGGCCAGCTGTGTCAGCAAAGCAGTCAGGATTTGTCTGCTGTTGAATTTTTGCCAGTTGAAAACCTGCTGGAAGAGTCTGGAGGCTGACACGTTGAGTGCCTTCGTAGAGAGCTGAAGTAATCCCACTGGCAGCCTGCACAGGGCATGCCAGTCCATCTTGCACAGCGTGGAAAAGGCAGTGGCACAGTAACAGTGAGGACAGAGCAGGACATGTGGCACACACGTGTGCAAAGAAGGGGAGGCTGCTGGCGAGCAGTCTGCTGTGGATCACACTCAGAACAGGCTGTTCTATGCAGGGAAGAAGGATACTCTGGGAAGCGTTGTGGGGCAGCTGAAATACTCTGGAGGCAATGAGTCAAACACTCAGGATGAATATTTTTTTCTGACGAAAACCAGACATGGATTAGCAGTTGAAGCTGCAAGTCAGAAAGAAAAGGTGGTAGGCATGCGGCTGCACACGTACGTGGGCAGGAAAGCAACAGCAAGGAGCTGCAGGCCTGCAGGGAAGGGAGACACAGGTAAACCAGAAATCCGCTCAGAGAAAATGTCCTGCAGCTGCCAGGGCCAGAATTGTTTGGCGAGGATGCCTGGAGACTTCCACAGGGAAGACGCCTGATTCTCCAAGGCGCCGGCCACACTCCGTGCAGTGTTTGCTCAGCACTTCTGAAAAGAAGGCTGCCTCTCTCCACATGTTTGAATGGGAATAGATGGGCTTGAAGGGCTGGATTCAGTTTTGTGTGGGCTCAGGGAGGTTGAGGCTGTTTCAGACACACAGCAGGCTCTGCAGAAGGACTCCCCACCAGTGAGAGCTGCACAGAAGCCCTCCTGCAAATCCGCTGCACTCTGAGACTGCAGCCCTCAGCACCCACTGTCTATAGCTCCAAGCAGCATGGAACTATGTGCAAAAAAGGTGGCTTATGATCTAACCTGTGCATTTGACAGCATCAGCTGGGTCTTTGAGTTGCTGCATGCACTGGTTCTTATGCAGATGCTGCTTTCCCTCTTGGGTATCCATGTGTCATCAACTATAAGGACAACTTCTTTATCGGCGTTTTTTTTTTTTTCCTAAACCCTATCTGAAGCTGAGGTTTTATTAACAGCCTTGAAGTGGCTATTTTGCAAAACTTCCTTGTGCTGCACACTTTCCTAATTTATTGTAATTTCCCGTCTGGTGGAGTGCACTTACTTCCTTTATGTAATATATCAGCTGCAGGCCTGGAAATTGGGCAGCTATGTACTGAAAAGAGCAGGCTTTCGTGAGGCCAAATGCGGTCAGGCATCATTGCCACTGGGAGCAGAATTTGACCTGATAATCTAATCTCATACAAGAGACTACCTCCAGAAAAGTATTGTTACCAACAGCAAATGACCTCTGCTAATGAAGCTGGAGCAATTAGTCCTATTTAAAGCTGTCGAGAAAATGTTAACTGCTAAACAACAGTTAGTGCTGGATAGTTCAAATAATGAGTGTTTTGTTTGCTGGTGTGTGTTAGGTGATGTGTTGGGAAATAATTATCCTTTGACTAGCAGCCAGCTTTGTACTAATCAGAAAGAAGTCATGTTCTGTTTGAAGGATTATACCTAAAAATAGTTCTGTTACCACCACATCAACGAGCAAGATGAAGTAAATTCACGGCGATGTACACACCTTGCTAACGTTTCTCTTTTCATCCTAAAAACTCATTGTTCAGCTGGGACTTTCTGTTTGATTGTGTCAAGAGCACTAATGTGATCTCCTGCAATAGCACTAAGCACACTCTCCCCGTGGAGCATTACCCTATGCACCACTGACTCGCTTTCAGACCCTGCCAAATTCCCAAACGCCCCAGGAGGAAGTAAGGATTCTTTCTCTTCATATAAACAATCACGCATAATGTAAGATCAACAATATTTTTTGACAATCATGTGGCAGAAGAAATTGATCTGCTTTTTCTCTGAGATGTTTGTATGCCCGCCCATCTGCAAGGAGCAGCCGCCCATGGTAACAGCAGGTGATTTATCCCTGCAATTCAGTAACTTCAGCCTGCCAAACTCTGCTGGGAAAAGGATAAAAAAGGTGATGCTGGTGAGCAAACACAGGATTGTCAATGCAAAAAGGAAAACTGGGGTATCTTTGGCCATGCTGTAGGTGTTGACTTTTACTGGTAAAGTGTAATTGGTTTGGAGAGGGATACACCAGAGACACTGCAGAAACACAGGTTAAGAAGTGTGAGAGGTTAGACATTCCATATAGGACCATGCCACCAAAGAACTGGCAGTTGAAATATGCCCAAAACATTCCTAGAAGTTTTTCTTATTCTTTGTGGATAGCAGCAGCAGACTAAAGTACACCTGAGCAGCTTCCAGCTGATGTAAAGCCACAAGGCTCCCTGGCCAGCCGCAGACACATGGGACCCCCTCAGCATTTTCTCCTCCTCTCCAAGTGGTTCCAGCTGAGTTTTGTTGGACCTGGGCCACCCCCCAGCCTGGAGCCACCCTCCTGTTCCAAACAGGAGGTGCCTGGATGCCTCAGGGGGTGGCAGTGCTGTGGGCAGGTGCTGTGGGGTGCAGGGTGTGCCCACGCTGCCCTGGCTGTGCCAGGCGTGCTGGCACCGGCTGCCGGCCGTGCCCCTGCCCTGACTCATCCTCTGTCCTTCCAACCAGCCACAGAATCGGCCCTGCCGTGCTGGAAATGGAGCAGAGTTTGGGTTTGTTATGTAAACTGGCAATCAGCTTCCTGGTTCACCAAAACCAGGAGCTTGGTACTCACATTTGCTTCACAAGTTAACTTTTTTTCTGCCCTGCCCCACTCAGCTTCCAGGTTTTTCATTGTAGTGTTTGTCTGCTTGGCCTTAGCACCCAGCAGCACAAGTGTTTTTTTTGTCTGTGCCCTGGCAGCTGTTTGAATCCAGATATGAAATGTACCAGGTGCTGGGCAGTGTCTGGGTTTGGTTGTACCCATTCCTTTCAGGATTGATGTTCAGAGTTATTAATATGGGCTGCACCAGAGTGCAAAATTCCCAGACAAATAGGAAATGAGTCCTGACCTCCAGGTTCACAACCTAAAGCAGAAAGAAGAAGCTTACAATTTGCAGACTTTTGCCACTGGCATGATTAGCAGAGCATCTCAGATGTAATGGTGTACCCTTCCCATCTGATCCTGTGTAATGCACCAAATCCTGTTGTCCTTAATGAGATTAAATGAGGATTTTTTACTAGTTCAGTGCCTTAGCCATTAGCAACTGTTGTGTGTCTCTAGGCAGTGATGTACCTTTGCAAGCCTGGCCCAGTGTCTCTCTCAAAGCCATGATATTTGGCTTCTTCCTACTAAAATTATTTTGATAATTGCTCTTAAGCTCATTGGCACAATACTTTGAAAGGCAGATCTAAGTGTATACACCAAAGAGGTAAACAGAGACACTAAAGAGCTCAAAATCTCAGCAGCTGCTAGGTGTATAAATATTTCAGCTACCAACAAGTCATTTTGCAGAGTCAGGTGAGTGCTGCAGCCCCCTTAAAATCTGCAAGCTGCCCTCCCTCAGAGGGGGACCCTGCCACTGTAAGGAACAATTGCAGGGACAGCAATTATAGCTCATCACAAACGATTTTTCCAGGTGGTAAAATTTGAACAATGCTTTGCTGCCAAAATTTAGATACCTCTTGTTAAGAAGAAGGAATCGAGAAAAGCCCCCAGCAGGAATTCCTAGTGGGGAAGGGAGAACAGTGCTCAGGGTTAAAGTTTCCATGTGCAGATGGAGAGCCCCTCACTGACTGGTCCAGTGAGGGTTACAGACCCTGGTGATGGACAAATGCCATCCACCACAGCCACCCCAGGGACACTCTCTGTGCCCCCCATCACCTCCCTGTGCTGCCGCTCGCGTGTACAATGTGTGCCCCTCTCACCTGCCCGAGTGTCAGAAGGGACCCCAGAGGTGTCCTGAGACACAAAGTGAGTGCCAGCCCGCGCTGCCACCCTCTCATTGTGCAGTGGAGGGAGGAGCGCTTCCTCTTGGGCTGGAGCAGGTGAACTGGGAGATGTCCCACAAAGCTCCCATTGTTCCACAGCTCGCCCGCTCGCAGAGCCCGCCTTCAGCCAGGGGTGTTTTGTTTGTCTGTTCTTCCCCTAAATGCTCACTTGGGAGCCGTCAAATAAAATCTCAATTAGCTCACTTAGGACACGCAGGGCGGCGTGGGATGTGTTTGCTGGCAGGCAGCAGTCCCTGGCAGGCAGCGGTCCCTGGCAGGCAGCAGTCCCTGGCAGGCAGCGGTCCCTGGCAGGCAGCGATCCTCGCCGTGGGCACGGGAGGCAGGAGGGCGATGTGGGACTTGCTGCTCACACACAGCCCCGACCTGGTACCCTGGCGGGTTCCCGTCGCCAGACTAGGACAGCCACACCACCAGTGCATCCAGGCTGGATCTGACACGGGAGCAACTGTGGGGATACTCACAAAACAGCTTGTGTCAAATACTCGGGCTTTTTGGAGCTTTTATCTCATATGCAGCACAAGGCAGGTGCTGCAGTAATTGCCAGTCACAATGGGTGTTGTAGCAGTGCTCTAAACCACCTTGAGAACATCCACGTGAGAGGTTTTGTTCCTGTTTCACTGCCAGGCAGTTACCAGCTGTCTGGCAACAGGGTAGATCCCTGTCAGTGGTTTTCAACATCAGCCCGTCCAAGCCAGGGCTAGCACTTGCCCCCTCTCCTCCCCAGCCCTCAACTCCCATCCCATGTCCTGCTTCCCAGCCTGGCTCCATGCCTGTGCTGCTGCATGGGCAGTGGGCTCCTGTGGCTGGAAACCAGCCCTTTCAGACAAGGTTTGTTTCAGCTCACCCAGCAGGTTGCACAAACAGAGGTAACAATTGGCATAGGAAGATGCAGAGAGATGGGTTAGGGATCATCTGTTTTGGTAGCAGCCCTGATTTGGCTCCATCACTGTGATCACCAATCTCATGTCCAGTGCAGAAGCTGAGACCCAGACCAACCGTCTCTGGCCTATTGTTTTGCTTGACTTGTGCTGAAAAAAGAGGACTTGCCACCCAAACCTTCCCTCCCTTTCAGAAGTTGCTCTGAATATTCTATTCAGAGGCTTAGTGACTAAGCCACTAAGCTTCCTACCGTATGTGAAGAGTCAAAATAAATTTAGTTTTTTATAAATACTGGTGCAATAGAAAAAGAAATTTTTTAAGTCTGATTATTTCCAAGACCACAGCAAGGGGCATGGGACAAACTTTTGACAGAGATTGGGACCAGGGCAGCTAAAAGAATAACTCATGTGGGTCACAGCACTAAACTGTCCTCAAATGCAAGAGGGTGACATGGCCACAAGCCAGGGACAGTGGAAAAATAATTCCCCAGGAAGAGCAGCTCTGTTTGCCCAGAGCATATGTATGAACCCCAACACTCATGGGCACCACTGAGCTGTTAGGGGCTTGTGAGCAAACCCCATCATGTGTGTCTGCTGGTGAATGATGTTGAGCAGCTTTTATTCCTGCACACTTCAGTTATGTGGGAGCAAGGAATGTGGTGATAAAAAGGCTGGAATGATTTCAGTGCTGTATAGTTTCCATTAATATATTTCTCGTTATATAACGCTGCCATCACAGTACAAAATCCAGTAAGGTGTCTTTTAGGAAGGTGGAACTTTTCTACATAGCTGCAATTAGGTAAGTGGGGCTGTAGAGCAGGCTGGGCTTTGATCAGACAATTTTTAATTGCACCGGATGTGTTTGGGCTACTGCATGGTATGAATTTCTTTGCCTTTAGGTTACAAGGCACCTCATAAATTAAATGGTTGATGTTGTCAAATGCATGCCATTAGCACTCCGAGCAGATAATCCTTCCCATGGCCTCATTGGAGTCTATCTCAGAGCCTGTCTCCAGATAATGGCCTGGAAGAAGAACAATGGTGCTCCCAGCTCTCAGGGGCCTCCACTCTTCTGTTCTGTGCTTCAGAGAAGAAAAATTATCATTATCTGCATGGCTCAAGCTCTCTTTGAAATGCAGTTATTTTTCACTCATACACTCCCAAGTATTTTTTCATGTGATATCAGTGAGAAACTTGAAACCCCTTTTGAGAAGAGAAAGATTTCCTGCAGCCCTACTACTAAAGAAAATGGATAGATCAAGTAGTAAAGTTCAACGACTTACTTAGCGTTAAATAAGAAAGAGAATAATGAATTGGATTTTGTGTGCCTGGTTTTCCTCTGCAGGGAGCAGCCAGGCTAATGGATTTTCATTGCCTTGTGTTCATCAGCCTAGGTGAGTTCAAAACACTCTTGCCTTTTTATGTTCTCCTTTCCCTACCCACTTATCACAAATTCAAGTATTTGGAGATTAGCAAACACATAGATTTGCTGCCATCAGCACCATCTTGACTGGGGAGGAAAGCACAGGGTTAACCCCCTGCAGCCAATGATGACTTTTGGCTGCATGGGCATCTGTATTTTACGCCTGGTAGCTGCAAGTAGACAATTCCTTACCTAGGCTGGACACTAGTTTCCTACTATTATGAATTCAGGCTGTAATGTCCTTCAAAAAAGACATTATTTCCCCACTGGGTTCACCAAATATTTGTTGGGTCTCCAAACCCTCCTCTTTGTTTACAGGATTTGCCAAACATGCCGTAGGGCTTTTATTGGGGAAGGAAGGGAGGTGTCGGAGGAGGAAACTGTTACAAAGTTATTTAACATAAACAACTCTCTCCTGTAAACTCCAGGCATGGTTTGGCAGGGAAGAGGTTAAAGCTGGGGGTGGATGGGGAGATGCCCTCATTAGGGCAAAGTAATAAATGGCAAATTGAAAAGTCCAGGGAGAGACACAGGAAGAGATGAGCTGACCCTAAATGGGACCCTAAATGGACTCCCTGGCTTGCTGGAAGCCCTCTGCTGCTCTGACCTCAGGGTTTGGACCTGGTTCCTCCCTAAGGCATGCCAAAGCTGGGGGATGCTCAGACAGAAATTCTGCAGAACTGATTTGGAGTCATATTTCAAAGGTGAACCTGAAAGGTTTCTACAGAGCCAGAAATTGCTACTTCCTGCCCCAAACCTTTGCTGGGTCTGCCAGCGCTGCCCAGAGCCAGGGAGCTGCTCTCTGCCCACTTGGAGCAGGATTTCCGTTTTCCTACCAGCCTTGGTGCCTCAGGCTTTGTGGTCTGTTTTTGTCTGAATGGGAAATGCATAATGACAAACAGTTTAAACAACTTATGGTACAAGGAAACTTGCTGGGGTACAGTACAGGACTCTAATTTGTTTCCAAGGAAGTGATGCGCCCTCCAGAAGCACTCCACTCAAGCACTGATATTCCAAGAGCAGGTTAATTCCTGGCCATCCTCAGTGCTGCCTTCAGCCCCCAGCTAGGCTGGTGCTCAGGCACAGTTGAATGCCTGAGGTTCAGGGAAGGTCTGGCTGCTAGAGCTGTCCTGGCTCTTGGTGTGTTGTGTGGGTAATTCTGGTCACCTGGTGCTGGGGAAGGAAAACCCAGGAGCCACAAAAGCCACAGAGGAATTCTCTTGTTCTATTTCCAGCCCTGCTTTTTAAGACACAAAGGGTTTCAGATCAGATGCAATTCTGAAGCTTATCTGTGTGAATATTTCACTGCTTATCCAAGCAGAACAAAAACCTTCAAACCTTCTGAGGTCTATCCATCAAAAACCTTATCTCCCCATGTCACAATTTGGCTCCTGGCTGCTGCTGCTTGGAGCCTCCCGCCACCAGCTTCCCATCTTCCCTCTCTGTGCTGCTCCACAGCATTCTCCACAGCCACCCTGTGGTCACAGACTCCCTGCCACTTCAGTGCTGGCCTCTGCACTGCATGCAGGAGCAGCAGGCCTGTGCTGCTGCATGCTCTGCAGCCAGCCAGCATCCTGATGGGCTGCATTTGTGCTGCTGTGTCACAGCCCATGGTCTGCATCCCCCCCTACACGTACAGAGTCTGGGGTATGGCCAGAGCCGTGGCCAGAGCAGAGCACACTGACTCTGCCTGGCCCCAAGAATGAGGAACATTTGCCCTTTTTTAATGGGATATTAATGAAGCTTGGATAAAGGAATGCTGTCTCCTCTATCTGAGGTTCCAAGACTGAAATATCCAAGGAGAATGCTTCAGATCCTGTCCCACCTGGAAGCTGCTGCTCCCCTCTGGCAGAGGCACCACTGACATGGGGCTGCTAAGAGATCTCAAGGAGCACCTTAAAAGCCCAGGCAGGCTCTACCCCTTTGTATCTGAGCATGGCACCTGAACCACTGGGAAGCACCAGGAGCATGGCAAGAACACAGGGGAGGCATCAGCATCATCAGCCATGTGGAAATTCCTGGCCAAGTAAAACAGCTGCACAGTCAGACTTAGTGCCCAGTTTATCCCTGTGTTACAGAGCTGTGCCAGGAGAGTCTCTGCAGTGCCTTGGGACCAGGGCCACAGGATTTTTTTTGCTTTGAAGCTGAGCTGGCACAAGAAGTTGTCTGCAGCCATCCTGTCAAAGCCATGGCCAAAAACAACAGGGTGAAGTCTTTGGAAAGAGCCACCCATGCACAGTGTCACTGATTTAAACTGGGGACCTGGCTGGCTCAGGGCTTGAGAACAGCTTTTATGCAGGTCAGAGGTTGAGACCCTGTGCACCATGGTGGGGATCAGAGACCACTGCTGCTTGGTACTGCCTGGACTCAGCCCAGATGCAGACAAGCTTCAGCATCAGGGTGGCTTTTTCCAACAGGGACCATTTTCCTATGGTCCTTTTCACAGGAGACTCTGATGTGTGGGTTGGTTTTGCTCTCCTCCCTGTGGTTTTAATTCTTTTCTCTGTTTTGATGGTCAGAGTGGTAAAGCTAATTCCCATCTCATATAAAACAATGAATTAGTCTCAATAACAAGAGGCTAAATGTCCTTTTTATACTGTGGTGTATGATAAGCTATTTATAAATTTCATATCACTGCTGGATCGTAGTCAGAGTTTAAAATAAAGTTTGAATTTAACCATAGTTTTCCAGTGTTGACAGATATGATAAATACTTTTTTTTTTCTATAAAACCTACTTTCAGCAGTGTTTTGCAAAAATCATTAGAAGCTAAGGATAATTTCTGTGGGTTTTTTTTATTCTTTGTTTTTCTCCATGTTCCAGTGTTTAGTTTAATGTTACATTCCATTATAGAAAAAAAAATTGTGTCTGTGGTAATCTGTTCTCCAAGGCCTCTGCTTAAGAGATGGAAGGATTTTCCTTGAGAAGACCAATGGAAAGAGGTGTCAGCTCATGTCACAGAGGCCTTGGGGCAGTTGCAGCACCTCTCTGAGGAAGAACCAGCCCTCAGGGCACTGCTGCAAAGCCCACTGGCAATTTCACAGTGATTAAGCAAATCTTGGGATTTCAGGTGGCCCCACAAGAGAGCCAAGAGGGCACAGTGGGGCAGGTTTCACATCTGGAAGGTGAGTTTGAAATCACAAGTCCTCCGTCTCCAGGAGGGTTGCATTCCCGTTGCATCCACCGATGAGCTGAGTACAAAATTTTTCTGGACCCTCTCCAGTTTTCCTGCTTCCCCATGTAAACAGCTTTGAGGAAGATGTCTCTTTCTGCAATCAATCCTTTTCATTCTGCAGTAAATAGCTCTTACATCAGCTACCATTGTATTGTAGATGTAAAGGCAGCACAACAGAGCCCTACCAGGTTGTGAGGTGAGTGGGTCAGATACTGTGCTGGAACAACAAAAACACAGGGAATGTTGAGCAGGAAAAAAAGCTTGTTTTAAAAGTTTTTTAAAGCTGCTGTCTGTCTTCTCAGCCCTGCAGTTTACAGCCCATACTTCTCACACTGCCTCCCTGACAGACAAACCAGAGATGAAGCTATTTGGAGAGCAAGCCTGAGCTCTGCAGACATGAAAACACTGACACCGACTTGTATCTATATGGACTGGCCTTTGTCTGTGAGGAGTTTCCAGAAGCTAAAAATACCCAGGAAAGGGGCATGCAGAAGGGGAGAGAAGTCTTCTTCTGGTGGGCTGCCATGTCACTCAGGCTGCTTTCATGGTGATACCCAGGGTACGTCATTGATGCAGCCAGCTGTGATAATCCTTTCAGTGGGAACAGGTGCTGGGGGATAATCCTGCTGTTTTTCTTGGTTATGGTTCTCTTCAGTCACTAAGACAGAGCAAACAGGATTATCACAGCAGCCATTCAGGAGATGAAGGTTTTGGTGCTGCGTGCCTGGGGCTCTGTGGACATTTGTTTCCCAGGAAGGTGCTGGCTCTGCAGAGCAGCCTGTCCTGCTGAGGGCAGCCAGGTGGGCTTGGCTGGCTGCTCCTGAGGCTCTCACTCAGACTGCCCCTCAGAGATCAGGGCTGAATCCCAGTTGCAAAGCTCCTGCTCTCTACAGCTCTCCCAGGAAGATGCCTTCCCCAGAATCCCAGACAATGTGGGATAGAGACTGCCCAATGCTGTGCATTGTCCCAAATCCTAGCTGGACCAAGGCACTGGCAGAAGAGCTGGGGGAGGACAAGGGTGGCAGCTCTGCCTGGGCTGCCAGATTTTCTCTAGCCAAGAAGGTTTGAGGCACTACAGACACCCTGGGGGTTCTCAGCAACCCAGCCTGTCCTGACCCTGTGCCTGCAGTTGGAAGTGCAGGCTCATGCCTCTAGCAGACTTTAATGTATTGACAGGTTTTGTTTTAAATCCCTGGATTGCTGCACTCATCCATCCCCTCTCAGGCCAGCTCTAGTGTTCTTAGACCAGCCTGCACCCTGGTGATTGTCCTTGCCATGCAAAGCCAATGCCTCTCTGTTGCTATTTCACCACCTTTAGTTCTGCTGATAACAACCTCTGCCCCCCCCGCCCCCTTTGGTTCCCTTCTCCACCAGCGAGGAAGGGCACGTGAGGTTCTTGGAATCAGCCTTCACACAGCCTCTGTGCACAGACACCTGCTCCCCACTCCTGCTTTGTTTCAGGACTTCCCTGACCCCTGATTTCAGTATCAGCTCAGCAACTGATCTTGGCTTCATGGTACTGTGGCAATCTGGGCCCAAGGCTATTTTAAATGAAAAACTACAAAATAAACATATGTGTACAGCATATAGACACTGCAGGAAGAGGAGGAACCAGGGACGTGCAGGGTTGTTAAAGCTCCAGCTTGCAGTTGTGCTGATAAGGCAGTTTCCAAGAAATTGCCCAGCCCTTAAATTCTAGAAGCTCTCTCTTCCCAGGTCAACAACCTTCTATGGACTGAATCCTGCTGTCACTGTACAAGCAAACACAGGCCAGGCTGGACCTTCTGTAGGTGGTACAAAAAAAGAGAACTTGTGTTGCTAAGAAGGCGTCCAGGGAGCCTCTGGCATAGGAAACCAAAACACACAAAGAGAAGCACACTGGAAACTCTGGTAGTTTGGGAAAGCACAAGAAAATGTGCTTCAACTTCATTCTTCTTTGGCCAAGCCTCCTCCTTGCCTGAGAGGGGATGAAGGTGGTGTTAGCTGAGCTGCTGCTCTCCCTGTGCCAGCAGTGGGCTGCAGTGCTGCCACACTTGGGCTTTCCCCAAGGTCTTCCCTCTTCTGGAGGAGCACTCCATCAGCTCTGCACCCAGGCTGCTCCAGCACCTGCTCCCTTGCAGCTCCACACCCTGCTTTTGGCCAGCCTTAGCTTCAGACAGGAGCAAAGGCTCCTTGGAGACAGATTTTCCACTGCATCCCACAGCTCCATTAGCAAAAACGTTCAGTGTGGCTCTAGTGGGAGCACAGGCAGGCCTGACTGGACCCAGTTATTTGGCTCCCTCATTTCACGGGGATATTTTAAAATATCTTATGCAGGTGCAGGAGTTGACACAACAGAGCATGCACCGTGTTAGAGTCTGTCCAGCTTGTGTGTAAACACCACTAGTCCCCTTTTCAAACTCTTAGGAGTTGTTTCATAAACACAAAATACTTCACTTAATTTCCAAACCATTCAGGGTTTCCTCAGCAGGGCCAGTGCTGGAGGACACGGCACCAGCCCCAGGTCCCTGCCAGGGCTGGCAGCAGAGCCAGGCAGAGGCTACCACCTGCTGGGCCCTCCTTGGTGAGTGCTGCTCAGAACCTCTCCACGGTGCCACTTGCTGCCTGGCAGGAGCACTGTGTGCATGGTACAAACCCCTCAGGCCAGCCCTGTGTCACTAACAGAGCCCTGGACATGTAAGCCTTGTGAGCAGGGAGGAAGCTTAGTCAGTAGCTTTGGGCACCTGACCTGTTTCTTGCTCATTTTACGTCTTCCAGAGTCTGTTTCTCTTCCTTACTGACCCCACAGAACAGGGTTATCTTTCTGAGGCAAATTGCTAAAATTCTGCTGAATTGGAGAACCTGTTATTTCCCCATCGAAACTTCCTCCTACAAAAACCAAAATGACTCTTCCAGCAGTCTGTAGAAAGGGGGAATAAAATTCATGTATATGGGATGGGCACATGCCTGAACTTGTGTGGGATCCCACACTTGCACGGGGAGTCTGGAAGGTCTCCATGGGAAACACCCTTGCATGTTTAGGGCTCTCCACGGGACATGTCACCGTGCAGAGCCAGCATGCAGTGTCACCGTGCAGTGTCACTGAGCAGTGTCACCGTTCAGTGTCACCGTACAGTGTCACTGTGCAGTGTCACCATGCAGTGTCACCATGCAGTGTCACCGTGCAGAGCCACCATGCAGTGTCACTGTGCAGTGCCACTGTGCAGTGTCACCATGCAGTGTCACTGTACAGTGTCACTGTGCAGTGTCACCATGCAGTGTCACTGAGCAGTATCACCGTTCAGTGTCACCGTACAGTGTCACTGTGCAGTGTCACCATGCAGTGTCACCGTGCAGTGCCACCGTGCAGTGTCACTGTGCAGTGCCACCGTGCAGTGCCACCGTGCAGGCAGCACTCATGAGCAGCCAGGTCAGGTCACAGGGCTGCTGTATTTGTGAGGGTGCAGAACCTGGCCTGGGCAATTCAGGAAACCCAGGGTCATGTTTGTCCCACGCAGATGAGTTCTGTAGCTGACTCCTGCAGCCCTGAGGTTAAGGGACTTGGAACCTGTTCTGGATGGGCACTTTGTGGATCTTGCAGTGCTGAGCACTCACTGCTACCAACTTCTCCAGGGGGCTCGTGACATTGCAGCATGTGCATTTCTGGGGCAGAGACTCTGGTTTTGCACCAAGCTCCCTCAATGCTATTGACACAGTTTCTTGATTGAGACTTTTTTGTTGGAGCTACTCTATCAAGCTGCTCTGAGCCTCGACAGGGCATGCTGACTTGCACCTACAATGCATCAGGCTTCATCTTCCTTGTCAGCCAGGCTCTGGGAAAGTCACTGGAAGGACTCCAGTGGCTTCGAAATAGGAGTTGACTCATGCCCCATGAGATCAAAACAAAATGTCTCTGCATATGAAAAAATATTATGGAAACTGTATCATTCATGCACGAAAGCCTCACTTCAAGTTTATCATATAAAATACATAATATTATAAATGGAAAGAAAAATTGCACAAGGTCTGGTGTGCATGAAAATTATTGGCATGTGAAAATGTCTCTTCCTATAAACACAGCTGCGGTCTGGTACACAAATAGGCATCCAAAACAGGCAATCTTGGTCCCTTTCTGCTCTTCTTCAAAACTCTCCCTTTCTGTAGGAGTAATTACTTTCTAGACTCATCCCTTGTATTGTCAAGAGTGACCCAGAGTAAAGGCTTAGGATGGAGTGACCATTATGAGGCGGTGTGGCAGTGTGACAGGTGCTTCAGGAACTCACAGATACAGCAGCAGCACCTGAGAGCACTGCCTGGCACAGAGATGGGTGCTCAGAGCACCCCACGGCCAGGCTGCAGCACTTGGCTCACTCAGCTCTTTGTCACAGGTCTGAGTCTGGGGTCAAATCCTGCTCCACTGGAGCAGGCCAGGATGTGGCCGTGGTGCTCAGAAGTGTAGATTCCTGCAATTCCCTCAGCCCACATCTGCAGCCTGATCACATTCCAGCAAGAGCTGAGTGCCATGGTCCAGGGAGCAGGATTTAGCATATCACCTTGAGGAAACAAGCAGAGGATGGTTCTGCAGGCACAGCAAATGTAACTCTGAGGGGAAAAATGAATTAATGTGGGTATTAACTAGCAATTTGTCATACAGCCTCTAGAGTCAGCTTCTGATGCTGTGAAGTGTGCCGTGAAAAGCAGTGGATGCTTCTGTACCTCCTCTGGCTTCTCTGAAGCTCTTCAGCACTGGGAGGAGGTGGATACCACCAAGCCTGTTCACTGCACAGCGATGGGAGAAGCCAGGATGAACACTACAGCTGCTGTCCCACCTCTGTCCAGGGGCCATGGGGCAGACTGCAGCTCAGCCTTTCCCTCTGTGCCATACTTCCTTCCCTGCCTGGGAGCACCAGGAGCTGGCTGAGGGCACTGCAGAGGTGCTGTCTGTCCCCTCCTGGGCTGGACCTGACACATGTCCCATTTATCGCTCTGCAGTGCCTCAGTGTCCTCTCCCTGAAGTGGGATGCTTCTGCCTCTCCTGTGGCAGAAGGATCCCCACCACACACCCTCCAGCAGCAGGGCCTGAATGTAAACACAGTCAAGATTCCAACAGCCCAGAGAGCCAGGTGAAATGATCCACCTGCACCATTTGTCCAGTTCTGCCACAAAGTCACCCATTTTTTCCCCAAAGCACATGCAGTTCAGCACAGCTGGCCACACTGTGCAAGCCCATCACTGATCCCCATGCTTACAGAGAAGAGCTCTGGGATGGCTGAGAGGACTTCTGGTTCTCATGGTCTCCTGCCTCAGTGTTACGAGGTGACTGTGGAATGTTCCTCAGCTAACTGGGCTGTACTGGTTCTCTGCTGGAGCAGGGAACTGGCTGACTGACCCCCAGCTGACATCAGGAGACATCCAGCTGCGATGACTAAACTCTTCTTACATTCCAGAACTCCGACAAATAAATGTTCCTTGAAAATAAGGTGGTGTTTTGTTTTGGGAAACGAGCAAACCATCTTCCTGGTTGCTGATGTGCAGAGGGCAGAGCCTCTCAAGGACCCTCAGGGCAGGGAGCAGGAACAGGAGCATCTTGCTCGCTGCCCTCCCAGCTCGCCTCCCCTCCTTTGATGGGTTTGGAATGAGCTCTGGAGGTCTAACTGCCGGGAGTAATGATGTGTGAAAGCTCACTTTCATTCTTCACTCTACTTTTTTGGAAGGTGGAACATTTTAGAGTTGACAGTACCATGCTAAAGCCATATGAGGCAAGTAACTATTTTTAACCAGATGGAGATTATCTGAGAGTCTACGCTGAATCATTTCAAACAAGGAAGAAATCATGGAATCCAAATGCAGGCGTGGGAGGGATGGGGGCGGGAAGGCTTTTATCATACACTTATTCCAATAACTGTCCAACTGCTTCAAACTTAAGACCACTCAACTGAAAATGTCTGTGGGGTCACTTCAAGCAGTGGCTGCATTTTACAAAATGCTCCTGCTCTGAGAGAGAGGCAGATTCTCAGGTTAGAGCAGCTTGAGAGGCTCCCTGTGCTCACCAACCCCCTTTGCATCCTGCTCTGAGCTGTGCCAAATGGGAGAAGACACTTGCCCATCTTGGCACTGCCTTTCTCTGGGCCCCCATCACCACGAACCTGATGGGTGCAATGTGCTCAACTCTTCTGGGGCCACAGCCTGGGGTGAGAGGAGAAGGGGTGGTCTCAGCACTGCTCCTGCCTCCCCTGCCCATTCCAGCATGGAGGTGATGCTCCAAATGATGAGAGTTTGCCAGGTGAAATTGGCCTTGTGGATAAACTGAGGAATTTTCATCACATTTCCTTTATCTGACACACCTCAGGCTTGCCTTCCTCACTGGCAGCCATGGACTCAGGCAGTCCCTCACACAAGGAAAGGGAGAGCCAGGAAGTACAACTGAATTACAGCAGCCGGCCAGGCCACGACCCAAATGCCTGCTACCACTTGTGTGAATTAATGCACAGCCTATTTGTAGGCACTCAGAGCACAGGGCTGCTAAGCACACACATGATGTTTAGCTTTGTGCTAAGTCTGTTTAACGCCATTGCAGGTGCAGCATTGACTGGTTCCATGCAGGAATGGGGCACTGCTTGGGCACACCATGGTGCCAGAACAAGTGCTGGGAGGAACATTTCTGCATTCAACCCCACCAAAAGTGAGGCTTGGTGGTCTGCAATGTTTTCCCACTTTGCAATGGGAAATCAAACCTCCTTCCCTGACCTACTGTGGTACTTGGCCACTAGCCTGTCTTCTCAGTATCATTAAAATCATGAGTGGGACACATGCCCTTAGCCCCCTCTAGACAAATCTCTTGGCTCTGATTTCCCAAAATCTGCTGCTCCTGCATTGAGAACAAAAGTCAAACCCTGTCCTGGCTTTGCACTTCAGCATGGGTGGGGCAGAGTGTGCAGAGAAGACACCAAGGCATTGTGAAGTCCTGTGTCTGTTTGTTACACAACAAAACACAGTCTCTTATTTTGTGGAGACAGAAAAGTTCAAATTAACTTTCTCTTCCAAGCCATCAATATAATCTACAGAAGGAATCTTGTACATTAAGAGTACTGTTTGCTCCCAACTCAGTGGCAGCTCAAATGAGGAGCATATTGGCCACGGTAGGTAGGCTGCAGCTCTCTCCAGTGTCTGCTGCACCGCAGCTGCCTCTGCAAACATCCTAAATGTTGGCTATGAGACCAGGTGGACATTCTGGCTGCAAGTACTCAAGCAAATTTAGCAAAAGGGGTGAGATACATCCCCTTTAAAAGGGGTCAGGGTCAGTGTCTTCAGCATGGAGAGTGGAGTTCAGGATAAATGATATAGAAACTGAATGTTTTTAAGAGCAGCTGTGAAGTGAGAGGGACACAGCAGGGTCTGCTGCCACCTCCAAACGCCTCTGCACAACACCCAGGGCACTGCACATCCCGGCTCCACCCTGGCTGGTCACTGCTGTCACTGCAGCTGTCACCTTGTGGCTTTGCTCTCACTCTGCAGTGAGCAGCAGCGAGCAGCAAGGCTTGCGTTTGCTCCTCGTTATGTCAAATGCAGCGCAAGCTGCCGAGCTCACATGTGGCCTGTGGGGCTGTGGAGAGAAGACTTGGGTGTCCCATGGGACTTGGCTTTCACTTGGGATCCCCATCCATGGAGAAGCTCAGAACTTCCCTTCCAGACCTCCTCCTTCTTTCTGGTTGTTTCTGACCTCACCCCTCCTCTGGAGGCAGGGCTGTGGGGAGGTGGTGGCTCCCTGCTCTGTGTCAGCCCAGCCAGGCAGGGCACAGCCCAGCCTGGTGCCAAGCTGACCCGGGTCTTTGGCTTGAGGAAACGCCTGGTTCGGCTGATGTCACTGGACTGGCATCCAGCATACTCACACACCACGTGTGGCTTGTCCCATCCCTGCCCCTGCGATCTTGAGTAATGGGGACTGACACATGTTTTTTTCCAGAAAGCAATCTCTTCAGATCAAATTAATTCTGTGATTTCCAGGTGCTTCCTCCTCCGCACAACTGATGAAGACTTCCTGAAGCTAACGGCCAAGGCTGCTCCAAGCCAGGACATTTAAATTAATCTTTTGTTCTTGGGGACTTTGGGTAGCTTGGTGACTCTGGGTGCTGCTTCTTTCTCGCTCACAGACCTAGATCCTAAAGCTGCCAGCAAAGAGGCATTTTAGGGGGAAGAGGAAGGCAGGGTGGGAAGTGGCTTGTCTGGGGGTCTGAGCCTGTGGGGAGGCCACCCCAAAAGCTGCTTGCAAGAGCCCCCCTGTAGAGCTGCTCTCTGGGTGTGGGGTGAGGGCCGCGCTGTGAGTCCAGCCTGGGGTCCACCACAAATGGCCTCAAATGAGCCTGCAGCTGCATCCCACTGTCTGAGGGTGAGGCCAGCGGTCACCAGGAGATCCTGAGGATGTGGTAACTGAAGGCTGTGTTTAAAGGCACCAGATGACCTCTCCTTCCCAATTTGAGGGGGTGCTTCTTGAGTAGGATGTTTGCTTTTGAGCAACACTGGGTCCTGTAGGTTCTCTGTGCATTAAGAGAAACTGAGATTTTGATGGGAACACCTTGTGTTGTGTCTCTGTTTCCTCTCTCTCACTTATCAGGGGTTGGATCATGTTGCTTATGTTAAAGTCCAAAATACAGATGAAGCTGTGAAGCATGAACAATAAATGCTACTCATCAGTAGATACCCTTAGTACTAATGCTACTCATTAGTAGATACCATTAATAAGGGGTGATGAGTGAATAAAATGCCTTTTACTCTCTGATGGAGAAATTTTTATTCACTGCTTTTTAGCATAATTTAGTGTTGGGTCTGAGCCAGAATGTTTTTATTTTTGTGTGGATCTACATTTGCATTTTCTCATGGCCGTTCTATAACCTGACTGCATTGCCAGTATACATAGTGCTGGCATCACAACATTTTCGGAGCCCGTAAAAGACATGGAGCAGAAATCTAGAGACCGTACCCCACACCTGTGTCCTACCTGCAGCACAACCATCAGTATTTATCTTACAGGCACAACCCCTCCTGACACAGATCTCAAATATCTGTTGGTGAAGTGTATTTCTTCTTTTTTCAACAAATGCGAAGTATTTCCTTATCCAGCTTTTTATTTGAGCAAGAGGCCGTGTCCTGGTGCTGAGCTTCAGCTTTCTTGCCTTGCCCTCCTCATCAGGCAGGTCTGTCCTAGTAGGGTTTTTAAATGTGATGGATTTTAAACAAGTTTCAAATGTACAAACCTGAACATGAAGTCTTCATGGTTGCTACAGTATTACCTCTAAGGGACAGGCCTGGTTGATGCTTTCAGTAAGGTCAAGCCCCTCTTCTTAATTCTGGTGTTACTTGTGCCTGCACTTGTGCCCTTGCTTGCCTGCCAGCTGGGAGGTCGACACCCCTGTTACACAAGCGAATGTCGTCGGTGTTTTCCTTCTTGATTGTTCTGCGTGTAATTTGGGTTCCACGAGCGGCGCTCAGCTTATGTCATTGCATCATTTTAATGGTGTTTTTCTTGGCCGCAGGTTTGATTTTCTTGGCGTTGCAGTCAGGGCATCTCTGCAGACATGGACACCCGATAGCTGCACACGCCGCTTCCCCTTTGGCGCACCTCGCGCTCGCCCCTGCGAACCCAAACTGCAAAGGAGTGGCTTTGCAGTTCCCGCCTTGCCCGTTCACAAGGGCCAACACACTCCTCTGCTCCTTTCATCTCCATGTATCAGTACTTGAGAAAGTTGTTACTGTACCAGGTGAAATCTTTAAGGATTTCATTATGACAGCAGTGCCTAGAAGATGCCTGCAAGGATCAGGAAGAATTTGTTCTGCACAGGCAAAACCCAACACTCCCGGTTGTTAGAGCTTCTTCTCTAATCTTCACATGGGACAGCAAAGGGATAAGGACAGGAAAATAGGATCATCAGGAAATGATGATGCAATGTCACCCATCATGATAGATGCATATGCTTGGCAACAGTCATTTTCAGACCTTTGTCAGCAGCTGTGCAAAGGCTTTTCAGAGGAACTTGGGAAGGATATCTAGGTACTTTTGAGTGGTCCCATTTCACTTATCCTTTTCTGGATGCACATCTTCACAACAGAATGAGTTTGGGATTGTATTTTTTCCTGGGCTGTTTAGAAACGCCATTCCTTATTCCTGGTAGTTCTGTTTTCAATGTATCTCCAGCAACACAGGTATCCTAAAATAGTAGTGCAGGGCTCTTGATGGATTCATGCAAATCCTCACAATTTTTTTATTCCCAGTACTGTTATAACACAATTTGCCCTTCCTTGTATGAGCTGAGCTGACAGTCAAATCATACGTGTATGTTTTGCCGGTTGAGAGTTGTGTTTTCTTATATATTACCAATTACATTTCTTGCCTGCACTGTTTGTAAAAGAAAAACAAAGCAATCAGCTCCCCTCAAAACAACCTCTTTCTTCTCTAAACCCATCAAAAATTAGAATCTGCATCTTCCTTTCCTCTCCCCCTGCCCATGCACTTCTACTTCTGTGCTCTCTGCTCAGGGATGGTCCTGTGTCCTGCTCCTTGGAGGAAACACGATGTCAGGAATCACGAATCTGAGTGAGGTCTGGCAGGGGCTGGGATCCCTGGCTCCCACACAGGCACTCCCAGAAGCATGGAGAGGAAGGAGGGAAAGGGAAAATTGATGGGGCTGCAAGCCGACACACAGACCAGAACAGGCAGACGCTTCCCAGAAGGAACCTCCAAAGTAAATATGGTTGTGCAAGCCATTTCTGGGCCACATTTCCAAAGAGAGACTTTTCTGTTTCACATGTAGCCACTCAGAAGTGCATGTTTGGATGCCCCAGGGTTGAACAAAGAGAAGTTTAAGATCACGTTGTCAGCTGCACTCCAGATCTGGGCATGCAGCACCCTGAGCTCATTCTGTGGAGGAGAAGGAAACCCATGACACTCCAAAAGCAACTAGAGTTTGCTCTTGTGCCAGGATGGCTTTTCTAGAAAAAAAATTCTCTTTCTCCACATCCCTCAGTCTTTAACCAATTAGCCAGTTTCCTTCCTCTCCCCTGTATGTTGATTTTAGGCCTTTTTTGTGGACAAGCAGCATCCCCGAGGAGAAGGACTTGGGGGTGCTGGTGGATGAGAAGCTTGGCATGAGCTGGCAGCCCGTGCTGGCAGCCCAGAAAGCCAATCATGTCCTGGGCTGCATCTAAAGGAGCGTGGCCAGCAGGGCAGATTCTCCCCCTCTGCTCCACTCTGGTGAGACCCCACCTGGAATGCTGCATCCAGCTCTGGGGGACCAACAGAAGAAGGAAAAGGACCTGATGGAGAAAGTTCAGAGGAGGACAACAAAGATACTCAGAGGGCTGGAGCACCCCTGCTATGAAAACAGGTGGAGAAAGTTGGGATTGTTCAGCCTGGAGAAGAGAAGGCTCCAGGGAGAACTTGAAGCACTTTCCAGTACCTAAAGGAGCTACAAGAGAGATGGAGAGGGACTTTTTATAAATGTTTGTAGGGATAGGACAAGGGGGAATGGCTTCAAACTGAAAGAGGGCAGGTTTTGTTAGATATTCTTTGCTGTGAGGTTCTTTGCTGTGTGGAAGGAATTCTTTGCTGTGAGGTTGATGAGGCACTGGCACAAGTAGAACAGGGAAGTTGTGGATGTCCCATCCATGGATATGTTCAAGGCCAGGCTGGATGGGGCTTGGAGCAACCTGGTCTAGTGGAAGGTGTCCCCATGGCAGTGAGCTTGGAAATAGATGGCTTTTAAGGCCCTTTCCAATCAAATGATCCTGTGATTCTGTGATATGAGGGATTAGAACCCCAGCTGACCTCCCTGGCAGCTGTATCTGAGGAAGGCTCTTCACCAGTCCCAAGGCATCCACACAGAGGATGGTGGCCAGACAGGAGCTACTCCTCCGTGCCTCATCCAGCACAGTGGTGATGGGGCATCAGTGCAGGAGCCCATGAGCCTGCTCTGAATCATCTTCTGGAAGGACTTCACTTCCTTGCTCTCTGATCCAAGGCAGCTTTCTTGGCAGAGGCCTCCCCCCAGCAGTCAGTGGTAAACTCACTGCTTTGGTTGGTTGGTGTTTTTCCAGTGTTTGCTCTGATACACAATTAATGAAACGTAACTACCTCCATTTATTGCTCTCTAGAGAATCCCTTGGATTGCAAGTCCTGGCCTTTGGGGACAT
Source organism: Vidua chalybeata (assembly GCF_026979565.1). Taxonomy (NCBI): domain Eukaryota; kingdom Metazoa; phylum Chordata; class Aves; order Passeriformes; family Viduidae; genus Vidua; species Vidua chalybeata. The sequence continues at coordinate 8,323,967 of NC_071537.1, read as the reverse complement.
TTCTATTGTTTCAGCTGCCACCAAAGCCAAGGCAAGCTAAATCACACTCTCTTCAGTGTGATGGGAGGGAGCTCCCCTGCCACTGTGCCCTGGCATTGCTTGCAGTTGCCTGAACATTGTCTTTAATGAGAGACACGCCACACTGGCTCTGGCATTACAAGGTGACCACTACCTGCAAGGTCTGGGCTCTGTCACCAACCCAAGCAAGGTCAAATCACTTTGAAATAGTTGACTGATCTTTCAGCATCAACAAGCAGCCTTGGAAAACTGCGAGGAAATTCTGAGAGAGGGAAATAGTTTGACATAATTCAGGTAAACAAAAAAAAGCAATGTGCCAGCCTCATGCTACAGGCCTACTGCCAAATCTGCCATGCTCTTTTCCATGGGCTTTACCTGCCTGAGGAGCAAAGATGACTCCATCCACCCTGTGTTTGGTCAGGTCCTGGTTTAGAGGTGTGCCTGTATTTTGAAGTGCCTGCATGGTAGTCATGCCCTGCTGGCAGGAGACCTTCTTGATGCATTTGGGTTTGGGGTTGGACAGCCCAAGAAAGACCACGAGGGCTCCCAAGCACAGTGTCCAAGGTCACAGGTACTGATTGATGGCTGCTCTCTTTAGCGGGTTGGTTTATGAAGCAGAGGCTTTCCTCTGCCAGTCCTTGCTGATGGAAAACACCTGCTTGGCACTAGCTGGGTCTTTCTAGATCCCAGAAATGTCTGATTAAAGCCAAGCAAAACAAGGGGCTGTGGATTCTGGGGGAGGTTTTACCTGGAGCTCTGGATGGGTTTCACTGCCAGCTGTCCTGCCTCAGGGCACTCTGGCTGCACAGCACTTGTGGGAGCTGTGCAACCACCTCAGACAACCTGCAGCATTGCCAGGGAAAACAAATATCCTTGTTTGCCTCAAAAGGCTGAGCCATTACCTGCAGTGCACCCGGAGCTGCTCGGACAGCTTTGGGAGCAGGTGGACAGGCAAAAATCTCACTGTGGGACAGCTTTCTTCCCTGTGCCAGCCACCCCCACGGGTTTGAGCGAGCCCTGGGTCCAAGCAGACACGTGGCAAGGGAAAGGGACCAGGGGAAGGGACCAGGGGAAGGGCATCACAGGTCTGGTTGTCAGCAGCCTGTGTCACTCCACATGTTAAGCCCATGAGAAGCTGACAGCAGCTCATTATGATTTCTCTCTTTACCATGGATGAAGATCCCTTCTCGAGAGGTGTGAAGCTCTTAAATATTTTCAAGAGTCCATCTAATCACGATTGCTCTGATAATCTAATTACTAAAGTGAGGCCAGGGCAGTTGATTAGTACAAGCCGCTTACAGCATGAACAGGTCAGAGCTCTGAGCCCAAGTTTGGTTTTTTCAACCTCTTTGACTTGAAAAGTTTTCAAAGAATTTGCAGGACCAAAACACAGGTCTAGGCTGAACAGCACAAGGTCCGTTTTTTCAGACATATGCTGCTTTTACCCACAGTGTTAAAATGAGTAATTCTCACCTTCTTCCTCTCCCCTGTGCTAGGTACTGACTAGAGTTAAAATAATTTAAGATCTACCATTTTCAGAGTATTTTTAACCACTTCCTTTCACAGTGCAGCCTCACAAAACCTTCTGTCTTGCTGCAGATCGCAGCTTGAATAAACTGCCTTGCATTCACACCCTGCTTCAATCCATCTCCAAAGGCAGCAGCAGCTCCCAAAGAACTGCAGCTTGGATGGCCCAGGGCAGTGCTTAAGGACACACCAACTCACCCCAGAGAGAGCAGCAGTGCCTGCTAGGCTGTGCTCACCTACCTTGTGTCAAACACCAGTGCACTTCGGTCAGAGCTCACAGACTTTGTGCTTTCGTTTGCCTTATTCCACACACATGGGATTATTTTAAAATAGAAACTTCTTAGGAAGATGTTAGACATTCCGAGGACTCAGCCTGTTAATGAGAAAGGTGCTTCACTCGAGGCATTTGAGCAGCCCTGCTGAGATCAGTGGGCAGCTGCACATGGTCAAGAGACCAGTGAAACCCAAGGGCCAGAGGATTTCCTGACTACAGGGCACCCACTGGAGCAGAACAGCAACAAACACATCTAACAGCCTATTTCTACACGTTAGATGAGAACAACTTGTTCAGCAGCACTCTGCTACTGCAACAGCTACATTTATGCCTGCAAAAATCTCACAGAATCTGGCACAGACCCACTGTGGTTTGATGCAAAATAGCCTAAAAACAACCTCAGCAACAAAACCTCCAGCAGAGCTTGCTATTAAAAATCCCTCAAAATAAAGCAGAGAGAGAGAGAGAAATAGCAGGGATGATTTCCTCATTTACAATCAGACAGAGAAGATAACTGCTAGCATTTGGTTAGATATTTATCACACAGTAGCTGCAGTATCAGCCTGGCTTACTTCAGCACTGAGCACTTAACACGTGCCATGAGAGCCCTTCCTCTGCACAGAGCTCAGCTGGGTCAGGCTCAGACACAGACCCAAAAGCAGGGGTGGGAAGTGTTTTGCCAAATGGCCACTTGCAAATACCACCAAAGCCAAAATTAGTATTTGAGGAAGCTTAGCTTCACACTGTTGTTTCCAAGTAGCAGCGTTAAATACTCAGGAAGCACAAATAAACCTTGATTTTTGGTCACATCTGTCACCAACAACTGTACCTGCTTTCAGTGGAAAAAGCTGGAAGAAAAGCTGTGAGCTGTGAAACAACTTCAGCATAGGGTCATGCAGGTAACTGTAACCAGAAAAATCACTGGGAGCCCCTGGCCTGGTCCTGGGAAGCTTGAGGCTCTTTGCCATTAAATTTCAGCAAGATATAGGACAGCCCCCTCTCTCATTTAAGGTACTCTGGGAGATACTAGAATAAATTCCATAAATTATCACCTTCACCGTATTCTTTTTCCCTTTTTCTGGTTCCCTGCAAGGACAACCCATATCAATCCCATTCCCAGGTTTTTAATAGAAGCACTGCCAGCAACCAGACATGATCACAGTGACTACTTTTATTAAAAAATACTATCATGGTTTAAAAACAAACTGTTAGATCTCTACAAGAGAATAAATAAATCAGAGGAGCAAACGTGGAGCTGCAGCCAAGGAACCAGTCCTTGCTGATGGGATTGTGGGATTCCCAAAATTCAGCTTATGGAAGGGAAAAGCACCGAGGGCACTGACAGGGACTGCAGTCCTTAACTGCAGCACAGCTGTCGCCCGTCCACCGCAATGCCCAAGGGATGAATACAGGGAGAGGTGTTTTCCCTGGCTCTGCTGTTCCTCCCACTGGCAGTACCGGAGAAGAGGCACTGCCACCTCCTGTTTACCGGGTGCAATAGGCAAGCCGGGGCTGGCAGCGAGCACGGGAGGGGCAGAACCTGCAGCACTGCTCGGATTTCCTGCCTACAGTCAGACCCGCTCGAGAGGAACAAGAAGGGCTTTGGTGGTGCAGGCAGCCCAGCTGCTTCTAGCCCAGAGTGTTTGTTTACAGGCATCACGAGCTCCCACTCCCAGGGATGAACACCCAGCACAAACCCTGCTGCCACCCCACTCTGAGAGCTGCCAGCACAACTGGAGCCAGGCAGCAGCAAACAGTGGGACAAATCAGACCCAAACCAGGCTTTCATACATTTGTATGTTTATTATTTCAAAGTACAGTATATACATAATGTATAGCAATACCTTTGAAAACTTTATACAGAAACAGGTATCTACAAAATTAAATCAACAAGACATTCTGTGTATAGGACTTACACACACAGATTGGAAGAATCAACAGTTTCAGTTAGAACACGAAAACGGGAAGGAAACACCCATCCATCTTGGAAAAGCTCTAAATACCACCCAGCTCCCTCTGCAAACAGGCACCTGTCCCTGGACAGGTGAGACAGGGTACACCTGACTCCTTGTGCCACCTACTGCTGGTGTTCAGTCACAGTGACTTGCACAGGAAGGGTGAAGGCCCTTGGGACAGGCCCTGCCCTCTGAACCCCTCCCCAGATTCAGGTCTCTGCAGCATGTGGACACTCAGGTTTACAACTGATGCACTGGAAGCCAGACACACTGTTTTTAAATTTTTCTTTTTTAGTTATGAACCAAAACATTGCAATTAAAAATATTTTAAGAGAGATACTACAGGTGTTGCCAGCAACAGGTGAAGATAGTGAGAAAATATTCAAGGAAGAATTCAATCTCCACTTTTCTGGACACTATAATTAAAAATATTGCACAAGTCTGTATGACAGCAAGCCAGTGATTTCTATAGCATAAAACTGTATTTTTCAGGTCAAAGGGTCTGGCTTCTGACAATGACAGTGCAGGATTTTACAGAGGGTGGAAAAGCATAGGCAGCTTTCTTGTAGGGCCTCTAACAACATCTGTTTGTGCGATGTTTGAATGAAAAGAGCACCCTGAGTATTTAAGAAACAGATGTTTAAGCTTGTAAGACACAACCAGCCACAAGCCTGGAATTTTCAAAAGCAGCCTGTGGCAATTCCATGTCTAATGGACACTGAATTTCAGTGACAGGCATGTCACTGTGACATTTCATGCTCCAGGCTGCCTTCATGATTAGTTCATGAATTCACCAGTTTGTCTCTAAAATTCAGTTTATCTGAGGACAGTTTTCAGTTTCAGGTTCATAACACAATTTCCAAAACAAGGATAAGTGGGATGAGATCACTACACAAGGCTCACACCCACCCTGCACCAGCTGGTGCTCACCTGTGTCAGCCACCCCACAGAAACACCTTTCCACAGGAAGTGTTCTGAGTACTGCACCAACAGCATCACACTCCTGACAAGCTACCCCATGGGAACAGGAACATTTTATGGGTGATACATCACTGCCTCTCAAAAAGGAGGAACATCCTTATGCCAAGTTGCTGGCTGGTACTCATCACACCCCGGGCTGACTGGAGAGTCGCTTGCCAATGTGCAAACCAGAATGATTTTTCCATCTCTAACAGATATGTTTAAAGTAACACCTGTGGATAACAGATTTGGTCCATGAAAACACCATGCACAAAAAACAACGTGGTATTTTGGCTGCTTTGTGTGTCTCCATAACCAAGGGGAAAAAAAAGTCTGAGAAGTTATTAGTGCTACAAAGAGCAAGCAGCATTTCAGCAGGGCAGGAGGACAGCTAACTAGGTTTCTTAACTTAAAAGGAGAACAACCATGCCAAAAAGAAATAAGAATTTCCACAAAGCCATTGCACTGATTCCATCTGCACCACATCCCTCCTTCATTCACACTGTACACCTGGAGAACATACATTAAAAATTACAATATTAACATGGTATCTAAAATACTGGAATCATTCAGCTGAATGCCTGAAAACATCCAGAGATCTGGTACATTAAAGCATGAAAACACAAACATACAAGAGCTAAGCTATGTTTTAGCATGCAAATTGTTCTAGAGTACTTTCTCTCAACAGAAGGTCCAAGCTCAGTCATGAACAACTGTCTGTTTGCCTCCTGGAAGCTGTGACAAACCTGTTTCAGCAGAGCCAGGTATTTGCCACTTCACATTGCTTAAACAACAGTAAAGCAGAAGTAGTCCCATGACTGGACTGGCCCAAATTTCCTAACATTTCAGATAACCATTGCTCTCAGGATTTAGAAAAATAGATGTATAAAACCCCACCCAGATTAAAGGCTTGCAGTTTCTATGTAATACTTGCTCAGGTTTTAAACTATTTGCTCCCATTCTCCCTTTCCAAAGGAATACTTAACCCTCTGACACTGAAGGGACCTGCCATCCCAGACTCTTGAAGCTCTCTGGAGCACAAAGCAGGTCTTGATCCCAACAAGGACTTTCAGAGATGCCCATCTTTAAATGAACGAGGAAGTCCCACTGTCTTGAACCAAACTATTCAAACCAAATTAGGCTCTTTTGCTCCATTTATTTTATTACAAAGCTCAGGCAACTCAGTGGCATCTGAAAATGGAGTTCACACCACTAAGTCACCCAGATGTCTGATCAATTATCCTCCTCTGTGCTGCCAAATTCAGGTCCCTCATTCAGGTTTAGTGTACAATACAAACACTACCTGCATAAGAGATTCTCCCCACACCCCCCTTTTTGATTAAAGTAGCTAAAGCATTGCTATTGTAAATGTACATTGACTCTATTTTTCATGGCAATAGGAAGTTCAAGTATTTAATAAAAACCTGAAGTATGTATTTACACGGTGATCTGCTCAACTGATTTTGGTCAAAAGGTGATAGATACAGAAACTACACATTTACTGCTGGAATAAAGATATTTCACATCATGTATATTACTTATCCTGGAATTAAAATGTGAACATGATATTGTGACTAACCCAAATCTCGTCACCTTGATACTCTTCCTCCATCACCCTCTCAGCCACTGAAGGACTAAGTAACAGTTTTCAGTTATTTTCATCAACTAATTCTTCACAACAGTAAAGTCAAGGAGTTGCACAGACTCCTGTGCCACTTTCACAGTCCAAAAATAGCTTAAAATCGCATTTAGATCTATTTCTTATTTCTTACCATTATTGTCACTAGTTGGTCTAGCCACAGTTAATAAGAAAATTTCACTGGTTTCCATTTGTCTTTGAAAACAGATGCAACCACCATGCCTACATGTACTTACATAGATTTACAATGGGCAGCTTAAACTCCTTAAATGCTGTTAGTTATGCAGAAGCCTAGAGAACTTTATTAACCAATTATCTGATATCAGACTTCTTTTGATCATATGTCTAAGGATCAAGGGTTTACAAGATTTGCTGAACTGACTTTGGTTTCAACTATATTAACTCAAAAACTGAATCAGAACACTTTCTAATTCCTTAGTTTTACTGTTGTTTCACTCCTCTGGAATAAAGAAATTGACCAGTTGAATGTTAATCTAAAGCAGAAAATATGCAATATCGTGGCCACCACTTAAAACCCAGAATTTTGTAACAAAGCATTATTCCATGCATGTGTCAAAAATGCTTAATCAACCCATCAGAAATAATATGCAAGACAGGAAATAAAATGTCTTAAAGCCCTTAAAGCTCAGTAACACTGGATATGTTCAATAGCAACTAAGACATAATTGGCTTTATTTTTTTTTTTCAAGCTCCATCATTAAAAGACTGATTAATTACACAGTGCAGAAATTAAAATCTCATGGCAACTCACACTCCAAACAGTCTGCACTGCAAAGCATCTGTATTTCAAATAGAAGTGTCAGATAAATGTAGTGTGCAATGAATTTCAGCAGTGCCTCAGGCTGGTCCTGGGTAGACAGAACCACACAGATGCCAAACCCTGTTGATCTCTCACACGAGTGAGCCTGTGCAGCCAAAGGCTTCTTCTGCAAAAACCCAGATGCTTGTGCTGGCAGGCAGAATGTAAAACACAGTGGTCTGTAGCACCTGCCTTTTCTGCATCTTCAGGTTGGTGAGTCCCCAGAAGTTTTAGTTATGTCTGCTTTATTCTCTGTTCCAGTTCGTGCTTGTGTTTAATAAGCCGTTCTATTTCTGTTCCTAGAGTTTGCAGGTTTTCCTTTGGATGGGGGAAAAATGATAAGGTAAGTTATACAGGGAAATGAGTCCATCAGCACAAAATGCACTAGCAAGTCAAAATTACTGTTTATGTCAGCAGGTTGATACTTTCAAGTATCCAGAACAAATGCAAATTATTAGATTCAGAAAAAAACATAACCATTTCAATAAGAGACTCAAAGCTCTCAGCAAGTCCTTTTTTGCAGTTACCAGTATTCTACAGGATGTCTGGAAGGTAGAATGCCAGGTCCCCTAGCATCCAAAGAGAATGATGATGATTACAGGAGGAGATCTCCAGCTTGGGCAGAGCCCTGCAGCCCAGCTGGCAGCCTGCACACCATTTTCCAGCCTGCCACCTCTCCCTGGCAGCAGATGTGCTGCCCCAGGAGCAGAGCCTGCACTCCTGGCTCCACATGCCCAGGGGAGAGCATGGAGAGACTCTGCCCTGCTGAAGCATGGCGCTCCAGAACTTATTTCAAGCAGAGCCCATTAGTGCAGCATACTCTGAGGGTCCTAAACTGGAGGTACATGGCATCATGTCACAGAACTCCCTGGTTAACCCCAATGCTACCAGTGGCACCAAATCAAAATGAGCTGACTTCTGAAAAGCCTTTAACAGCATGCAGTGAAGGGAGCATCTGAGAACCACAAGAATGTGCAGAAGAACTGGCACAGCTACTCACTTTCAATGTAATATTCTTCAGTAATGTATCTTCTAACACAGCCTGAAGCTTCCTATTTATCTCTAAGGAGAGTTCCAACGTGAGCCCACTGTCTGCAGGGTGAGATGTATACAGAGATGCCATGATCCCACCACGCCTGCTCAGGTGTACTTTGTTGAAGTCAGAGGCCTCTGATGACAGTGTTCCAGCTTCTTCCCGCAAAATATAACTCTGAATAATTCTGGGGGATAAAAAAACAAACCAACAACATCATAGCATTACAAGACAGAAGAGTCAGATGCTGAAGTAACTTCAGATTCCTGACATGAGTAATTTTATTTTCAAGCAGTACTGTATTACCAAAAAAGCAGTAAAAATTTATTCCTGCAATTTCTATGTCAGAAGAAAACCTGGGATACCAATAGTGATATAGGAAATGCTGGTAAGCCAAGAGACTACAATGTGCAGGATTTACTTATTTAAAAGTATTCTGAAAAGCTACTGGGACAAGAAAGGTAATTTTAAAAAATCTACTTTTCTTTGCTACAGGACTCCAAACATGGAATCTTAAGCTTTCTACACATGAAAAAAAAAATTACAAAGTCACTTCCCAAGAGTCTTCCCAAGCTGTGATCATGTTCTGTGAAATGGTACCAGCTGAGCACAAATGTATGGACTCATTAAGCAAGGGCTCTTCCTAACAGGCAACTGCACCTTCCAGAAGCAGCTTTCTGCCAGCATTTCTTACCCTCCTAACTGAAGTACCAGACATTATCCTGTAAGATGAGATTTTCATTTAAGTGGAATCTTGTCTCACACATTAACCACTGACCACATTCAGCTCAGATATATTATTTGTTTGATGTCTATACCAGAGTACCATCTGGAATAATGCAGATTCTCCTTCCAAAGCAAACACAATCAGCACCCTTTTAAGCACATGATGAGAATGGACTTTTCTGTTAGCCAGTGGCAGCAGTCCACCTCAAATCAGCCACTGGCTGACCATTTTGCTACCAAAACCCCACTTATGCCAGTTTATTCCTCCTGAAAAATTGCCAAAAACTTGGCAATTACTATAAATGCTGGGAAAAGAGAAGGGAAAAAAAAACCCACAAAACGAATTCCATCTATGAAATCTACTGTCACTGCAATATTTTTACTGTTTTAAACATTTTCACTTAGACAATTAGTTTTGTTGTCTAGTGCATCAGCTCAATACTGAAAACCCGCATGAAAAGAACACAGCACATACTTTGTTTTTTTCCTGATTTCTTCCACTAGCTGTTTAATGTGATCCTCCATAAACTCCATCTTCTCATTTTTTCGAGCATGTGCCTTCTGCAGCCTTAGTATTCTTTCAACCAAGACAGCCTTGTCCACCTCTGGGAAGCTGTCCACAGCCACGGCAGAGCCAGTGTTCTCAGGCGACCGATCCTCGGTGCTGCTCCGCGCGTTCAGGGACCCTGCCAACACACCAGTGTTTGTAAAACTCCTTTGGATCTCACATCAGGTGAAGTGCCCCCAGCAGAGCAGAGCATGCACTCACAACCTGTCAGGAGCTGAGGATACTTTCCCCGGGATGCCAGTTTCCCTTTATGTTAGTGGGGTTTTCCCTAAAGGATCCTTACAGTGTTTAAATGGAACACGCTGGGACAGCGGCGCAGTCCCCTCCTGTGGGTGCACTGCCTCTGGTCTAAGTGTGCTCCCTTCAGGAATGCTTATTCCCACTTAAACACCTTCATGTCCATTTACCTTGCACAAGACTCAGCTGATTTTAAATGTGCGTTTTGGAGTAAACTAAAATTACAATACTACAATGAAAACTGTGTAGACTCATAAAAGCCCTACATAGAAACACTCTGCAGCACTGATCACTTTGAGTTTGCAGTATTTACTTTCTGCTGTTCTTTCTAAGCATTTGTCTCTCTCACACAGTGAGATTACAGGATATCTGGACAGAACTAACCCAAATTAAAACCCAAAGATATCGAGGAAGGAAACATGCTGTTTTCAGTGCTAAAGATCACTCCTTTACTTCTAACTGGATAGAAAGTAATGAATATTACATAAACCCACTGATGTCTCTAATGATGCTAATTGATTTCTCATTTACAGTCACAACTGTCAATAGGGCAATTAAACAATGTTGGAATCCACTGCTCATTTTTATTTTGCCTCTGGCAGCATGTAAAAGGACCATGTATAAACTGGAGTCCTCTTGAGCTTCCTCCAAACATAAAAGCAATCAAATAAAAAAGGCAGGTATTTAAAAAAGAACCAAAATATATAAACATTATACTTTAATCTCATAATAAGCACTTACAACTGCAGTCAGCCAAGTGCATTTTGGTGCTTAGAGGCTATTTTGTCAGTTTTAATGGGAGGCTGCCCACACACTGCATATGCACAAACCACATAAAGAGCAAGCACACTGTGGCAACCTTGTTAAAGACTGAAGGGCTGTTTGGCAGCCCTGCTATGTGCTCCATTACCTGATGAACTGGAACGGCTCCCCATGCTACTGACTTCTTTGTCATAATTACCATTTTCCATCTGATCCAATTTCCTGCGTGCTAAAAAGTATTAACAAAATGATGATTACCAATAGCAGAGTAAGAACTAAAAATTACAGTGTTACCCAACATACAGAACCTCTAATCATCTCTGACCTGCACTAATTTAACATGGTGTGACAACTGAAAGACAATGGTAGCAACTAAAAGTAAAACCCAAACAACCATGCAGCACCTGGATGTAACACCCAGCACGATCCCTACACACTGCTGTAGTTGCCAGTTGAAGGGGTAATGTCATATACAGGATTAACCTGGACTAGTAAGACTTCAATTTGGTCTTACTTTTGATTAGGTCTGCCATGTAAATCACTACTGATGCCAGCAACTCTGTTCCAGCATCTCATAACTGTATCACTACAGCAGTACTTGTGCCAGAAGCACCACTCACTCAGTAGGGATCAAGAAGGAAAGCACACAGCTGTTCTAATATGCACAAAAAGGGACATGGAACTTGTCTTGCAAAGTGCCAATAGGATCTCTTCTTTCAAACACACTTCAAACATATGATTATCTTCAAATGTATTTGCTTTCAGAGCATATGCATTGTTGGGTATTTGATGACTTCTATTTGTAGACAAAATTAGTCATCAGTCTCTCCATATCCAGCTTTAAAAACTGAAGTGTTATGTTAAAAAAATAACCAGCAATTCCTGATATGGTCAGCAACTAGGAAATTTCTGGCAGCTTCTGAATATACTCCTACACAGACCAGGATCCATATATACTACAGTGACATTTCAGTAGTCAGATATATCATAACAAAGACTAAGCTCTTTTGAAATAAATATTTCATTTTATGTTTAAGCCCACTTCAGAAGTTACATTTTAGACTGAAAATTAACACAAAGGTCTGTAACTGCAGTTTCCACAAGGTGCAACTTGCTCACTCTCATTGTCTTCAGGGACAGGGAGAGCTTGAAGGGTGACACTCAAGTGAGTGAGCACACACAGACAGGACCTGAATGTCTACCAGACACTGAGGGGGTCATAGATGGGGCTGTCTCACAAGTGAAAATAATCTCCACCTAGCTGAAGTTGTTTTGTGAGGTCTTTCAGGTTTGCTGCGTGCTTGCGCTTCTGAGTAGTCAGGTCATCCTTCAGTTCATCCACGCGGGTCTTCAGGGCTGACACTTCTTCCTGCTCTGAGGCCAGCTGGGCCTGCAGGGTCTCAACCTCTGACTTTCGCTGATCCTCCTCCTTCTGTAACTTGATGGCCTGGAATTAGGATTTTATTTTCAGTCACACACAAAAAAATTCTAGCCTAACCATAGTGCATGTGCAACATCCCTAACTGCACTTTTCACCTGGGAATCATTCACACTTTACATGTATTATTTAGGCTGAACACTAGCACTTCACATGAAAATTAAGATCCCTCTACTACCTCCAAAACTTCTACATGATACAATACAAGGTCGCATTACCTTCCATGACACACTAAGTTTATTAAAAATGACATTTATGTCATAGTACAAACAGGACCTGAGGAACAATTTACAGTAACAAATTTCACAGGCAAATTAGAACCTTTTGTCTGTTTCACTTTATCTGAAAGTGAACAACTCTCTGCTCCCAAAAAACCAGAAAGAGCAACACAGTGACACCTCCTCAATCCAGTACAGTGTGCCTCAGGATTTCTTTCAGCCTGGGAACATGAGGTGTCTATATCCCACTGCTAACTAATGGCAAACTCAAGGAGAAACTGCAGGTAAATGAAGATACAAGGTGGTATTCATGTGCTGCATCTTTATCTGCATCAGACATCTTACTAGAGCAAAAGCAAAAAGCCCACTGTACTCACCAGATCATCTTTAGTCTGTTGAACACACTCCAGCTGATTCTGCAGCTCTCTTTCACTGTAAGAAAGCTTATCCAACTGGCTCTGTAAGGAATTGTTTTCAGACTGAAGCTGTGCATTCTTACTGGTCAATTTCTCAGTGAATATCAATAGCTCAGATTCTCTTTTCCGACTACCTTCAATGTCCTTCTGAAGATCAGCAACCAGAGAATTGAAACCATCTATTTCTTCCTTTAAAGCATTGATTTCTTGTTCATCTCTGTCAAAACAATTGTATCACATTAGGGATAATCTGAGCTTAAAGATATGAAGTTTATTGCAATAAAAGCATTCCGGTCAAGTCCAAATAAGGCAGGGGAACAATCCTGGGGTATCTGTTAGTCACTGGATCATTTTAAATGTCAAGGGAGTTTTCACTTTGTTTCACAACACACTGCAGTGCTGAAATGACACATTTCTGCATCCCACAGAGGGCACTTGGGCATTAGCTCCTCAAGGAAGGCCACCTCTCCATATTCAAATTCTCCATATGACCTTCAGATCACGGCACAAACAAAACCCTCAAAACCAGACCTAGTGGGTAAGAGGAAGGTTTGCAAACCCAACAAAGGTGGCCAATCTGTAAGAGGCCTTCTCTTTAGGAAACAGGGAAATACTCCAGTTTGGATTTCTCTAAGACAGGAGTATGGCAATTCCTGACACATCCTTATCCAAGTCCTGCATCTCTGAACCAAAGGGCCTGTCTTACTCCATTACTCCTCCTCCCAAAAATAAGTCCTTCCCCTCTACAAAACAAGTTTTTGCTTCTACTGAAAGACTCACATATCCAATCCATCTGAGTGAAAAATGCTGCATCTTCAGTTATCATCAACATTCTACAGAAAGTGCTTGAAATTAAGTCCAAAAATTAACAGCTGTTAAAAATGTTACAGACTAAAAACGTGCGCTTTTATTTGCTCTTGCAAATAGTTCTTCAATCATGGAATTTGATACCCCTTTTCTAAAACCAGCAGAAAAAAACCTCACCTTTCTCACAGGGAGTGTGTATATTCAAATTTAAAAATAAAATTAAAATCACACAAAGCAACAGCACACATCTCATGAAATTTCCTGACAGACAGTGTAATTATGAGGAGGATCAACTCACTTTAAATCAACAATTCTGGACTGATTTGTTTCTCCAAGAAGAGCTGATACCCAGTCATTTGTGCTGCAAAGTATCTCACCTGGAGCTCCCATTTAAAAACCTGTACCAGAAGGTTGCATGTATGCTTGTATTTTACATTTTCAAATATGTTGTTTCATTACGACAGGAGAAATCTCTGCCTAGCAGTCAGGGTTGGATCAGACAAAATTAAAGGTTTAGATCATCTAAAAGAGATGTCTAGATTATCCTTAAAAATTTGCAAATGAAAGAGACCAGGGAACACTGGAGGTGATCGGTATCCAGTTCAGCCATGAAGTTCTTCCCAGCATTCAACCTAAAATCATATTCCTCCAGTGAACAAACATAGCTGAACATTCACTTTATCATATAGCCTTTATACATTTCAGGATGTTTGCCTTGAAACTGAAATAAAAGACAGTATGAAATTTGATGCAGGGATAATAAATGTTGTATGGGAAGGATACTGAAAAAAAATCCAAATTGCATAGGAATGAAGACATATTTAAGCATGTCTCAATTACTGAGAGGAAAAGATAAGTAGAAACACACATTTGTAGTTTCACACTTTGATCACAGTCCCTTTAATTCATTTGGCAAGATTCCAAGTGAAAAATAACTGTTACTGATCCAAGTGTAGGCCCCAGTAGTTTCCAGCACACAGCAGTTTCCCTGGAAAGGCTGAGGACACCATAACAATACAGGTGACCAGCACACAGCACATGGAAAGTGGCTGATTTGCTAAGCCCTGAGGAAGGCTTATAATTATGGAAATACTTCACAAAGATAAATAAAAAGTGTTTTTTTTACCAGAATGAGAGGGACAGACACAGGGGTGGTTCTGCTTATCTCCATTTATGCAGCACCAGTGGAACCAGCAGAGTGGCCAGCATTTTGTATCCCAGTCCATGTGCACCACACAGACACAGGACCATGCTCATACACTCCTGAATCGTGCACAAGCCCAGCCCTGTCCTGAGATTATTCCCCTCACATTCTTAAATGAGTGAACTTCAACACAACAGAATGAATTTCAGTCCATTAGAAAGACAAGTGTCTCACACTGTCTGAACACAGCATCTGTCAAATAAGTAGAATTCTTTCCATTAAATACTTCCATTCATCCATCACAATTTTAAAGTAATTTATCTTTCCAATTTAATTGCTCCCCTCCATCTTTCAATAAAACAGGCAGTGAGCAGACACCTAGAAGACAATTTCCTGTAGAGTATGCTGGAAATCAGGCACTTGTGTGTGATATAACTTATCACATATATTAGAATAACTTGATATATTAGAATAACTTGTTATTCTAATAATGAGAGACACTAAATTAGATTTATCAATCTCAATCCCCTTGCTTTGTAAGAGGCTACCAATGTTATCTTCAATATTAGCAACACTGATTTAAATCAAGACAGGCATTCTTCAAATTACAATGCATTTAAAGCATCAATAACTTCAATAAAACAAACCCTTCCACATCTCAGATAATCTTAAATCATCAAAGTGCACAGCTATACCTCTGATGCTGATCCTGCAGCTGATCTACAGTTTTGACTCTGTCCAGCAAATTCTGAATTTCACTTTTCTGTCTATTTATTATTTCTTTATACTTGGATAACTCATCTTCAGTTCTTAAGCGTTCATCCTCTAGACACTTTACCTAAATGGAAAAAAAAACCAAAAACCAGAAACTATTTAGTTTCACAAACTTCAGAGCTAAATTATTCTGATTATATGTCTAGACTGTTGTACAAAGCTCATGTGTTAATTTTTTGGTGGTTCCAAGTAACTTAGACCAATATCCCAAAGTATTCCCCATCAAATAAGAGTCAGAAAAACAAAAAAAAAATTAAATTCAACAAGTGTGCTTAACATTATTTTTGTCCAAAGACTCGAACTTATCAGCCTAATGGATCAGGGTCCACAGATATGATGCTTCCCCAGTTACCAAGGCAACCCCTTACTCTGTCTCCCTCCCTTTTTCCACAGTCCTGATGAGCTGCTCTGGAGAGAGGGACTGGCATGCTATTCTATAGACTGTCCATGAGTTATGGACAGCATAACCTCCTTACCAGAGGCCAAAACTTATTTCACAGGTAGGAGAAGCTTGCAAGTATTTTATTTATACTACATTTAGAAGATGTAAAATATTTGCAGGATTACAAATCTAAAATGTTTCTCAGCTTTTCACCCAAATGAGGTGCACACAAGAAGGAAAACACTGTTGTGTTACAGATCAGCTCATACTTCCTAAAAATAGGCTATCCAGAGTCAACAATTTGGTATTCTTTCTAGTCTCATGCCAGCCAATCTCTAATCAGTCTTAAGTCAGATCTGAAGAACTAAAAGTACAATTAGGAATGGAATGTATTCTTGCTCCAAAAACCCAGCACTGTGCTTTCAGCCCCACTCCAATCCAACTCAGCACAATTTACCTTTGTTCTCAGTGTTCGAAGCTCATCCATGCCTTCCTTAAATGTTCTCTTCACGTCTTCCAGTTCTTTTATCTTTGCATGATGCACCTTTTTAGAGGGTAAAATGCACATGAAGAAAACTAAATGTACAGTGGCACCTCAAAAAAAACCCAAAAAAAGCCAAAAAAAATCTAGGCCAATACAGGTCACCACAACAGCTGAGAGGGCTGGAGGCAGAACAGGTACCCCAAAGGCTTAGTTTACTTCTTCAGAAAGGAAAACAAAACCTCAAAGCTTCTTTATTCTCAGGAGAACTGAAGAAAAGTGAGCCTGCACACTCTGGTTTTAGGTACACAAATCTATGGCACAACAGGCCCTAGGAAAGCTCTGAGCAAACTGGCACTTGGTCACCTCTGAAGATGGCATGTGCACAGATGGCTGTGAGCAGACACATCATTAAAGAATTTCACTTTGGGGCTAGCAAAGAACAGAGACTGGTCCTTTTCTCTCCTTGCCAGGCATCTTGGCATAATACTGGTCAGAGAAAGGCCTGACTCAACTGAATTTGTGCTTTTAATTACACTCATGCTTATGAACGAAAGAGAAGTTATTTCACCTTCACTATATCATATTTTCCCCCTAACTTTATTTTTAAGAAGTGAATGCAAGGTAGCACCTGAAGACATCCTTCAAAAAAAGCAATAATGGAAGGGCAGACACGTGGGATTTAGCATCAGACCACCAAAAAAGGCAAAAACCCAAAGAATGTGGCATAACTGTAAGAAGCTTAAAATAAGATTCTCAAAATTATTATCTCATGGAATTCTTAACCACAAAGTGGACTCCACACACCACATATTTACCTCCAGGTTATCAGATTTCTCCTGAATTTGTTTCTCTAGTTCTCCTTTAGTTACTCGGAATTTTGCATCCAATTCATTTGATTTGATTTCTTCTGACTCCTAAAGGGATTGAAGAAATATAAGTGGAGTTTTAGAGTTTTATGTTTCCCATTCCATTCTATGAGTGTACAGACAGCTTTTCACATCACTAAGTCTTTTCTGTAAGTATACCTCTGATAATCCTGACCATGCCAAGAAAGACCCCCACACTGCATGCCAATCAAGATAAACTTTTTCCCTTTTATTTAACAACTTCTCAGTAAAGTAAAAAACCAGTCAGCATTCAACTCAGCTTTAGAGCTTCCACAGGATAATTCTTTCCTGCTACAGCTGAAGCTAGAAAGAAATGAAAAAGAAGACTGAGGCAATAAACAATAATTTGACATCTTGAGAAAATGTGC
Source organism: Vidua chalybeata (assembly GCF_026979565.1). Lineage (NCBI taxonomy): Eukaryota > Metazoa > Chordata > Aves > Passeriformes > Viduidae > Vidua > Vidua chalybeata. The sequence goes on along the minus strand of NC_071537.1, from coordinate 8,306,530 downwards.
CTACTTGATATGATTTTATCATTTCTTGACAGTTTTTCCTTATCTGATCTCCTTCTTCTTTTGCTTCAGTTAATTTTGTCATTGCATCTTTGAGGCGTTCTTTGGTTTCCTACAAAAACAGTAATTAAAAGAATGGGTTAAACCTAGTAAAATCCATTTACTTAACTTCATCTGACAAGCACATTTTCTCATAATAAAAATCCCCTTTCAGTCTGAAAAGAATTAACAAAACAAAAAATCCAATACTATTTTTCCTCTTGCTTCCATTCATCTGTTAATTTATGTAATTCCATTTGACCCACCACTGAAGGCACAACAAAAGGATCTCGTTTATGTGCCATGCACATTTTCAGACAGCAGATTTAACTCCATCACTTAAAAACTAAGATAACAGTTATTTCAAACAAATAAGCCCCCTCCCAAAACACAAACTTAACGACAAATTAAAATTTGATGACCAAATTAAAGAGAATCCTCCCGTACATCCTCCCTTCACATCCTTTCAACATTTCCATTTCCGTATCACTGTTTGAGAGCACTATTCTGACTTTTGCTGCAGGTATTCAAATTAAACAGAAACACCACATTAGGAACAGTACATAAAAAGTAAATACTATAACAACCACATTACTCTGACTATATTTTCATGTAACGATATCAGCATCACTTCACCCACCTTGTGCGAATCCATTTCTGTTTTCAATTTGTTCTGAGCCCATTTTACTTTTATAACATGAGAATTGATTTCTTCTTTCAATTTTTCTATTTCTCTGTTGAGTCGAGTGGCTTCACCATCCTGAGAAAAATTTCATAGGTTTTTTATAGAATTAAATGATCTAGTGTTTCTAGAACAGAACTCCTGTCCACTTATCAAGTTATTTTTTTTCTTAATGTCTCGGTTTTGCAAAATCATGCACATATTTCAGAATGGCCAATAATGCTTTAATCCAGTGGGAAAAAAAAACCCCATTAGTGCTGTGGTTGAATAGCAAAGTAAGGTTGCATTACTGTGAGTATATGTTAATGTTATATATCTGTGAAAAGACAAAGCACCACAGAAGCAATTTTTGTTTCAGAAGTGTAGTTTCTAGTCATTTATTAATTTTTGGATCTTCCACATGAAATAGTATTGTAAAACACAGCTGTGAAGGACTACAAAAAGACTTGGATCATTTAATAATAATCCTACTGCTTTCTAAAAATGAGTAGCAAAATTTTGGATGAAAAATTCTATCGATTAACAATTTCAGTAGTACAGAAGAGGAAATGCAGAGTGAAAACACAGAAAAACAACAAAAAAAGACTGCAATAATTTAATGCCACTGCAGCATTTTAGAAAAATCTGAAGCTAGACATTTCTTCAAAATCTAGACAACTGAAACAAGATGTCTTCTCAATTTTGTAAAAAAAAAAAAAAAAATCCTAATGTTTCACAAATTAATATTCAGGGAAATATTAAAAGGAACTTCAAAAAGATTGCAATGAGAACTGAGTAACTTCTTCCCCTTCCCTTGGAAGGAAGACACTTTCACAGTGCAGCAGAAACTAAATGAGAACATGTTTCTTTTACCAAGTACAACAGCAAACAAGTGATAAAGTTGTTCTGACAGTGCTTTTCATCAAGTCACACAGCAGTACTTGGAGTACCTTTGTTTCATAGAGCTGATGCAATCTTCCTTTTTCCTGAGAAAGTTGTTTGATTTTATTTGTAAGCTTTTCTATTTCTTTGTTTGCATCTCTCAGTCTTCTCTCAAGGCCCTCCTTTTCCTTTCGGAGGTCAAGCGACTCCTTCTCCCCTCGGACATATTTCATCACCATCGTCTCCTTCTCATGGCGAGCTTCCTCACATTTCTTGTTTGCCTTGAAAAGTATCAAAACACAATTAATCAAACCTTGTATTTCACAATTAACCAGATATTTTTAGTATTGCAGTAGAGCAGCATAACAAGGCAGGGCACAAAAGCTCCAGTTTGACAAAGACTAACATTCAATCCCTCTTAAGCTCTGAAATTACTCCTACTTCTAACAATAAATATTTTAATAGCTGCATCTTCACAGCTGAACGTCTCAAGTGAGTTATCAATACATTAGTAATTTGGTTTTTAGAAGGAAATAAGCATAATGTTTAGGAACAAAATAATTTTGCAACTACTCAGTACTGGTACTCTGTCTTCCTTCATCCTCATGCCAACTGCACAATCATTATGCAGTGGCTTATTTTTCAGTTGGATCACTTCCAGTGGCTTACTTTTACAGGTTCTCCCCACCCCAGCACTAACAAGTTCTGCTTCAAATTAGAAAAAAGTAAAATCAGACACTGAGCTTTAGAGTACATGCAACAGAGAAAATACTTGGCATAATATGATATTAAAAAGGAAAAAAAAAAATCCCAGATTTCAGTAACACATAAAGACAAAATAAGAGCTTTGTGCTGGAATTCAGAAAAATATTATTTTTGTGACAGCCCATCTGAAAAAAGCTACTGCCAGCTTTTAGCTCCTTCTGAATCAAGTTCAGCTTACAGGTAAAGAAAATGCGATTTCCTTAAGGGCTTAATTCAATATACATAAAAATAGGTATTTTTTAGAAGAGTTATCAGGCACTCTGAATTGTTAACAGCTATTTGGAAATTCACTGCTGAATTTCCAAATGAAATATTCAAAATGCATATATAACTGCACACTAGGAGTTCCAATTCTGGAAAATTCTGTCTTACCTCGTGATCAAATATGTTTCCTACAAGAACCAAGTTTGTTCAATAATGTAGATGTTCAATAGTTTAAGTTTTTCCATATTACCTGTTCCATTCGAAAGGCCATCTCTTTATGCAACTGCTGAATAGTATTTTTGGCTGCTGCATCTTGATTTACAAGTCTGTCTTTGCTAGCTTTCACTTCTTTATTAAGCTCTTCTATTCTTGCTTCCAGCTAAAATACAACATCATGATATAATTATAAGGAAAATAACTCTTTGATCACATTTTATACAGGCAGGCATATTTCACACAAAATTAGATGCTTCAACAGATATTTACCTGTATTTTACACTTGTCAAGCTGCAACCACCTATATCAACATCTAGCTTTGCATGACTAGAAAAAGCATGAAAGATGTCAATTCTTATCTTCTGTGAGAGTGAAGATGCTTCAAGTCAAGTAAAACAGTAGGCACAGTAATTTACTACACAAAATAACAGACTGACAGCAAGTCAGAGAGTTGCCAGAGAAGAGCTACCTTCCATCCTTTTGTTCCTATCCTTGGTGCCATATCCTTCACCATGCCAGCAAAGCAGCCATGCATCCATACTGAAATGGACTGGGAATTAATTCATTGAAAAAAATCACTCAGCAAATAAAGATGAGCTTAGTCATCATGCTGGCACTTTTTTTAGCCATCTAGTGAAACAAGTCAGAGACCTGATCCAGCTGAAGAATAATCCCTAGTGTTAACTGGAACACTTCCCAGAATGTGCTCCCTGCCAAGTCATGCAAGTCCAGGAGGAGCAGCATGGTGGCTGCAAAGGCTGTGACACTGCCTGAACGTCGTTCAAATTGTGCCTCATGACTCTCCTCTTGTCCCAAGGGAAAGCCAAGCCACCCAGGTTGGGGGTTTTGTTTTTGTTTGTTTGCTTTGTGGGAGAAGTGGCAGGATGCTAGGATCAGTACTGTAAATTCTGTGCAGTCCCAAGCTGCTGTGTAAGAGGCAAGAACCACCTAATTTGCTTTTGTTACCACACCATTACTTGACCACACTTTATTCAGTTCTGCAAATGGATCATTTGTCAAAGAAAAAGCTTCACATGTACAAGCAGGCAGGTACAGTTTGGAGCTGTGAGTACAGCCAAGCTTTCATTTACATAAAAGTAACCATAAAGCACTAATATAGAAATTCCAACAATAAAACACAATCTTCACAAATGAAAAAATACAAGTGTTTCACTGCAATGTCTCTTACAGCTCAGGTGCTATCAACAGCCATATAAAACTATTATAGTCCAAAAGAATATTTTTTGAAATCACTTGCAAGCATGTAGTATCACAAATACCCTCACAAATACTTTTTTTCAGAATGGAATAAAGCAATTACTGCATGATAGAGCTTCATGAAATCATACATGACTCATGACAGAGCCAGCATGGAAACACAGACAAGAAAGAATGAGGGAGCTGCTCATAGTGGTTATTCAGGCACAAGCAATTCCAATTTGTAGGTTAAAAATAACACTTTTCAATCACATCATGCATTTGCAAATATTCTCTGAAATCAACCATGAATATATGAATATATTACATGAATATATTCCTCTAGAACACTTCAAGCCTGACACCCCGCTCTGTGAACAGATTTTTGTGTGATGCAGACACCAGCAAAGAAACCTGACAACCAGAATTCTCACCAGCACTTGGATAAACAGAAATTAATATTTTAAATGTTTCTTTTGCCAGATTTCCAAGCTATAACCTGTAGTCAGTTTATAAAGCTGGCCAGCCAGCTGCAGGGACATCAGCAGATAGCTGATTACGGCCAAGCAGTGATGCCTGATGTGAAACCTTTTCCTCCCACACTAAAAACCAGCCTCCACCATGCACACACCATGGTCCTCCTTGGCCTGCTGTGGTTCTAACAAACCCCTGAGAAAAAGCCTCTATTTAGTACCTGCTACTACCACAGCAGAGACTTCCAGATACAGAACACTTAAGGAATGGGAATCCAGAAAGTAGCTTTATCCAAATTCACTAAAGGCTCTTAGACAATTTCTTGGAATACAAGAGTAGATATATCCCCTTAAAAAGCTTAGGATAATAAGCATCAGCAGTGACAGGGAATCAACAGCGGCAACAGTGACATTATGCACAAATGAAATACTAATGAGCAGTTCTGTTTTGTTATCTCTACCTGTTTAATAATGGTGAGGTGCTGCTTTTCTGTTTCTGTTCGTTTTTTCAATTCATCTTTTAAGTTGTCCTTTTCTGAGCAAATTTCCAAAATCAGTTCCTGATGCTTTTTATTTTCTTTAATCAATCTGTAAAAAAAAAAAAAAAAAAAAAACCAAACAATTTAAAAACAAGGTACAGTATCGCTTGTTTTCAATCTCAAGACATGGTTTTTGGTCTTCGATCCGCAAGTTTTATTGGAAGCCAGAAACCCTAAAAAAAAATCCATGAAAGCCTTATAAGAAAAAAAAAAAAAAAAAAAAAAAAAGAAGACTGTTGTACATGTGGAAGTTAGTCCAAAACAGCAAGCAGCAACCTCCTTGTGAGGAAAGAGTTTGTTTCCAGCATTTTAGGGTTGTTGTGGTCCATAATTACATGGGACATTTGGTAACCTTATGAAACTATGAAACTGTAAATGCTAGTAATTTTAAGGTACTGTAATACAGTAACTTCCAGTCAGATAGTCTCACCAGTCATTTGTCTGAAAACACAGGTATTTTATTAATTTCATGGATTTCTGAGAGTACCCATGAAGTTCACAACCTGGAAAGAAACACAATCCTGATTTTTTAAGTCCTAACTAGGTAACAAGTATCCGTACCCATGCTCCTTATATAGTTCAATTTTTAGCAATAGTTCCAGTTCAGCTGTTTGAAACCAACTCAACCTAGTTTGACATTCTAACATAAAATTCCAAAGTTACACTGTCAGAACTGCTGAATGAACAGTCTCACATGTATTTACATGTTTGCAGATACTATTACATGGTGGGTATTTTAGGCCACTAAATGCATGAATTTGTGGGAGGCAAGCATTTACATGAAAAAGATACTTAATTATCCCTTTATCCCCTCTCCTTTGTTGAAAAAAAACAACTCTGAACAAACTAGTCTCCTAAACTAAAAGGAATTCAAAACCATCAGTTACAGAGAGCTTAGTGCTTGTGATCTGCTTTTTAATCTATTAATGAATATTCCAGGATTACAAATGCTTAATTCATGCCACAGCTGCTGACATATATATTTAGATCGGATCACAGGAGACAACTGGGCTATTTCCAGAATGATGTTCCAAGAAATTCTGCTCATCATAAAGTAAGGGACAAAACAAACACAACCCAGAATACCCTTTGGACCAAACATAAAATGTTCCACAGCAGTTTGACACTCTTGAGGTGAGTTCCCAAGTGTCAAATGTGTGCAGCTGGCCAAAAGAAATAGACATGTTTTTACATAAAGTCTTCTGTATGTATATATAACATACACACATATAAAAACATTTGGGTCTAAGGAACTAATTGGTCCGTGGCTGAAAACACTGCCGTGCCTCTGAGTTTACCATGGATAAGTAAAGCTCTTTACCTCATGATCTCCTGGAATTACTTCGCTCTACACACCCACTACTTCAGATTCCCACTCCTCCTCTGTACCTTCTGAATGTCTAACTGTGCATTCTCCAGCTTTCCTGTCATCAGCTGACTTTCCTCACATGGATGGTTGCTGTCAGAGGTTAACTGGTGAAGTGCAAGAGAATACTTTCCCTACTGGGACTCTCTCCCCCTGTCTGGTTTCCCTTCCTTTGATGTCCTCCTATATCATGGTATTGGAGAGCCTTATATGAAAAGCAGGACTCTCATTTCCAGTTCTGCAAAAAGGAATAAATATTAAGTTAGAAGCTACATTTTGTTAGCAAAAAACATTTCTAAAGAGGCAACAGAGTATTAAACACCAAGTAAGGAATCATGAAATCAAGCAATGAACTGGCTTTTGATGAACAGAAATATTCATGTTGAATACTGCCTGGTAGAACTATTAAGCCCAGTTAATTATAACAACACTTATAAGCCATGCATTTCAGAAGTCCTCCTATAAAATGTGCAGAGTAGTTTATATGTTACTTCCAACTCAAACAATACTCTCATCTGATTAACAACTTTGCTGGATGATGACAGGAGATTGAATACTACTGGAAAAAGAAACAAGCAATTCTGAACATAAATAAAATGCCCATTGTGGGAGTTAGTACTTTCAAAGATTCGTTTCTCCACAGACACATATGGACTGAATGAATCCCGGACTATTTTTAAATCACCATTACTGCTGCAGTATTTAAGTAATTCTAGACACTGGCAAGCTATTCAATGACACAGTTGGCTATTCAGTTCCTGCCAAATCCTGCAAGAATTCAGACATCTAAGCACACAATTTTATTTACAAGTACATACCACAACTAAAAATTATTCCTTCCTTAAAAACAATGTAAAAAAATCTCATTAACTATTCTCATACCACCTTGAGACAACTTGCTTCATACCAAAATGTTGTATGCAGGTGCACACAAGATGCAGCCAAAATTGGTCAGTACAAACCTCCAAGTGTGAAGCACATACACAAATACTCACTTTGTAATAGTTTGTTCTTGCTGTAGATATTTATCTTGTACACATTTTTCAAACACAGCCAAGGCATGTTCACCCTTCTGCACACCATTGGGGAGCTTTGGTTCTTTTGAAAAATCTGTAGATAACAGTTCAGACTCTATTTCCTTTAGTAAATCCTCCTGTGAGGAAGTCTGATGTATTGTGGAAATAAGTTTCTTTGTGCAGTCTGTGTCATAAGGGCTTTCTGAATAGATTTTATCACTTGATTTTTTCACAAAGTCAGACTCCTCCCTTAGATCCTGTAATATTTCCATTAATGATTGCTCTGTCTGGTTAGCTTTTGGATCGTGTCGTTCAAGTTCTTCACTAGGTAGATGTTCTGGTTTTGTGGAGCCTTCTGCCTTTGTTTCACAGTAGGCACTGACAGAGGAGTCTGCCCCTCCACACTGCTGCTGTCCTTCTGCTGGGGCCCCCCTGCTGCTGGTGCTGACAGCTGCTGCATCCTGATCCGAGGGCAAGGAACTCAAGTCCCTCTCCAAGACATCAGCATCACTTCTAGTGCAACTGATGCTTGGGCACTCCTCCACTCCAGGTGTTTTATCAGCCTTCTCATTATCTGGGGACTTGAAAGAGGCATCGTCTGATAGATTGACTGGCTCCAGTGTGCTCTGCATTTCTGGTAAATATTCCTCCATAATCTTCCTTTGGAAATCTAGATGGAGAATTCATATTACAACATATTATATACAATATCAAAAGAGACAGATAGGGGAAATAAAGGCTACTAGAAAGTAAAATTCAAAGTGCAAAAATATTTAGATACATGTTATACAGAGTTTGTTGATCTTTCAGCCCAACCTTTAAGTAATGCTCCAATACAAGTTTTTCTAAGAGAAGGTGAGAAATCAGGGATGGCAAACAGGAAGCAGAGAGACAGTAAATGCCAAGACAATAAAAAAACAGAACTTTTCAGAATTAATAATTCTACCATTTAAAGCCATTTAAAGTCATAATTCTACCATTTAAATTCCAAGTAATCACTTCTAAAAAATACTTAATGACAATAAATAACCTAAAAAGATTAAGCATCCAGGGTCTTGCAGCTTTCACTTCCCTATACATGATTTGAAAGCAACAATATGTCTTGACTTACTCATTTTACAACATAGGGCGACTCCCTGCTCCAGCCAGAATATCCCATTTCCTCAGTGTCACATCCTCACTGAGTATCCATAAAGCAAAATGCATCTGTAGGAAGCTAAGGGAAGGGGCTGGGGGTGGATGGGGGTGAGATTCTCTTTTCCCATCTGTTTTCAAGCAACCAAAATCCCCTGTGGAAGAGCACAGATGCTCTGTGGCAGATCTGCTCTCTCAAACAGTAGCCTGCAGAGCAAGGACTTGAAAAACTCTGTAGAAGCTCTCTAGAAGGACACCACAGTGAGATCCAAATAGCCAGAATAATTATGGAAGAGCCTTGGTATAATACTTTTTTACTTATAATACTTTTTCAGGAATCCCAGATGGTCCAATATCTGAAAAGACTAGGAAGCACAGGAAGCCCTTATTTCCATTAGGAGAAATTCATTACAGCAGTCTTAACTTTTATATGCAACCCTATCCTCCTACACTGGATAATTTAGGCTATTTATAAACAAGGCAAACTTTTCATTTATAAATTAAACTCTGCTATTCCAAGAGCTATCTCAAAGGAAATGCTTACTTGCCACATCAAACTTGTTTCCATCCTTGCTTTCTGACTTGTTCAGCTCTCCCTTACACAGCCAGACCATCTGAGCCCCTCAGGTACTTGCTCCATGCTCCTTCCTTTGCCTCAGCCTGAAAGGAAACCCTTCATGCTGTTTGGCTTCACTCCACTGCCCCAGAGTGCTGCCTTATTAACCAACACTTCCTACTGAGGCTCACACTGTTAAAACAGAAAGGTTTATGAATCCCATTAGGCCTGTCACCAACTGCTACCACTGGCACTTTTCACTGCTAGACACAAAAAGCAGCTCCAGCCCAGCTCTTTCTACCAGGAAATACCATCCCACAAAACGCCTCCCACAAGCACCTGAAACCTACAGCTGGGTTACAATTGGCATTTAATCAACAAGAGAGAAGCACATGGAAAATTGGGCATTCAGCTGAGAGTATGGAAGGGAACATATCACAACTGCACAAGAGTCACAAATCAGCAAATGAGAATCACACATTTTTTAAGTAACAAGCAAACAACTTTTCTTTTTCTGGTTTCCAAGCAAAAAAAACCAAACCAAAACAAAACAAAAAAAACCCCAAAAACAACAACAACAAAAAAAAAAAAAAACCCCAATGCTACAGCCTCTAACCCAGTACAAATTAGCAGGAACCAGAACACAAGTGGGAAGGGAGAGGCACAAACAAGCAGAGAGATAGGGAATGAGAGAGTCTGTACAATGTGACAAGGATTGCCCATTCTACAAACATGTTCTCTGGTATTACTAAAATTCCTGATTACCCTTTGCTTCCAAAGATTTATGTTTAAGTCAGCACTGGAACCAGCAAATCCCACCACTTGGTTTGTGCAGTCCAAACAAATGCTCTACTGGAACCCATCTATCCTTTGATAACTTCTGCTAGTAAGGAAAGTTCACAATGTACTACTATTATTCTCAAAAAAAAAACAAACCCAACTGACAGTCTCAATGTGAAAGAAAAACTGAACATAACTGCAAGAAAAGGTATTCAGTTTGATAGTTGTAGAACACATTAGTTCCTACTTAATTAAAATGCTGTTAAAAACCAATGCTTTCAGACTAGTGCACTTTAAACAATCAATAATTGTAAGATAATTTGCCAATTATGCAGTTAAGACAGAAGAAAAATTCACCTTCTAGTATCTGTTTCCTCTTGTCAAAAGAAGTTTATAATCCACACACTCAGCTGTAAAAGATACTGTATTAGCATAAAGCTGAGGAAATGGTTTTCTCTCTAGTAATTACTCTAGTCAAAGTTCTTGATGATGCTTTCTCTGCAATGATCAGAGTGGGTTTTTTACCTCATTTTAAGCCTTTTTTAAAGTACCTTCTGAAGCATTATAGAACATCCCAAAATGTGCAGTTGTTTGATATACTACTGCCTCAAACCTGCTTGTGACTGCCCTACTGATGCAGTTCACCTTGACTACAAGAAAGGGAGTGGTAAAATTGGATAAATGAACTTCCATGTTGGCTGTTACACATAAAATTTCCAGTCCAGTCAGCAAACTGGAGGGTATTTATCTCCATATGGAAGCAACAAGTGAAAAATACAGCCCTGTTAAGAGAGTACATTAGGAAGGTCACTAAGTTTTCTTTTTATTGTGTTATTTCCTTCTGTAAATAATACTGTGAATTAGTATTACAAAGACTACGTGGAAGCAGAAATACAATTATTTGCACAACACAGTCACAGAGAAAAAAAAGCCACTGACTCCATATCCATAATAACGTAGTTATTATTAACCATAAATAAAGTGTAGGTTTTTTTTCCAAACACATGAGGAAATCTGAGTAATGATTATACAAATCAGTTAAAGCATGAAAAGTAAATTATGATGATTCAGTGTTCCCTACAGTCGTACTTTTATTTTCAGTGGTACCTAGAATATAATTTACCACATTAAATTCACAGTCTTTATGATTCCAATACACTGGCTTTAGCCTTATCTGCCCAAATCTACTTGCACCTGTTCATAACATACATAGATTTTTTTCCCCCTACTGTCAATTAATAATATTAGTTTTTACGTTCTAATTACTAACTCTTAAACAGGAATTAAATAATTGATCACAGTTTATTTTCACACCAGAAATGTGCAGACAAAGAACTCATTTGGAGCAGCTGTCAATGCAAATTCATACTGATATTCAAATATCTCTTGAATATTCAAAGTTTGTTCTGCCTACCTCAGGCAACTGAATATAACAGCTACTTCCTATATAATGCCAGAGACAGAAAACTGCAGTGATGTCACTAAAGAAAATGCTCATGGTTTGTAGGCAAAACATTTTCTATGACAAAAGAATCAATCAGTCTAGCAGTAGCCAGTTGAGATGAAACATGCTAATATTTGACTGTTTTACATCAAACATACAAATTCATCAAACTCCAGATAATATTTGGACACTACCTGATAGGAGCTCCACGCCTTCCCAGGTTTAATATCCATCTTGTATTACCCTACTCATCCTTAAAAATTACTTTTTCAAAATCAGGGATGTACTAAGGTTATGTACACTGCATTAAGGAAACAAAATGGTTTAGTGCCTCTTACAATGTTTTCAGAAAGCATCAAAAACAATAAAAAAAGGCAAATCTTGACTGAAGCAAGTGAACTGGTTTATGTAATGATATGCTTAAACATCAAACAAGAACACAGTGTGTTGAGTGACAGCAAAGTGCTGGGTTCTTGCACTGTTTTGCAAAGTTTCTACCTTCAAGAAGCACCTGCTCTGCTCCTTCCTTTAGGCCTGATGATCATCTTGTCAACAGGGCAGAAGTGTGATGTTTGCCTCACCCCAAAGTGTAAGTGCCTCTACCACAGGATCTTCTCAAAGCAGCAGAGTGGCCCAGCCCAAGCCTGCTTGCCCACATGCCATGACTGACTGCCATCCATCCAGGGCAGCATGTGAAAAGCTGTCACTGCCCTGTGACACTTTCTGCAGCTGTGACAGGACTCTGCCTGACTGGACTCGTGTAACTGGTCTGACCAGCTGTCCTCCCGTTTTACAGCTCACAATTAGTCTGACACTCAAACACATCTTTCCCATGCTCCTGCTCCACAGCAGAGGAGGCAGCTGGCTGTGTTTTCCCCCAACACAGTGACACAAAGCCATGCAAGTGGAAATACATCAGTTCAGATCCTGGTGATGAGAGCAGCAGGAATGAGGAACAGGAGCACAGCTCAGCCACATTTGCAAAACATCTCCCTATACATGAGAATAAAGACAAGTTGTACCCTTCAAAACCAAAACTACCTTTTTTTTTTTTAAACAGCCATTGTTTTTTCTCATCACAGACATGTTCTTCAAAGATGCAAAGAGCATACATACTTTTCATTATTATTCACAAAACTAAGTTTAAATCTGCATCAGCACAGATGATCTCCAAGTTCCAGTGTAACATCTAAAATGAGTAAGCAGTTAAACAGCTGGCACAGGACACGCAACATTGAATACTGGCAAGGGTTACAACCATTTATCACACTACTTAAACTAAGATGTGCTTATCTGCTAAATTGCTGACAGCAAAACTGACTGGAATCAGAGACAGGGAGCAGAGAGCCTGCCAATGGAGTGTGTGAACAGCACATCAGCTTTTGAACACAAATGTCTCCCAGGTACAGCAGGGAATACAAAGACTCAGGAAATAGCAATTGTTTATTTCACTTCCTGTTACACAACAGAAATATCTTCTATTAACTGCTAATCAAATGATAAAAATAAGAACAAATACGACAATGAGTCATTTAAGCTCTTCAAGGAAGTATCTGACACAATGTAAGTATTGATTATCCTGGGAGAACATCAAAAATCTCAATACACACTCCTGTAACATGCCAACAAAAGGAAGAAAAAAACTTCCTGCAGCTAACTTCAGCAGCAGTCCAGAGAAGCTTATGCTGTAACAGCAAATTCTCACTCCAGAGTCCATCCACTGGCACAGAGAAAAGCAGTTTCTGTAACACTCAGTCCTCCTCTTTTCTCTGCTGCAAGTACTTACACTCCTAACTTTTTAAGGAAGCTGTTGGCACCCTCATCCCTTGGACGTTCATCCACTGTACTGGTTGAAAATCCTTCCTACCATGGCAGTACTGCTAATTCTAATTAGGAACACCACCTTTCCCAGCTCTAGCCTGCTATCCAATGAGTACAGGCACATGCTGAGGCTCTGGTATGTTTTAATTCAATATTATGCCATTTCAAACTGCTTGTCTTTTCAATCCTCCTACTGAATGTAAACGTGATTCTCTCGAATCCCTGACTACAAAGGCCTTTCCTAAGCAGATGCACTACTAAAGCAAGAATTTAATTTCATAAAATGGATAGAATTTGACCCAAACTCTTAATACTTACGTTGTAAATATTCAAGAAGGAGGAAATTACTTTGTTTCAGCCAATTTCAAAACATATGTGAGATGAAAGCTAGAGAAACACATTAAATTATAACTATAGAAAACTTTCACTGAGGTGTGGCTGTCTAGAAGACTTCACTAACAACAAGGGAAAAAGAGGAAGTGTGCCTTATCACCTAGTAACTACCACAATGGGATTCCTTACAACAAACAGATTAAAGAATGACAGAAGTATGTGCCTGAGGTGGTTCTGTAAGCAAACTTAAGGTCAAGGTCCTGAAAAACAAAAATCACTGCTTCAAGAGAAAAAATGTATATATTTACACCTCAATGCCTAAAAATACTGCAGAGAGAGAGGCAAAAAAGAGCAGGAAGGAATAATGCTCCACAGGTGTGTGCATATACAAAACCTTGTTCAACCCAGGCTTGAAATGAAGAGCATTGAGATAAGTAATTCTGAGGCACAAAACCTACTCAAAGTGGAGAAATAAAAACTTAATACAGCAAATGCAGTTTACTGGACACTAGACACATTCAACTACACACTACATAACATAATGGCCAGTAGCAGTCAATTATTTTAACTCCTTTCAACAAGAAAGGGTTTTGCATCATCTTTGGGCAGATGTTTTCCACTCCTGGCTGTGCTTGGGAATCATCTACTCTCCAAAAAAAGTAGACATGCAATCCACAGAATTGTGAAAAAGCATTTCCACACCAGCTCAGACCACATATGCTCTTTACCTCTGGATTTGTAAAAAGCATCCCGACAGTTTTAATAAGATATGAAATAAGCTCATTTTTAAACAGAAGTACAAGTAGCTTTCCTCTTTCCATTTCATATCAGCCACAAGTAGTTTTGATACTCTAGTCCATTACTAAAGGTAATTTGAGTAATGGACTAGAGTATCAAAACTACTCAGAGCTGCCACAGAGTTGTGATGCATTTCAGAGAGCAGGTGGGGGACAAGGAAAGGAGTGATGCAGGGCTCCAGCAGTCACAGGCAGATGACTCCAACACTCAGCAGTGTCCAAAGTACCATGGCCGGGCAAGCAGCTCAGTGACAAAAAAACCTGGTGAGACCAACACAAACAGCCCAAGTTCCCAGAAGTCCTTACTGCTCTTATACTGATGTCACCTCAGGACTTAGAGTTGCAGTGTGTGCTGTAAACTTGCAAAGGAATCACTGCACACTTCTAAACAAAGTCCATGTACTTACAAGAAAAACCTATCTTGAAAATAAGGCCCTTGAAATTGCTTCAGAGAAATTCTCTTCATGCTGTAATTTGTGATCCATACTTCCTGGTTCTTTGTCAAGAACTGGATGGTAAGTCATAAAATTGCTGCTGTTACTCTTTATTTTGTTTTACAAGATGGTACATTCTGAAGATAAGTTCCACTGGAAATTCATCATAAAAATCCAAGCAAACATCCTTAAGCAGTAGTCCCTTTAAATGCTCTGTAACACTCACTATCCTTCCATATTGGCTCTGGTTTCTGAACTCTGCAGTTCAGGTGTAGTGTCCAATGGCAGCAACCAGGAGAAGGGATGCTTGTCCTTTGGAGAGTTTCTTATGGAGACAGCTAGAAAAGGGGTTTATTCTTAACATTCTCAGGCTCCCCAGTGAGAGCAAATAAAGACTTCTTTTTCCTAATACCACACCAAAAGACTGGACAGCAACACACAGCTCAAATAACCAGCTGTCTGTCCCAGACACTGTTACTGCTCTCTGAAACACATTCTAACTGATTTTACAAACACCTCTGCTCTTCTGCATCCTTCTCTCCAACTGAACCAAAAATGCCTGTTAATGGGTTTACAGAGATTTTTGTTTGCTAGCTGATCCCAATGTTGTGGGAGCAAGAAGGGTAAAAATAGCTCCATTTTGATACTGAAGGTGCTGGATGCAGACATCTGTGAATCACTCCAGTTTTAGCAAAATTGAATTTAGGAAAGCAGACATACAGCTTGCCTACATGTATAGAAAGTTGTGAGGTTTCTCTCTGCACAGCCCAGTACTAGACTAACAGCAAATTCTACAGCCCAGCAAAACCAGGTAGAAATGTAATGCTTTTACAATGACTGCCCTGTTTGTTCACCTGCAATACTTCAGAAACCAAAGTAGAGCACTGAAGCACCTGAAACTCTAGCTGGTCTAAAGAGATACCAGGAACTGTTCACTTTTATTACTCTGGCTTTCTAACAGCCCTCCAGTCAAGAGGCCTGTTCATACGCATGATATCAGAAAAAAGAAATACTTTTAACTTAGCTGTACAATCTTTCAAAGATTATGCAATAATAAATTAAAAAGCCTTACACACCAAAAGGCTACTAAAAACTCCAAACTACCAGCTATATCTAGAACTGGGAGGTCTGAAAAACAGATTTTTTTTTTTTTTTTTTTTTTTTTTACAATGAAAAGCATTATCCTCATAAAATTTTAACTGCAAAGAAAATACTGACTTTTTTTCCTGTATCACCCAATAGCAAATTAAAATGCAGTCATGTGAATTTGCAAGAGGAAGTTATGTGCATTTTACAGCTATTTTGAAGATTCATACTTACACCTCAAGTCTCATTGTAAATCACCCTCCCTTTACTCCAGCCATCCAGAGTTAAAGCTCTCAGCAACCTGCCCAGACACACCCATGGACTGGACTCAGCTACAAATAAAAGATCCACTATGTCTTACAGTGTTCTGTGTCTTGACCTGTAGAAGTACTGAGCACAAGTATTTCCCCATCTTAGCAACAACTTGGAGGTGAGCTGAGACTTCAGCTCTTCTGCTGGAATGGAATCTAACATTTACTTCACATGCAAGCAAGGACTGCCTTTTATTCAGTAATACTGAGTACTGTTTCAAAATATACCTTTTTTTCTGACATGATTTTCAAAAATTCTTATAAGGATCAGCAATGCCCTAAACCTATCCTGAGATAGCAGTTTTACATTTAACCCTTGAAGTTGTTATTCAACAAGAATCATGATTTTAAAAAGGAGGTTAGTGTACATGCCAACCCAGAATCAATATATACTCCACCATTTAAACTACTCTGCCTCCTACTCATTCACATTAATTAATACATAATATTAAATTCCAATCCACAGATTGATTTTTATACATGGTTCATTACACTCAAGAATCCCATCCTGGAAGCACCTCTCTTCATGTAAGCAGCTACTGAAGCTCATGAAGCAAATATAAATACATAACTTTACCAAAAGCACATTTATCATTTATAGTGCAGTAATAGGTTGGTTCTCTTCCCAATCACTGCAGTACAGACTAAAGGCTCTGCTAAAGAGATTTTTTATACTGCCTTACATTTCCACTCATGCATCCATGAAATGAAGTGCCATATGACTGAAATGTCAACAATCAGAAGACTTTCACGATAAAACTCTGATGCTCATCAGAAAAGCCCAGTAAAAGCAAAAGCTGCACATGAGCACCATTTGCACAGTTCAGTTACAGACCCACTTCCCTCCTGCAGGTTCCTGAGCAACAAAAAGAGAGCGTACAAGTGCTTTAGCCAGTTCAATTGCAAATTCAAGAGTTAATGTGAGATGCAGTATAATCCAGTCTAACACCAGAGATGGACTTTGTATTTCAAAGACTTAACTAGGATTTACTGGCTGAAGAATACTGAAAAGAATAATGATTTGTAGAGTTTTCTTGACAAGTCACACACATATGAAGCAACCAGCAACCCAATGTAAAAAACCTTCACAAATGCCCCAGCATTTATTAGAAAGAACAAAACTTTCTTGAACAGTTTGTTCCACAAAGGTCTCTCTGTCTCCTTTAGCTATCAAGCTATACAATATTCCATTAGAAACACAATCTTAGATGAATCACAACAGAAAAATAAAGTATTTTCTATTAGCTTTAAAGATATTTTCCTAAGCCAGAAATATTAAAGTAACCATTAAGAGCCAGACATCTGTTAGAATCAGTTGCCATTTTAATTCAATTTTCAACCTATTACACTGAGGTAAGAGACAGAATTCTTAAGCTGAAGAAGAGATGATGCTGATCACCACTACTTGTGCTCTATACAAAAAAGAGGATGGCTACGAAGTCTCACACACTCACAGCCATCCTGTATTTAGAGACAGCACAAATAGGAAGCAAAAGAAACATACCAGAGCCCCACCCACACTAGGTGTCCCAATATTAATTCACTTTTGCCCAAGATCAAATAGAAGTGAAAAGCTGGCTGTACACTGGGACATGGAGTCCTCCAGCCCAGGAGGGGCTGCCTCAGCCCAGGCAGAACTTGACACAGCTTCTGACTCAACTCACACAAATGCTTTGATGCCTGTGCTTGAAGGGAAGGAGTGGAACAGTGACTATACACAGTGGGTACTTGCAGGATTTCCTTGCTTTTATCAGTTTAACACTTCAACTCAATTATTCTTCTCAGGCTTTTAATATGACTTCATTAAACACCAATGGCAGTGCCAAGGTGCAAAGCTCAGCATTTCTATCAATTCTTTGAACAGGAGACAAGTACTTTAGAAGACAAGGTTTACTCAAACTTTATATTTGCTTTCCTTTACTTACATCACAATTTAGATAGTTGAACAGAAATGTGCCATTCCTTCAAGGCAGCAGCAGGTTTTCTGTGGAACTCGTGCACATGGTTAATATTATGGTCAATTTAACTACATGTCTGGAGTCAACAGCACAACTCCAAAATAAAGTTCATCAGTAAAGGTTTAACAAGTGAGGCTGGATTTGCTCCCACCATAACACAAGTCATGGGGTACACCTTGAGAGTGTTATTTTTTGTCATAGGAGCACCAACACTGGAAGCTCATGTATCAGGAGAAAACAACACCTTGGCAACAGCATCCTTTTACCGTGAACATCACATGAGGCTTGGATGCTTCAGGGTTTACACACAGACTTGCAATCTTCTGTGTGTCTTCAGCACAGAATAACTCTTATTCCTCCAAGTCAATAAAATGAGTCTCTACTTCAGCAACCAATGAATGCAATGCCAGCAACAGCACTACTGTCACCTTTCAGGTTTTAGCACCCTGCCTTTAGCTATGCTTACAACAAGGCCAGGAGCAGCTCTGTCCTTACTAGAACCCTGTTTGCACTCACCTTCTGACACTGATAACATCACCTGTGCAAAGAAGAATGTCGTAAGGGAGGGGAAGAAATGAAGTTTATGACTGAGTACACAACCTGGACAAAGCACACGTTCTGTGACAGCTCTTCTACACCTATAACAGAGCCATAACTCTTGTTCACACTACAGAAGGCAGAGCTCTAGCAGACCTTCTTACAAACCTGTAGCGTCATGGCATTGGTAAGATGCGGATCTTGGCATATTTGGCACTGGAGATTGCAGCATGCTTGCTTTCAACGGCTCTTTTCAAATGTTCTTTCCAGAACATGCAAAAAGCTGTAAAATTCCAGCAACGGAATTACTGTCTGTATGGTCACTACATACTGAAAAACACCATTTTGGGGGGATAGCAGAGTTCTACTGTTTTCAAACCTGCCTTTCTTAGAGTTTCTCCAGTATCCCTGAAAACAAATAAGTAAACTCTTCAATCCTTTAGGATGCAAAAAAGACAAGTGTGAGCTCTACAGAAGACTGACTTCTGTTAATTAATCTAAGAGGTAGTGCTATAGACAATATTATTACAGTGTCAGTATTCCATGTACTTTTTGAAATTAGGGTCATGATTTTCCCCTCTATTCTGACATTGATTTCTTTCTGATGAGATTTTTTTTTTCACCCTCAATTTGAGGCAGCAGCTCTTGGACTATAACACAAAGGTAAGTATTATCCATGAGGCTATCCAATATTGTCTTTGGAAATCGGAAAGTAAGTTCAGAACAAGTCAGCCCAGAACTAAGTACAGGATATTGCTTCCTGGAGCCCACATCTACTAATTTAACATGCCTAATAACATGATTAAATTCAGAAACATGTTGCATATGTTTCATAGCTCCAGGAAATTCAGTATTAGCTTCAGATAGCATTAAGCAAAAGAGCTGCTAATTAGGACCAAATTAACTGCTCTCTGTATTTGGTTCTTCGGTCCTTTTCTCAACAGTTTGAAACAGTGAACCTCACAATACCAACAAACATCTGCCAACAACTCCAAATCAAGTCTTATAAAATGACAGAAAAACACTGTTTTAAAATCAGACAAGAACAGATGATTGAAGATTTTCAGAAAGAGCTCAAGGCAATATACAACTAGTTCTTTTTTTTTAATAAAACAAATGACATTTCAAATGTCACCTAACAGCCTCCTGAAACATCTTCATACTTTCAGTTTCTGGTATCTCCAGAGCTTAACCATCTCCTCCCTAAAGTAAAGCGTAACATAAGCATTCATAGCAGCCAGTGGTTACATTTCCTTGTTCATAGAGAAACACAGCTGCGGCTCACAGTTTCACCCATTTCTTTATAAAACAAAACATACTGGGACAGCGGCCATACCTGGATTTTTAGTGTATTCTGTTTGCAGAAATAAAGAAAACTTAAAACCTGTTTTAACTTCTGAAAAGCAGTTCTGCAAGAAGATAAAGCAAAGCAGCACTAAAGCTGGAATGCCATACTTCTCATCTTCACAGATTTCAATTCCCTAAGAAATCCTCTTTGGTCTGCACAGAGTCTCACTGGAAGTATACATGTATCAGACTCACCTGTGCAGACTATTTTCCGGGACAAGAGCCAAAATCTACAAGCCTACATCATAATCATTTTGCTGAAGTCTTTCTTTCAAACCTAGAAGGGCAGGCAGCTTTTACAAATACCATCTGCAAAAACAAGGACACGTACCCTAAACAAGGACACGTACCCTACTGCAACACCACAGCCGGCTCTAAAAAATAACCTTCATAACAGCTGCTGGGCTTTGCTTTTGAACTATTTACCCATACAGCAAAGCCAACACGCAGCCAATGAAACAGCACAATCTAATTAATACCACGGAAAAGAAAGCTGTACAGAAACAAAGAGACTGCGAGCCAGCACAGGAGGCTGCGCTACCGGCTCGGAGGTCCTGACCGGGAAGGTGTTGCTATGGCAGGACCTCACCCCCGGTCCTGCTGTCACCTCGTTCCCTCCTCCTGCGCCTCGCCCACGGCCCTGGCGCGACCTCTGCCAGCCCAGCGCCCCCACCTGCACAGAGAGCGCCCCTCGCCACCCGGGGGAATTCTGCCTCCCTCCCGTCCTTCCTCCGCCCCCGCGGCCGCGTCCCCCAGCGTTTATCTCCCGCTGACAGCGAAGCGGATCAGCGGCCCCGTGGCCCCTCCCGGGCCCGCCGGGCAGCGCCCGTCCCGTCCCGTCCAGCGCCGGCGCCCTCGGCCGCTCCGCGCCGGTCCCTCGAGGAGCCCGGCAGTGCCCGTACGGCTGGGGGACGCCGGCAGTGCCAAGGCGCCGGCTCCGAGCATCCACCCACCCACTCAATCGCCCGCCCGCTCTTGCTGCGGCTCAGCCCTCACCCGGTCGCTACTCGGGCTGCAGGAGCGGCGGCAGCGCGGCCATGGCGGGCGCAGCGCGGTCCCGCTCCCCGCCGGCCGCGCGGCCCGGCGCGCTGACACATCAACAAAGATGGCGGCGGCAGGCGGGGCCCGGCGGCGGCGGCGGGGCGGGATCGGGGCAGCCCCGGGCGGCGGGGCCGGCCCAGCCCCGCGGCGGCCGCGCCTCCTGTGGGCCCTGCGGGCCCTCCGCTGCCGCTCGGGATGGGCCGGGGGCCAGCGGGCGATCGCGGCAGTCACCGGGACCAGCAGGTGACGCGGGAGCCATCTCGCCGCCTTCCCTCGCCCTCGTGCTGCTGCCGCGTTCCCACCCGCGCCGCCGAAAGCCCGCGATCCACTGACGGTGCGAAAAGCTCCGAGCGGCTGGATATAGGACATAATGCTGCGGTATTAGTGCACTCGGCGCCAGGGGACATTAGGGTGGACATTAGGAAGAATTTCTTCACGGGAAGGGCGATCAGACACTGGAGCGGACGGCCCGGGAGGTGGTGGAGTCACCGTCCCTGGACGTGGCACTCATGCCGTGGTGGGGTTCACAAGGTGGTGTTGGGCCATGGGCTGGACCCCATGATCTCAGAAGTGTTTTCCAACCTGATTCTGTGATTTCACACAAGATCATTTCAGGCATGCGTCTATAAATTGTTTCAATCTGGATTTTTTTTTCTCTACTTATTTAAACGTGATTATGTTAACAAGGGATCTCATGTCAGACATTCCATGGCACTATCTAAACCCACAGCCCTGAGCAGCTGCTTTACAGGAGGGATTCTTCACCCCAGCAGTCTTCAGAGAGCTGGTTATGAAAATGCCTCTCCTTTTTGCAGAATCCAGTGCACAAGTAATGACAAATAGAATCTTCTCCCTTAAGTAAACAGCATCTCATTCTCTATAACCAACCCCTGCACATTATGTCAAAATCCTCCGCACCCACATGCCATGCAAGAGTCAATCCAGTAATGTTAATAACAGCTTCACTTCACACCTGCTGGGACTTCATTCCTTACTTTGATTGGATTTTTAAAAAAAGTGAAAATGTTGCTGGGCATCAAAAATCTGGACTGCATTTCAGTGCTGGGACCAGCAGTTTTTCAGTGGAACACAAAGCTTTTTGGAATCCAGAGTACGGCATAAATGCCATTTTATTTAATAAAAAGGAAATTGAAAAAATACCTTAGCAGACAAGCTGCTAAGTGAAAGCAGTTGTATTTGCTATAGCAGCTCAGCTAAAATAAGCATTGGGACCTCTCCTGAAGCAACATCTTAACCATAACAATAGAAAAGCAAGTTAGAATTACTGAATACTTCAGGTTGGAAGGGGCCTTAGTAAATTATGTAGTCCAATCCCCTACTCATAGCCAGGCTAACTTTGATGTTAGATCAGATTGTTGCTTTATATTGGCTAATTTATTTTTATATACATATAAAAGCATACACATACCTACATGTATGAAAACATCACCTACCCAATGATGCAGTGATGATTTCTTCAGTTTGTATCATGGATGACCTTCAAAGTAGAATGTGCTGCACAACTTCACTTACAAACATTAATTGAGAGAGTTATTTCAGAGCAAGTTCTTTTTCTCCGTATTCTTTCTAGGCATTTGGAATTTCAGAGCTGCAACTGCAAATTTGGGGGTCCTAGAAAATGCTCCTTGAAACCTGTAGTTTAACCCCAGCCAGCAACTAGGCCCCACAAAGCTGCTGGCTCACTCCCCTCTCGAGCAGGGCAGGAGAGAGAACTGGAAGACTCAAACTTGTGGGTCGAGATAAAGACAGTTTATTGTGACAGAAAATAAAATAATAATAATGATGATAATCTGTACAAACCCAGTGATACACAATGCAATTTTTCACCACTTACTGAGTGATGCCCAGACAGTTCCCAAGCTGTTCCCTGGTCAGCTATTCCTCAGCTGATGTACTGAGGATGGTGCCATTTGGTATGGAATAATCTGTGGCCAGCTGGGATCAGCTGTCCCAGCTGTGTTCCCCCCCCACCCCCAGCTTCTTGCTGGCAGGGTATGAGAAGCTGAAAAGTCCTTGACAATAGTGTAAACACTATTTAGAAACAACTAAAAACATTAGTGTGTTATCAACATTGTTCTCATCCTAAATCCAAAGCACAGCTCTGTACCAGCTACTAGGATGAAAATTAACTCTATCCCAGCTGAAACCAGGACAAAACATTTTAACTGATCCTTAAAAACAACAGTGGGATCTTAGAAAAAGCAATCTGTAAACCTTTCAATGCCATCATAACTATAAATCTTTCAATGTCCATTATTCTGGGAAAGATAATACTGATTCAGGTAATTAAGCAAAGTCCTAGCCATCACCTCTCAGCAGCAAAGGAGTCAGTCATATGTCTTTAAAAACATTAAGTTGAAAGCACAAATGCCAGTAGGTTGCAGAGAACACTCATGCCCTCAACTTTAACCTCCAAATAACACTTTAAAGGCAAGTGTCTAGCCTTTGCTTTGCTCAAATTAATCCATCTTTCCAAAAATACATAAAATACCAGGTGTGGAACAGAGATAAGTAAAAATTGTCTCTTTTCAGAAAGCAGTGCCATGCAACACTCACTTTCTAATTGCCATGTAGCACAAGTCTAAGCTTTGCTTTCAGAAAGAGTTCTTTGCCACTACTGCTGCTGTTCTGCAGCTGAGCTGCAAAGTTCACACTGCTGCTCTGTAACACAGTCACTTCAGTGCCCAAATGGTTCTTTTCTTATTTGGTCTTCTGGTTATTTAAAGAAAACTGCAGAGACATCAGTATAGTCTAGCCCCAGTCTTTTTAAGATTTGTGCTTTTACCTTGTACACTTTGTCTGCAGTCCCACTGATGTTACCTTTATGTGCATAGTGTGTTCCAACAGACCTGGCAGAATTTAATCTGATTTTTTGCCTTTTATTCTGGGCATTTTTTTAGAGAAGGGTTAAAATCAGGTTAAGAAAATAGAGTCTGGTTAGTGAAGTTCTTCATTAAAGGCAGAAGAAAAGGATTTTTTTGTACTCAGCTGGACTCCCCATAGCTCTAGTCCCAGAACTGATGCTGACAGTTCTGACTCTTATAATGCCTATACTTAAGCCACATTTTCATGTGAAGAGTATCTTATCCCCAGGAGGCAGCCACAGATACTTAGGGAATGATAATGATAGGTCACAGAGTCCTTCCCCAAACCACTTGCACAGTGTTAAATCAGAATGAATTACTGTATCTCTTAATTAGCCAGCCATAGCTTTTATTTGGCATGTACAAATGCTGAGGAAAACAATTCCTGAGAGACAGAACTTGCCATCTGAAAG
This sequence comes from Vidua chalybeata, assembly GCF_026979565.1. Lineage (NCBI taxonomy): Eukaryota > Metazoa > Chordata > Aves > Passeriformes > Viduidae > Vidua > Vidua chalybeata. The sequence goes on along the minus strand of NC_071537.1, from coordinate 8,282,298 downwards.
ACAGACAGTCCTGCACAACAGACTTGTCAGCTGCAGACAAGCTCTGCATTGCAGAGGCAGAAGCAGAATTTGGCCCACATACTCAAAAGACAGTTCTGGCTTTTGGCTTATGCTTTATTATATAAGAAAATGGAAAGGAAGTATTTATCTAATTGCTCAGTTTCCAGATGACATTTGTTAATTATCCAGAGTATTTCTACAGCTTTGCCCTCTGAAAGGACTTACAAAGCTATTTTTTCTCCTTCAGCTAAAGAAGTGTTAGCAGCTCCACTTTAAGGGAGAACAATGAGGTGGCTCAAACAGCAGATGTCCTGAGTGATATCCCACACTCCTCTGAGACCACAGGTATCAAAGGACCATGTCTGGCACTGCCGAAGAGGAGCTGGCAGCAAAGTCCAGCTTGCCCAAATCCCATCTTCTGTATTGGTCAGAGGGCTGGTCTGTTGCAATGTAATTACTTTGGGCTGAATTGATTCCTCCATTTCACATCATGGCAAAATTACACAAAGAGTTCTTATTTTCTTCATTGGGAACCATTTTCATTGTGTAACTATTTTATTCTGAGCAAGCAGAGTTTGCCAGGGGTGTTCAGGGAGCACCATTCACAAAGCCCCATCTTCCCTCCACGTGTCAGGTAAGGACAGCATCTCTGCTGAAGCTGCTTGCCACCACCATCACATCTGATCTATACATGGCAAATCCCAACTGGGACTATGATCACTCAAGTGCTCTGAGCAAGTTACAACTGGAAAAAATTATGTTCCTTATATGTTGCTCGCACTGTCCTTTTTCAGCATGTAGCACAGTGGTGTCTCAGAGGGTTCCTAGGCATTTAGATCCTGGAGCTAGTGACACACTGGTACAGTTTTACAGAACCTACACGTAGGTAAGCCCAAGCTCTTGCTAACAATTGCAGGCAAGTCACACCAGCCTCGTGCAGCTCTTGGGATGTCGCTCCTGATCAGCCTCCGTGCTAAGAGCACTCTCCTCAGTTACCTCTGACACTCAGTTACCCAGCAGGGAGACCTGGACAGGCTGGAAGAGTGAGCTAACAAGAACTTTGTTAAGTTCAACAAGGTCAAGTGTAATGTCTTGCACCTTGTTAAACATAATCTAGAAGTGCAGCACAGGCTGGTATCTACACATCTGAGGAGCAGCTCTGTGTAAACAGACCTGGAGTTCCTGGTGGACAAACAGCTCACCGTGAGTGAACACGATGCTGCTGCAGCAAAGAAAGCCAACAGGATGCTGGGCTGCATCAACAAGGGCATCACCAGCACAGACAAAGGAGTATTCACCCCACTCAGTGCTTGCCAGGCTACACCTGAAAGGCTGTGTTCACTTTTGGTCCCTGATACGTAACAGAGATGGACATGCTGGAGAGGCACCAGAGAAGAGCCACAAAGAACATCAAGGTTTGAGAAGTTTGACATAGAAAGAACAGCTGAGAGAAATGGGCTTGCTTGGCTGTCAGTAGAGAAGGCTCAGGGGAGGCTTTATCACCACATTCTAGTATTTAAAGGGTACATACAAAGAAGATGGAAATTATTTTTTTTTACATGGACTCCTATGGAAAAGACAAAGGGTAATGGATACAAATCACTTCTGGGGAGATTCCAATTAAACACAGGAGTAAAATGTTTCACAATAAGAAAAAACAGCCATTGGAATAATCTCCCCAAGGAAGTGGTGGATTCCCCAGCGCTGGACCTTTTTTTTTTTTTTTTTGAAAGAGGTTTGAATGACAGAGAAGTATTTCTTAGTGCCTTAGTGGTATTAGTTCTTCCTAGGCATGAGGATTACTGGGTTAATCTTAGGGACAGAGGAACAAGGGGCAGGGAGATGATGGAGGCTCTATGATCACGATCTCCCTGTCTCCCCGCAATCTCCCACGTACAGGTGTGCCTACCCTGATACGCAATGCTGAGCAATTTCACACATGGGTTTCCTCAAGTCCCACCAAATCCCATCTAATTTTCCTTCTTGTAAGATCAGCCTCTAATCCATTGAGTTTTGCTCAGGCTGGAGCTGGGGACTGTAGGTTCATGTGAGTCAGGAAGTCTTTCCTCTGACTTTAGTAGGTGGTATCTAAACCACTGAGAGAAAACTCAGCAGCCCTCAGATGTGTTGTTCACTTTTCTTTTGAGAATGCTTAGTTTGGCAGACAGGATCCTAGACTTAAATACAGATAATTTAGACTGAAATGCTGTCACAGCCAGATGCCAAATGACTTAAGGCAAAATAGCTATGCTTCAGCTACTTCTCTGTGAACAGAGATAATTATTCCCTGCTGTACAGAACATTTAACAATAAAATTCATCACTGATTTTATACACTTTAATAATAAGTACAACAATGTAGGCACTAAAATAGATCATGTTAATTTATTTTTTGGTGAAAGCTTAATTGCACAGCACTGAGAACACCTGAGATCATGTCTGAGTAGTAGCATAAAACTGCAGCAGTCTTGAGGATGAAGTATATTTTCCCATGAAGATAGAGACATGGAGGTGGGAGACAAAAGTTGAAGAAAAGGGGAAAACACCTTGTATAGAAAAGAAAGAGGAAAAAGGACAAAGGATAATGAGAATAGGTTGGAAATGGGAGATGAAGTGATGTATGTTCTCGGCTGCAGGGCGAAATTCAAATACTTTAAAATACAAATGCATCAATTTTATGTATCAAATTTGAGCTTTTTGCATAGCTCTCACAGCCATTTTCTGACCTTGTATAAAATAAATTGGGGTTACTGGTTCAACCATGAATAATTATGTCCACAAAGATGCTCCTCTGCTATGAGGTCAGGGGCTGGTCATCCTGGAGAAGTCTCCAGGGAGATCTCAGAGCACCTTCCAGTACCTAAAGGTACAAGAGAGCCGAAGAGGGACTTTTTACAAGGGCACTTAGTGACTGCACATGGGGGAATGGCCTCAAACTGAGAGGATGGGTTTAGATTAGATATTGGGAAGAAATCCTTTGCTGTGCGGGTAGTGCGGCCCTGACACAAGGTTACCTAGAGAACGTGTGGATGCCCCATACCCCATCCCTGGAAGTGTTCAAGGCCAGGCTGAATGGGGCTTGGAGTAACCCGGACTAGCGAAAGGCTCAGCCGGCCGCGCCACGATGGCCGCACCGCCGGCTGCGAGCAGCCGGGCAGCACATGCCCCGCTCCGCCCCTGAGGATCGGGGTCCCGCCTGCGCGGGGCGGAATGAGCGGCGCTGACCCGCCGGGAGCGGCTGGAGACGTCGCTGGCCTGCGGGGGCCGCTGCTTCCTCTCCTCCCGCCGACGGTCCTCGAGTGAGTGGCCCGCCCTGCTTCCCGCGTGGGGCAGCGCCGACGGCGGGGAGGCGGCTCGGGGTGAGCGCTGCTCTGAGGGGAGAGAGGGGCAGGGGCGGCCCGGGGTGAGCGCTGCTCTGAGGGACGAGAGGGGCAGGGGCGGCCCGGGGTGAGCGCTGCTCTGAGGGACGAGAGGGGCAGGGGCGGCCCGGGGTGAGCGCTGCTCTGAGGGACGAGAGGGGCAGGGGCGGCCCGGGGTGAGCGCTGCTCTGAGGGGAGAGAGGGGCAGGGGCGGCCCGGGGTGAGCGCTGCTCTGAGGGACGAGAGGGGCAGGGGCGGCCCGGGGTGAGCGCTGCTCTGAGGGACGAGAGGGGCAGGGGCGGCCCGGGGTGAGCGCTGCTCTGAGGGGAGAGAGGGGCAGGGGCGGCCCGGGGTGAGCGCTGCTCTGAGGGGAGAGAGGGGCAGGGGGTGGGCGCTTCGCTTTGCCCCGGGAGAGGAGCCGGGGGTGAGTGCTTTGCTGAGGGGAGACAGGGCCGGAGGTGGCGGGGTTGGCTGCGAGCATGGCTGGGGGCCGTGGGACTGGGCTGTCTAATTTTATTCTGAGTTACTTAAAATCACTTAATTTTAATCACTTAAAAATCACTTTAGAATCACTTTAGTTTGGTAACACCTCTTTAATTGCGGTTATTGAAAGCACGTTTGTGGTGGAGTTGGTTTGCAGTGTCACTTAGAAGACTACTCTGCTTTATTCGCAAATTCATTTTAGTTTGTTTTCTCCTATACTTTTAATTTAAAACAATTATATTGCACCTTAGCATTTGGAAAGCAGGCCCTGAAAATGCATTTCGGCAGAGCCCAGGGCTTTGCTTCCCCTCAGGCAGCCGCTCTTCGGGCAGTGGTTCCCCTCAGGCTCCCGGGCATGAGGAACCCAGGAGTGCAGCCTGTGCTTTTTATTACTACAGACTTTTTAAACAAAAGTACAGCAAGGTCTCCTCCAGAGACATAGTGAGCTTCATGTGCAGGTGTTGATGGCTGCTCCTATTTGTCAGTGTATTCCTCTTCTAAAGGAATTTTCTTCATTTAATCTGCAGTATTCATTGTTGAATCCTTTACTGCAGAAAGTGTGTTGCTGTGCAAACAAAAGAAAAGAGAATTAGCCTTCCAAAATGAATGCTTAAATATATCTTCAGAATATGGCCAAAAATACTTTAATTTGTGTGCCTGCCTGAATTGAATTAATCTTTAAATCCATGCTTTTGCAGTTACCTGGCCCACAGCCACCTTTGGTCATACTCTAATGTCAACCTTTACATGATGGCAGAACCACTTAATCTTCAACATAATGAAGTTGCAGACGCAGATTTAAGCAACAGGGTCACAGGTACAAACTTACTGTTGAAAAGCTTTTAGTTTTTAGGCTGATTTTCTGAAATATTTAGCAAAATCCAATATTTTGCAAGCAAACAATATAGGGTATTTTTGACAAATGTAGAAACAATACAGGAAGTTTTAACAGCAGCACAAGTGCAATAAGCTTGACAGGTATCTTGACTTTATTCTTCTGTGATTGTGTATATGCTTTATCATTGATACACATCATCAGTATGAGTAGTTTATAAATACAACTCCTAATTGTCCAAACTTGTGCCTGCTGAAATGCTTCAGAAACTAAAAAACCCACCAGGATAATTGAGGTGTTAGGGAGTTTGGACCAATACATGGGAGTTGGAGTTCCTTCAGCAATGCTTCTTGCCTCTTAAGTACCTTGGTACTGTCTGATCCATGTTCTCTTACTCCAAGCTGGGGAGAGGGAAAGGCTTCATTTTGGGAGATCTGAACTAGCTTTATGTGCAAACATCTTGGGTCTGGAGAGTTCATGAAATTTGATTTCATGTTAGGCAAGAGTTTTAGTTCAGGCAGAGTTTACAAGATTCACTTGCTTCCAGGTGGGAAAAGGGGCCATGTAAGCTTTATGTTGTCTCAGTGGAGACCTTGGACAGGCCTGCCAGACTGGAACAAGATGTGAGGGCATATGCAGCCTAGCACAGAAACAAATTCTTTATAGGTGGATGAGTTGCCCACTTACAAAAACAGAGCTCCTACTATACTGATATGCAGGCTTAGCTGAATGTCTTCTAAGAGTTGTTTGGTAAAGAAAAACTCACAGGAAGGTTTATAAGGCAACTGACTGGAAAATCAAAATCTCTTCTTTCAGAGTGTTTTGTTTCTCAGTATTAAGTGATAAGCACAGAAGGTGAAACTGTTGTTTTAATAATTCCACTGATTGCATGATTGAGTAAATGTGGTATCAGAATGAAAACAAGTGACTTCCAGAGTGTGTCATGGTCCAAGCATCTCCATTTGCTCAAATGGGCTGGCAGAATAGTAGGAGTAGCCAAGAGCCTTGTTTCTTCCTGCAGATATTCCATAACAGAGGCATGTGTTGGTGTTGTTAATCAGATCCCTTTGTAAATACTTCTGCTTCTAGGAAGTTCTATGGAAGACAAAACTGGTAGAGAGAACTGCATAGCTGCAGCTGATAAAGAAAATACTGTGAGTTATTTCACTTTATAGTTGCCCCAAGTATTCTGAGCATTTCTAGGTAGCAGGAATTATCAGCTTGTATTTCTCTTTCTAGAACTTAGAAGTTTTGTCTCCTTTTGTTGTCATGTTTTTGTATATTAGAATATTTCTACCCTGATGGACAGTTTTTTTCTAGTAAGAATGACTTCAGGTTTTTCTTTCACAGGTGTCACATTCTTATTGGATTAATGGGAAGCGAAAGGAATTGCAATATTCCTCTAAGAGAGCTTTTTCTATTTGCTATGATAAGAATTTCTTGAGTTTGTTAGTACCACCCCCTAAAGGGGGCACTTGCCATCGTTGTGGTCTGTTTGGTAAGTGCCTGCTGTCCTGTAGCCTGTGACATATAATAGATTTATCACTGAAACCAGATCAGGTTTGCTCAGAAATGTCTTTAAATGGATGAATATTTTAAATTCTCAGACACAAGTACATTCTATTCAGAACACAGTTGTAGTAACAGAATTGATAAGTGAAAGAGCATTTCTTTATCAAAAGTAGTGGGGTTTTTTCCCCTAAATGTAGAAGGAATTTGGGACATTTGGGCAGCAATGTCTATCAGCTGTATGTGAATACAAATACCTATTTGTATGTACTTAATTGTAATTGCAGGGGAGATGTTTTGTAAAGCAGTTATTTAAACAGTTGTTGTTCCTTCCAATACGTGTTTTGCTCAGACTTCTCTCGTCTTTCTTTTGGTTTGTTTTAGGAAAGCTCAGATGCTCACAGTGTCTGCAAACATACTATTGCTCTGCAGATTGTCAGAAAAAAGATTGGCCAGCACATAGAGTAGTTTGTGATCCTCTTAAACAGAAGTAAGTTTGTTGAAAGTTCTGCCAGATAATCTTCCCAGAAAGACTATGTCCATTCCACTACAACATAAATGACCATGGCAAGGCACTATTCTAGTAAAATATGTTGCTATTCTTAGGCTGGTACTGTGTTATCTTATGCCTGTCATTGCATATTACCATATTTGTAATTCTGCATTTTAGTGCATGAGAAATAAGGGTTGGCAAAAATTACATACTATGAACACAGCCTTTTATCTGTTTGCAAATAGATTGTATTATTTATGCTACTTCTCAGTCTTTGGTTCTTCAAACTGACATATTTTTATTTGATTACAGTTTAAGTAATAGCAAAACCAACACAGGAGTTTATCTTAAGGTATGGAATACAATTTTGACTATATCTTGAATGGATCTGCTGTGAGTGAGTGGCAGTGTGCTTCATTTAACCTGTACAGGAAAGGAACAAGTTTCTCCTTTTAGAAAGATCAGTGCTTCAAATGAAAAGTTACTGGTAGAAGCATTAAGAAAATGGTTAATTCTAGAGCTCTTAGAAGCACTATCAGACAACCCTGCTTTTATTTGAAAAAAAACTTCTGTAAAAAAAGTTAAAAATTAAGACATGTATGATGTTGCTGGAGAAATAGTGTGGCAAGGAAACAGATGTAGTGTGTCCAATTCAGCTAACTTCTGGTGGCTTGTTTCTGTGAAGAAATCCTGTGCTAACTCTTAGGGCCTAGGAAATTTATTAGAGAAATACATTTAATGTAGTATACAGTAACAGATGCAGATAAGCTGTTGTTTCTTTGCTGTAGAAGGAACTAAAGATGACACAGTTCTCCTCTGTAATGTTTTGAAGCCTCTCTTGATCTTTGAGCCAAACATTTCTTCCAGTCTTCCTATGAACTCTTCTGCAGGAGTTGATTTTTCTTTGTGGTTTCTTGGGATCACATCTATGAAAGTGAATAAGTTTGCATACCTCCAACTAGCCTCTTGCTTGCACTGCAGAACTCCGTTGTCATGTACTTCTTTGAAGTAGCTTATTCATCTATTTTAACTTTTTGAAGGAATTTACAAAGGAGGCTTCATGTCATGAGACTTCTGTTAGTTCAAACTGTTAGTTCCTGTTGTGTGTCTGCTTGTGACTGGGCTCTAATGAAACAGATCTACTGATGGTGGGGGCCCATTACACCAAATGGTTGTACAATATGAATAAAAAATTTGCAGTCACTTGATTTTCAAAGAACAGAAGGGGTTTTGTTGTCTTTTTCACCTTCAGAAGATCATAAGTTCTGTAGAAGTAAGAGAGCTTAGATTGCATGTTGAAGGGTTTTAAGGTGGGTTAAACATTAAATTATTAGACTTATAAAAATGGATGCCAGCAGATAAAGCAGTAGCTCTAATCTACTCTGAGGTATCAAGGTTATGAGGAAGCAGGTGGAATTTGATTCTTGTTATTTATGAGAGCACCATAAGTGGGAATTTTAGCTGAGTTCTCCTGTAAAACAGGTGAGGAGGGGAATGTGTGAGTCTTCAGCATTTGTTCTTCATTGATGTTCAATATGTTCTGCAGTGTTTCTTGAACTTTGTTACTACAAGGAGCTACAGCTGAACAGCTTCATATTAAACATAACTTGTAGCTGTTTTAAATAGGGTAATTCAATTTCTGGGGATTCTTTATTTTTACCTTAATTTCCTAATGCTTTAGAAGAGAGTGCGGAAGTTACTTGAGTTGATAGCACTTCAAGCCCCAGCAGCAGCTTTAATGTGCAAGGCGATATTTCTGAAGGCCTTTATTATTTAGTCACTTAAGGGGAAATAATCTGCTATCCCCTCTTGTTCTGTTATTTCCAGGCCATTAAGTGTTTCTTTGCCAGTTATGATCCGAAAGGAAAAGGATGGAATGAAGGCACTGCCAGCTTTTTTTTCTCATCTCATGGGAAAGCACTATTCACTAACTGGTGTTGATATATTACAGGAGGAAGTGAGGTTGAGTTTTGCTGTAGATGTTGGTCTTCCAGATTCTGGTAAGCACTTGGTTGTGTGGGTAAAACCCCCACTATAATTAAGGCTTTTATGTTTACACCAGTAAAAGATAACACTTCTTTTTTTTCTTTTGCCCTCCTCCCTCCTGTCACTCTCCCAACCTCTCCCTTGACTTCTTTTTTTTTTTTTTCAATTCTACTTTATTTCACGTTTCCATAAAATGTCAGTGCCTGGCATTAGTCAGTACCTTACTAAGGTTAATAACCTTGAATTTTAGTAAGGTCACTTTTCCAATAGAACTGTGCTAACTTCAGTGTGTTCTGGATCATCTTGTTTATTTTTCTGTTTTAATAGATGGATGAAAATTTGGTACCATTTTGTTTCTTTCTCATACATTTTTAACTCTTTAAAAATTACAGTGTCATTTTCTAGTTCCATGTAGGATTTTACCAGCTTTCATTATATTTCATACATACTCACTAAGTATTCCAAAGAAAGAACAATCATTGGATATTGCTGTATCCATTGGAGAACTCTATAAGCATGTTTATATTTGTGACTTTGCAAGCTTCAGTGAGAGACAAGCCAAGCACAAGACCTTTGAGGAGTCAGAATTCAGAGTTTCAGTTGAGCTGAGTTTGATTGTCAAAGCAGATCAATACGTGCAAGGTGTACCTTTTGTCATGTGGAAGGCTGTTGTTCTGGTTTTCCTCTGGCTGCAGAGTAGGAACCATGTATTGCCAAGACCATATTCATTTATGGTCTTATTGATCTGCAGCCCACAGAAACATTCAGGGATGTGGTGGTTGATCCTCTTAGCTTGCTAAACTTGTTCATGTGCATGAAGCTTATCTCCATGTAATACTGTGCAGTCTGCCAAAGGGTGGTTCACTTTAGTCCCCTGTAAATACAACTGATTAAGGATTGTGCTGGGCATATTTCACATTTGATTGCTTCACAGCACACCAGTAGCAAAGTGATGTGTAACCTGCTAACCTTTTGGAGAGAAGATCACATAAATGTCACTGCATTCTTGAAATGTTCCATGCATTCATTCCAGACTTTATAAGGAACTGAAACACCTGTATTGAGATTTTAATTTGAAAATAATGGTATTGAAAGTTTGGAATGTTGCTTTACACATCAGAAATGGAGTATGTAGCAGCTGAGAAACCAAGATTTACAAAGACATCTTGACTAAATCATTTCATACTCAGTGTTGTAAATAATTAGGTAAGTTAGGAATCCTTGTGTCTGAAAAGCAATAATTAGTTTTTCAGCTCACATTCTTTAGTGACTGGAAGTAAATGTTGATTGTTACTGCTTTGCTCATTTTATGAAGTCAGTCAGTCTTGGAGCTGTGAATGTGCTCAGAGAACTCAAGTAGTTGAGCTACTCTGAAATTACCTTTGTTTTGCATTTTTAAACATTAAATGCTGATCAAATAAGTAGAACATGCTCACCTTGTGATAGGAATATAGATCTGGCTCAGGGGATGGTTCTGAAGCAAAACTAGCTGATGACTATTTTATGTGATAAATAATTTAATCTTCCATCTATATTTTAGAAGACTACCTAAATAAAGTTCCCTTAGAAATGAAGTCTCATTTAACTTCAGGAAGTGATGCCAAAGTAGACTCTTCAAGAGGTAAGCAAGCAACCCAAACTAAACTTGATGAATTTTAGCTCCTCCTGTACTGCATGATATTCTAGCTGCTCACTAGCATCACCTCAAACTTAAAAATGTTGGCTAATGGAGCTTCAGGTCACTACTGACATCCACTCATAGACATTTTATTAGTATAAAACTTTTGTATAGTGATTATTATGTGAGCATTAATTTCATAATATGAGAGGAGCCATCAAAGTCCAAAGCATCAATAAAAAGAGTAAACTATTTCAGTATGTTTATATTTTCAGCTAGCTTTTGATTGGCAACCTTTTTTCTTTTTTATGTGCAGTATCAGAAAACCATTCAAAGGGAAGTGAAAAAAAAAAACCTGAGGATAAAGACTCTTTTCACTGTGCTAATTCAATTACCAAGTTTGTCTCTTTAAGTATTGGAGATGAATTTTCTGGTGTGGTTTCTCACATTCAAAATCCAGACACCTTTTTTTGTCAGCGGATGCAAAGTGCCCGTAAGTGATGGGTTGGAAATGGGATGTAGAATGCCTGGTATAGCATTTTTCTCTCTGGTAGGGAGTGGCTGGATGAAGGTGAATTTTTCTTCTGTGTCCATGTGCAGCCATTTAATTCTGGATAATCAGTAGCAAAGTGTGTCCTTTGGGAAGAAGTGGCCTACCTCATCATCTGCCTGTTGTTGGAAGAACTGTCTTCCTTGGTTTCTTCCTGGCATGCCTCCACTAGCTTGCATTCAATTTGCACTGGCTTCAACTTTGTCCCTTTGCTGAAAAAACCCATCACTGGTTTTCCCTGTCTGTTCACTGCTGTGATTCCTCAGACACACATGAGGACTCTCTTGGATGTTAATGATTGAAGAGCCCTAGTCTGATCAATGTTAAACATTTGAAATAATCTCCATTAGACTATAAGATGTTCTTCCAGGCTTTGAGCTTAGTTATTTTGTAATAAGTGCAAGACAGGCTATGTTCCAAAACCTATGTATTTTAACATCAGGTCAACTTGCTGAGCTTGAAGCATCTCTTAATGAATACTGTGGCAAAATTCCCAATAATCCATCTTTCCGTCCTGCTGCTGGCAATGTGTGCTGTGCCCAGTTCACAGGTAAAAATGGAGTGAAAATACTAAATTATGTCCCTTGTTAATTACCAAAAAGATACATTTTGTAATTATGTTTAGAAATGTTTCATATAGAGTTTATTTAGCTCTGATTTTTAGTGGGTAATGCTAGGTAGTGATTTGAAAAAATATATCTGTAAAATACCAATTTTAAAATGTCCCTTTATTGAGCAAACTTTTAACACTGGATTCAGATTATTTAGAATAGCTTATTAAGAGATCATGGAAAGTTTGGGTTTTTTATGTTGCTAAGTGCTATTTCTCCAGGGTTGGAAATAAGTATATCTTTGAAATTTCAGTCCCCAAAAGAAGCACAGAAGAAATGGGATTATATGGAATGATGCTGCTCTGATAGACTGCTTCTCAAAATGCTACTTTAGCCAACACTTGGTAGTCCTGAGCTGTACTGGGATGTATTTTTATATTGATCTGTCAAAAAAAAAAATCAGTCTGTTCTCAGACATTACATCTGTATCTTCCTTTCTAGAAGACAACCTTTGGTATCGTGCTGCTGTTACAGCTTATGCTTCTGAAGACACTGTTTTGGTGGACTATATGGATTATGGTAATTCTGACTCTCTTCCACTGAGCAGACTTCGTCCTATAATTCCAAGCTTGATGGACTTGCCAGCTCAAGCCATAAGATGTAGCCTGGCAGGTATGAAGTAAATGATTAGCAGTTTCAAACTCGACATGGGGAAAACAAGTGGTATTACATAGCCACCACACCTGTAGTATCTCACATTGAAACATGGGGAAGGATGGAGGTAATGGTAGGCATTATTCCCAGAATTCTTAGTGGTCGTGGCATATCTCAAAATGTGACAAATATTTCAGAATGTACTTGCAGTTGTTGTACCTGTCCACACATTGGTGAGAGTTGGACTGACCTCAGAACCTTTCCATACTAGGTGTAAAGCCACCATTAGGAGCATGGACCTCAGAAGGTATTTCTTACATGAAAAAACTGGTGAAAGACAAAGTGTTGACAGTAAAAGTAGTGGATAAAGAGAGTTCTAAATCCATGGTGGAGCTTACAGATGCCTCAGGTACTCCAGTAATAAATGTATCGAGCCTTCTCGTTGAGGAAGGCTTTGCAGCTGAGGAACTGAGCATGGCCTTACCAGCAGCCAGAGGGACTGATGTTGAGCAAGCCAACGGTGAGTACGAACATGTCTTGCTGCCCTGGCATTGTTTACCTCCTGCTAGAGTACAGAGAATGCAAGCTCTTATCTCTAAGAGCTTTTCAGTCTGGCTCATCAAGTCTAGCCTTCACAAGTCCAAAGTTTAGTCATGGCATCTTAACAGTAAAGAAATGGTGTGTCTGTATGTGTGTGTCCAGGTGTACGCGCTTAAAAAAGTTGGAATTGGCTGCTTTTGGAAGTTGGTGCATGCTCTTGTTGAAGTCTTACAGTTTCCAGTTGAAGTAGGCTATGACTAGTTATTACCTACGTATTCCTACGTCCTTTATTAGTGCAAATAATATTTGCTCTATTGTCGTCTTCATTGTCCTATATTTTACACATAAACATACTTAGTCCTTGAAAATTTGAACTGTAGTAGCTTATAAAGCTTCAAGTCTATGCTTAAATTGCCTTGTTTGAATTTAGTGACCAAAGCTTCAATCCAAGAGATTTTTACTTAAGTTACATTGAATTTCTTTGAAATCTTGGGGAAGATTCCTGGTTTGTCTCTTATGAAGCATGCTAACTTCCTTTTTTTTCCATCCTGTGTCTGGCAGACATATGTATTCTCTTATCCATTGGTACTGAAAACTTTTTGTCAAGTCTATGTTCAAATAATTTCAGTCTTTCTCACTAGAGGCCTTGTGGCCAGGACACAATTATTCCTTGTCTTTATTCAGAAGAGTAAGGAATCTTACAAAACATTCAAATAAACAGTAACTTTCCTGGCTGTATCTAAACATATTTTGATCTGTGGCTCTCATCGAGGGCCTGTTTTGTATTTCCTTGGTTTATTGGTTACCTCTCACCTTTTTGTCATTTCCGTCACTGAGCCAGAGCTGTTGAATGCAGGTTTTAAACAGAGTGTGTTCTCCAGTTTGCCATAATTTAGTTTTCCCATGATGTATTCTACAACTTGTGTTAAATAATAAGCTTCTTTCAGGTACCTGAATATAATATTCAGTGCAAATTTCTGCAACCAGTCTTCCTAGTAATCTTTTTTGCTCTTCCTCCTTAGATTGTTTCCAGTAGTCTTGGTGACAGATGTTTCCCTCTTCTATGCTCCTGTTTCCCAGAACCAAAGTTCCCCAGTGTCCCTCTTGCCCAGGCTGTTGCCAGCTAGTCTTTAACTCTTTGTGAAGTTACTCCTCCCTGCTATCTATGGCTTGCTCTTTTTGGTAATGGAGAAATACATTAAAGAACTGGCATATTTCTCTTTCTTGGTTTTACTCTGCAAAGAGGCTCTCAAGGATAATTAGTCTTTCGGATGGTTTATAACAAGAAATTTGAGGATGCGGATGAGCATTCGGGATGGGTTTTTTTTCCTGTAATAGTTACTTTAATTTATTTTCATTCTGTGTTTTTTCTGTCCTCTCTAGAGGACACAATGAAAAAAGGAATATACAAGTGGATTAAATTAACTCTTAACCAAACACTCAGTGTCATAGTGTGTACAGTGTACAATCCTGGAGAATTCTACTGTCAGATTTCAAACAGCCATGGTAAGTTTATTCAGCTTATTTTTTTCTGATAGTTTCTTTGCTTTCTGGTTTGTCATTTATTATAGTTCTAATGAACTACTGTGTCAAGTAAGCTTACAGCATGAAGGCTTACCTCTGAGGTTTTTATCTAAGAATACAAATGGAGTAACAAAGAAATTGGATCATGGTATTGAAATCTGAAAATGTTGAAGATAAGCAGTAGAGGAAAGTGAAAGAGTTACCATAACCTAGCCAAAGGATATCTTATTTTTTTTTTTCCACTAGAAGAGTAGCCAGGCATTAGAATAAGTTGTCTAGGAAGGTGGTAGAGTCATTGTCTCTGGAAGTGTGCAAGAGGCATCTGGATGTGGTACTTGGGGTGACTGTTGTGGTGCTGGGTTGATGGTTGGACTAAATGATTTTGAAGGGTCTTTTCCACCCTTCATGATTTAGTGATTCTGTTAATAAAAGCAAATTAGAGATATCTTCCCTGTGACAAGACTATATTTACTGGAGCTCTCTTGTGGTACGCTGTTGTAATTTATAAAAACTTAAAGAGATACAATAATTGTAACACAAAATTGAGAAAATTGAGCCATTAAGATGTGACTTCCTATTGGAATAGTTAAAAAGTAGTCTTGTTTCTCTACCAGAAGTCTGTATAAAGACTTCTGATAGCCATTGGCATTTTAAATGCTAGGAAAAGAATGTGACAAAATTCAATTGCTGAAGAGGGAGCTAAAGGCATTCAAACAAAAAATATGGGGCAGCTCTTAAAAAGTGAGGGATGTTTGTTCTTTGACTTACATAGTCAAGGAATACATTTGAAGGTTTACAAGTAGAGTGAACAGCATTGATAAAGTTCAAGTAATCTAATTTCATTGATCTCATCTTTGGTTTTTTTCTGATTTTCAGAGTTACTTGCTCTAAACTCACTTAACAAATCCTTGTCTGAACACTGCCAGAAAACACCACCAGATCTTCTTGAGCCTGAGAATGGAGACCCTTGCTGTGCTTTTTACTCTGGCAAGTAACAGACTAAAATAGTTTTGTTTTTATAGGGCAAACATGAAAAATTAGCTGATAGTTTACATTGGTAGAGGACAGCAAAGAATTGTATTTATTTACTAACAAGTGAAAGCTGGTAGACTTAGCAAATGTGTGAAGTAATTATTAATTTTTTTTTTAAAACTTCTTTCAAATTAGAGGATGGTAACTGGTACCGTGCTGTGGTGCAAAATGTCACTTCAGATGGAAGTGTTCGAGTGAGCTTTGTGGACTATGGAAATACTGAGGACGTACCACGGGATAATATCCGACAGATCTCATCCTCGTTCCTGAAACTTCCATTTCAAGCAATTAAATGCTGGCTCTCAGGTGAATCTTAGGAAGTTTCTCTTACAAGAGCTCTTGGATTTAGAGACTTGCTGCTCTAAAGACTTGCTCTCACTTCATGGAAAGAGGTGATGACAGGGAATACTCTGCAGAACTCTGTTCTTTTGTGTTTGTTTGCTTTCTCTTCTCTGAGCTCCTGACAGTTCTCTGGAGTGATCTGCATGGATTTTGCTTACTTCTTTACTGGTCAGAAGGGAGCTTCTTGAGTTCTGCTTCATCTCTAGTGCTTACTGGTTTTTGGTTGTTGCCTTCCTAGGAGTAAATGTGCTTTTGGGCAACTTTATTTCTCAAAACTTTTGCAGGCAAATGAGCTAATCCATTTAAGTGAAGTAAGTTGGCCTTTCAATTCTCTTTCATTTGACTCCTGAAGAGTTTGGCACTGTACGGCTGTTTCTGAATGTTCTGCAAATTCCTTTTTCACACCATTCAAAATTCTGCAGAACTTTTCTTTCTTTCTGGTGTAATCTGCTTGGTTTAAAAATTAAAACTGTGGAAAACAGGAAAAAGCTCAAAAACTCATTTTGTTCAAGTGTTTTGTGCTGTTCCCCTGCCCACCCACCCTTAAAACATTTAGGTTTTGTAGGCTCCTTTGATAATAAGGCCTGATTATACTGATCCAAAACCAGTTTTAATAGTGTTGTTTGTGTTAAGGCAAAGGATTTATTTGGTTGAATCATAAAAAACAGAGGATGAAACTTGGGAGTCCTGAGAAAATGTGGGCATTTAGAAAAAAGGAGGAAGAGGGAGAGCAGTTAACAGGATGAAGGACAATGTGTTGCCCTAGGGTAATAAAAGTAGCCTTGATATTTCAGGGTACGCTCTAAAGAAATTTTTTTAAAGTATTTTTTAAAGGAAATTATAATGTTGAGGAAAGTCAATATTAATGAATGGAGATATTTTAACAGTTTCTTACTTCCCAGGTATAAAGCCTGGAAATAGCAAATGGAATCCAGAAGCTACAAGAAGATTTCATATGTACACTTCAGGCTTAGAACTTCAAGCCACAGTAGCTTCCCTTTCTGAAGATGGGGCAGGTGTAGTCCTTACTGATAATTCCACAGACTGTCCAAAAATTATCAGTGAGATACTAACTTCAGAAAAACTGGTTGTAAAGGAGGTTCTACAAGATAAAAATAACTTTCCAAACGAGTCTGTTGACCAAAAAGGTAATTAAAGGAATTTTAACTTCTAGATTTAACAAGAATTTTCAGTATTCCAGCCTTTAACTGTTATTTTCTTGTTTAGCTACAATTAATATCAATGCATAGTTTTGGTTATATTGTCAGTTCTTACAGCTGAACACCAGCTGTCCTGCAGGTGGCATTACAGACAAAAAGAGAAGGATAAAAATCACTGTGTTTGTCTTAAATGAATGTTGTTTGACTCTGTGGGAATCAGAGAATTAGAAGTTTTCTATGACTGAAACTTTTCTCATGTTTGCTTTTCAAGGTCTTTTTTCTGTGCTGTTTTTTACTTTAGCTACTTTTATAGGCCAACAGTTTATGAATGCCAAAGTAAGCATCATTTATCTTGATTTAGATTTGTCTTCCTGAAGGGAAGACATGTAGTCGTGTCTGAAATTAAAAAAATTATTATAAATATCAAATAAAATAACAGTTCCTTAAAATACATGTATGCTTGGAGGACGGCGATAACACTGCATTTTCTTACAATTTGTATTAGCAACCTCACTGGGGCACTGGAAATCAATTGAATTGGCTGTAGATGAAACCATGTCTGTCTGTGTAACTGAAGTTGTAAGCCCAGACTTGTTCTATGCTGTACCAGTTCCAAATAAAGGTAAGAAAAAGTGTTCATTGTTCCTAATACCAGTAAGAAGTTACTGCTGCAAGCTAATTAATGAAATGAATGTTTGTAGTGAACTGAACCATGTAGAAATGTATCTTGGACAGTAGGAAAATATAAAAATGTCAAAGATGGGAGCAGGGGCTTAAGTATGCTCTTCATTGTACCCAGATGTGGTTAGTGAAAGTGGGTTTTTCTCTGTAGGTCAAAAGAATCTCTTTAAGGAGCTGATTTCACTGGACAACTATTGTAGATCTTGTAAAAAACAGCCCTTCCAGCCAAAACTGGGTGAAGCCTGTTGTGCTCAGTTTTCAGGTGAGACAATAATTTGTCCTTCCATTTCCTTGGCCAGTGTAAAACACAGCTTTCATTTTTGCTTTACACAAAGGAAAAAACACCAACTTGAAAGTGCTTATGGATCTCTTAATTGTGCTTCTTGTCAACTGGCCTTTTATATATCCACCACAATACTTAAAAATTCTTTAAAAACTCTACTGTTTCTTGTTCTCGTGATAAACTGTGTTTATAAGATGATTCTTCACATGTGACCATTCTTGTCCCAACCTTTTCAGGTAATGGCAATTGGTACAGAGCTGTTGTTCTGGAAGCTTCCCAGTCTGCAGTGAAAGTTCTGTATGGAGACTATGGCAACACAGAAACTTTACCCCTTTCAAAGGTGCTGCCAATCACTGATACCTATTTAAAGCTGCCTTTTCAGACAATTACATGTTCACTTGCAGGTAAAGAAAACCTCCCCAAAATAAGAAAAAAAAAAAAAACCCACCCCAAAAACCTCTGACTGGTTTTCTTGAACATTATAAATTTTTGCCTGTTCTGGTGGTAGTGTTCATTCCTTAATATTGGTAAACAGCATGACGATCTTCTGAAATAGTATATTGGTAAGCATGGTAAAAGCTGGTTTAGAAAACATGTTTGTAGTTTATTATCTCTAGAATTTAAGCTATTTATATTAGGAAAATTTAGTATCATTTTCCAAAGCATGTATGTACAATTCAAGTTATAGCTTAAAAGGAATTATTTATATAATAAACTTGATTTTCCTTTTTTCACAGGAATAGAGAAAGCTGAGTGGTCTCCATTAGTGCTTGACAAGTTGAAAAAACTATTATTGAAGCAACATGTCACAATTACAGTGAAAGGGATTAATGGAAATGTTAATTTAGTAACAGTGGAGAAACACTTGGACAGTGGTTATGTGAATGTAGCTGACAAACTGCTAAAGGAGGGTTTGGTCACATCCTGCAGTGCTGGAAACTCACATAGTGAACATCAAGGTACATACTTTGGCTTGATTACTTCAGTTTGCTTATTCTGAAGAGCTTGTAAGCACACGGGGTGGCTAAATGACTTTTCCTTCTAAAAATCCTGGACAGTGCCACATGTCACCTCTTAAATTAGGGAAGGAATGTATGTGTGTATTTTGCTCATTCACTTCGGTTTTTATAGGTAATGAAGGTGAGACCAACTGCTGCTGCAAGGAGTTAAAAGTGCAAGTAAGATTCACGCCAAGCAATACTTCCTTTTTTATGTTTCCAGAATTCAAAAGAAACCCTATGTAGGAAGCAAATGGGAGTAGGGGGAATAATAGCTACTGAAACATGCAAGCTTTGTGAAATGTATCCTGACACTTCTTCTCAGGGTTTTTTATAAATGCTAATAATTAGAGCACCCTGAAGCTGAGGGAGGATGGTGTTTAGATGGTGAGACTTCATTAGTCTGTACTTTGCCCCACAGACAGCTCTTACTTCATTTTTTAAGTGTTTGAAGTCTCAGAAGTGGCACTTTTCTATGTTCTCTATTTTAAGATGCTAATCTCAATCTTAATTTGAGTATTTAATCAATTTAGTTTGAGGAAGCTGCTTCAGGAAGAAAAAAAGGGGGGGGGGGAGGGACACATACATGGACAAGGGGAAGTCAGCTGCAATTCTGTTGGTTTTTTCCCTCTCCAGAAGATTTTACAACAGAAATGAACTAAATATATTTATTGAATTAATATGGTATTTAGCTGAGTTTGTCATATTAGCATCTACCCTGATCTGAAATCAGGGTAAATTAAAACCCCCCAGAATTGTATACTTCTAACTCTTTCTGCTTATTCCACAGCTTGAAGAGCATAAACAAGTCCTACTCTTCCTTTTAAACAAGTTTGGGAATCCAGATGGATTCAGTGATATGAAAAATCTGTTGAAACACTAAGTCTCTGACATGCACCATTTAATTTTCATGTCCACCAAGTTGCTGCAGTTCCTTTTTTGAAGATCAAGAGCATCAGCTTAAAAAATTAGGGTCACTTTGTAGAAACTTTAAGTACCATTTATCTGTATGCTTGATTGTTACTGTGATGTAGCTTAGAGGATTGCAAAGCTGCAAGCTAAAATTTCTGTTCTGTTCTTGTTTTATGCCACCATGTGCTACTAAATTTTTTGCTTGTATTTTGTGGTTGAATGGACAGAAGCTTATGGAATGGCCATTACATGGTGAGCCTGTTCTGCAGACTTGCATTTGAAATTATTGTAATTGTAAGGCTCACTTAACTTTGGTACCATTTATATTACTTGAAAAACTCTGTATCTTCTTTTGAATACTCATCTGTCAACCTAATTTCTGGTGTCTGAAGTTAGACCACCATTTGTTCTTCATAGCCTTGATTTCAGTATCATTAAAGGTTGAATGTTGTCTTGGACTGTATACAGCTAATTCTCTCTAAAATCAGTAAACACTTTAATGTGCACAGTTCTTTCTTTACACTTATGCTGTATAATATGCATCTGTGAATGTTATTTTGAAGTGAATTGTATTGAAGCTGTTTTTTGTATAGCTACATCATCAGGATTTCTACCCCATCAAGTTTTCACATCATAATAAAAAAGACCCAGTCTCGGCTATGACAAGAATACTGAATCAAATTATTAAGAGATTATCGGTCATTTCTGAACAATTCCGGAATGTCAGATTATTTTTTGTGGAGCACAGTGGACATTTGCTGATTGAAACTGCAAGGTCAGCCTTCCTGTCCATTTGCAACACATACTTCAAGTTTGGGCTTTTGCAGATTGGAAGAATCTTGAGATTAAAATTATTGCAAAATATTTTCTTTTGACTTAATGTTTTATTGCACTCAAATTGCCTCAGATTTTTTTCTCCTGCCTCTTAGTTTTTGTTACATCATATTCTTGCAGTAACTAATTATTAGATGAATGCTTGCACTTGAATTTCTGGAGTTCTGTTCATGGCCCTGGTTCTGAACCCCGACTATGGCTTTGTCAAGTGTCCTCTGACTCCCTGGGACCAGAGTGCCTTGCACAAGCATTTGCTCTCATGCAAAGCACTGATGGTTTAGTCCTCCCACACCTCTTGTTCACTTGTCCACATGGTTCCTCTCCTAGCAATTATCACTGCAGTTCAGAAGATGAGTTTGACTGCAGTAGCCAAAAGCATTTCATAAGCAGGACAAAGGAAAAGTAAATCTTTGCTTGTTCTGTTTGGGTAAAAAAAACAAAACTGAAAAGCAATGGTTGGTGTTTCACAAAGGCACATGGCAGTAAGTGGAGAAGTAAGAGACTTGCTCATGTGGTTCAGGTACTTAGTTCACCCCTTCTTTTCAGGTGAACTCTTGGGAGCATTGATGTAGGAACAAATGAAAAAATTTGGAAACCCAGTGGAGTTCCTCATGTAGCCTTGGGGTCCTCTTGCATTGTTTTTTTTCTGCTAGTTTTAATTTCTACTTGAAATCTTGAAGTGATGAACTGTCACCTGTGGATTATATTTATCTAGACTTAATAACATGCAAGCTCTTGCAAACAAAATTTCTTCCCTTCTGACCAAGAAAAACAAAAGTGAACTGGAAGTCTAGAATAACAGCACTTTTGAAAGGGAAGTAGTATGAAATTAATAAAAATTACCTAGCACTGCAAAGCAACAAGGCCTTTTTTTATCCTTTTAATTTATGAAGTGCTGTTGGAGGAACTTGAGTATACTTTGCTTACTAGGTTTGACTAAAATTATTTATTATTTAGTGTTCCTAACTCTTCATTCTGTGAGGTAGACACAGGGGTGTATTTTGCCTGTACAATTCAAAAATTATTGATCGTTGTTTAGGTTTTGTGTGAGAAGAGGTGTGCAAACTCTTCTTTCACTGAAAGCTCAGTTCTGTGCAACTCTAGTACTGGCACAGTATAATAGTAACAGCATAATAACAAAACATAATTTTTAAAACAGGCCCCTTACATCATTCCTCCGGGTGTAGAAGGTGTGAATATGGTACTTCTGCTCACAGATCAGGAATAGTTTTCTGTGCATTAGGAAAAACACTCTCAAAAAAATTAGACTCCTACATGAAGCTCCTTTGGGGCTGCTGTGAGGCAGAGTGCCTGTGTGGCTGCCAGGCCTGCTGGCTGTGCTCCAGGGCTGCTGACAGTTTTGGCTGTACGGAGCCTATTGGAGGAGTGGATACGCCAGTGTTCCTCCTAAGTGTAACCTACAGCAGTGTGGGTGTTCCTGGGGTTGTTTCCCCACCCCCCAGTTGGCAGTTACAGGTTCGGGCTGTGGTGGATGTGGAGGAGAGGCTGTCACAGCTGAACACGGTGTAAATCAGCCGAGCGCGGTGTAAATCCAAGTGTGAGAAGGCTGCTCATAACCCCCGCAGGTGCACCGGGGCCGCGCAGTCTGCCGAGAAAAGGTAAACTGCGACTCGGAGAGCTTTTTTCCCACCCTTTTAAACCGAGAACATCCTCGGCCTCCGGCCGGGCGGGGCTCAGAGGTGCTGGGCGCTCGCTCAGCGGAGCCGGGTGTGCAGCGCGGTTCGAGGGCAGCCCCCGCCCGGCTCCTCCCCCGGCTGCTCCGGGCCGCTGCCTCCCCAGCCCGGCGCGGAGCAGGACGGGGGCGATGGGGCCCGGGAGAG
Organism: Vidua chalybeata; assembly: GCF_026979565.1. Classification (NCBI taxonomy): domain Eukaryota; kingdom Metazoa; phylum Chordata; class Aves; order Passeriformes; family Viduidae; genus Vidua; species Vidua chalybeata. The sequence continues at coordinate 8,260,114 of NC_071537.1, read as the reverse complement.
CCTTCCCGGGCAGGGCTGGGACTGGTTCCCAGCGGTCCCGGCGGGGACACCTTGCTGTCCCATGGGCGGGGTGCGCGGGGCAGCGGGGATGCGGCAGCCGGCTCCGAGCCCCTGTGCAGCCCGGGACAGGGAGGAGGGACAGGAGGCACCCAAAAGGCTGGTTCCGCAGCCCACGTCCTGTCCCGGTTCCGCAGCCCAGGTCCTGTCCCGGCTCTGGAGGAGCCCCGGCCGCTGTGCCTCTGGTACCCCCGCAGGGAATGCCGAACTCAGTGCGGGCATTGCCGCAGCTTGGCAGGAACACGGCGTGAATCTCTTCAATACATAGTGCTATGCTGCGTTAGTAATATAAAAATCACCACCCGCGAAACCAGACTCAGCCCGTGCTCTGCTGCTTTAATTACTTTGTTTCTTGCACTTTTTGGGTGCGGCCAGGGGAAAGTGCTGAGCCTGCCAGGGCTGGCTTTCCAACAGGTTGTGTCTCTTGTCTTTAATAGACATCTTTCTGCAAAAGACACAATGACAACTTGATCACAACTTAATATTCAAGGAAAGACTGATGCCTCTAATGTGTCTGGATACTTCATGAAAGAAATTAGAGTAGCCTTTTTGATTATTTTGCTTAGTAAAGATGAGGTATCACTGTGAGATAAATCATCCAAGCAATCAGATTTCCCCACTTTATTTAGCAAGGGCTGTGCTGGACAGGCAGTGTGTGTTCTGACCCACTTCTCATCTGGGTGTTGGGGTATCAACCATGTCATCTTCAGTGTGTGCTCTAGCCACAGGCAAAGTCAGTAGCGTAAGCACTTCTGTCAGAATGCACAGTACGTTTAGCAAAAGCTCTCAGGTCAGAAAAGTGCCTTTTATTCTGTAATTCATGGGTCATACAGGATCTGATCTGCAGCACGCTGATTTTGACAGTACCCCATGTGAGCAGTGCTGCAAGATCAAGGTCTCTTCATGGACAGGAGTCTTTGCTGTATGGGGGAAGAGCCTCTCAAAACTCTTTCGCTGCAGAACTGGGCGAGGGAGAACAAATAAACTGATTTTGCAGAGCATCTTCTGGAAATTTAATCCTGTTTATCCCTTGGAGAGAACATTGTCAAGAAATCTGTGATGTTTGTTTTAAGGAGAAGTTAAAAGCTTCCCCTGTTGTCTTCCTCCTCACCCTTCAGTTTCAGATCCCACTGTGAGCTGCCCCCAGGCAGCTGTGGCTGGGCAGAGGGGATGTGTGGGGCTCCTAAGAGAAGTTGCTTACTGCCTCCAAACCTTGGCAAGAAGAAAAAGGTAAAATTTATTTATGGCAAATAAGCTGAGAGAGACTGAGAAAGGAGATGGGGAGATTGGTTCCCTCTACATCTGAACATCAGATGAGCACGTAGAAGTGAGCCCCCCTCAGCAAGCTGGGGCCATTCCTCAGCAGTGCCAGGAGATTGCTTGGCTAGTTAAGAATATGTTTTAATGAATATGGAGTGTAATCTTTCCTGCTTTCTCCCCGATTAAAATGAGTGATATTTTGCAATGTTGAAAGACATGTTGGGAAAGTACTTGTCAGGAGGAGCTTTTCTCCCCTTTACCTCTCCTTCCCATCTCTGGTGTCACTGCTCCAAACACAGTACACATGGTTACAACTCTTACTCAGCAAGAGTAAGTTGCCATCATATTCATGTGTCCAAGTGAGAATCTGAGTACAAAAATAGGAGTTTTGGCTTAGTGTGGTTTAAAAAATATATATTTTGGACTCATTATTGAGGTAGATGTTATTAAAATTCCCTATCTTAATGGCTGAGACGATAAAATGAAAATGTCCTTCACTCACCACCCCACCACCCAGCAAAGCTGCTAAGATTGCTGCTGCTAATCCTGGGCTAATGCTGATGAGCAGCAGGTGATGATGAAGCTTTCTTTCAATTCCTGTTGCTGAAAGTCTGGCTGGGCCTAAAAGGCAAAGAATTCATCCTGCAAATTAGTTGATTTAAACCCAAGATAAAACCAAGTTGGCGAACCATCTTGTCCTGTCAGTGTTTTGTATGAAAACAATGTGAAATCCCACAGCACCTGTTACACGTGACTGCAAGCAGAGGCCTGTCCAGCTCTGGGTGATGTCCTGGAAATAGCTCCTAGGAAGAATGTCCTTGAGGCATGGCAGAAGAATGACCTTTCCTCTGTGGAATTTGCAGGGCTTGAAGCTCCTGGGGGACACACAGTGGGGCTTCCCCAATGGAGTCATGTTTTGTGTTGGTCTCCCTTTAGCTAAGCCTGGGATCTGCCCATTTGGTGGGGGCAGTCTGGTGAGGGTGCTGGGAGCATGTGCTGAAGGGTGATGCTTGATGCACCTGGCACTGCAAGACAGGGTTATTGTGTCTGTAATCCCTGGTGGGGTGATGCCAGAGGGGATTTCTTAATCCTCTCTTCATTTTGTACCTGTGCAGGTAACTGAGCATGGCCTGCTTTAGGTATTTTGCCTTGTCTGATGTGAGGGAATATATCATTTGCTGCAGAGACAAGCCTTTCCTGAGAAAAATCCACCCATTTCTGGAAAAACAACTAATAGAGCTGGTTATCAAGAAACACGCTTACTTGTCTTTAACTACATAAAGAAAATCTGCTTGTGCAATGACAGGGGCAGAGACTCATCAGGAATCTGGTCTAGTGAGTGCTTTTAATCTGGAGAAAAAATAAATATACATGTTTGAAATAGAAAGCCAAGAGCTCTACCAGATATATTTGGTCTAAATCTGGGCATGCTTGAAAGTGTCACTGAACTCTACCTATGATGTGATGGCAGCCTTGCTGATTTCAAAGGAAAAATGAGCAGAAAATTGAGTTTGCTGGACAGTTATGCATAAAAACATCTCCCCAGAAAGCCAGTCCTTGTAAAACATGAGGCATGAAAGAGCCTGGGGTTGAGTGTTGTTGGAGCCCCGCGATGGGGATGGGCAGCAGCGCTGCTCGAGGCGGGGCCCGAGGGACGGGTCCCCTGCGCTGGGCTCGTCCCAGCCGGAGCTGATGGGGAGGTCGGGGGGATGCGGCTCGGGCTGTGCTCGGTGAAGCCCGAGCAGCTCTGTTGGGCTCTCCAGCGGCTTCCCCAGGCACAGGGCGCCCTGGTGGGACTCAGCTGAGAAAGGGAGGTGCACAGAAGGGAGAGGAGAGGTCGTGTCTGCGCGGGCATGGAGAGGAGGGCAGGCAGGGCTGGCTGTGCCTCCCTCCCTTCCAAGGCTGCTCTCTCCGGATGTGATGGGAAAGGAGAGGAGTATGTTGAGAGATTTCTATTATTCCCTCATTTTTATAGGTTTTCCTCCTATCTGTTCCCCAGCCTTCTCCCCAGGGCAGGAGTTACTTTTGCCTCTCAGACAAAATGTTTCTGAGCTCATCACCTGAGACACCCAGGAAGATGATCAGCTGCAGGTAAAGAATTTGGCTTTAGAAATTGGATTTCAATTATTCTTCTTTTTTGTTTCTTTTTGGGTTTTTTTTTTCCTTCCAGATTTGTCACCATGAACCTCTTGTCATTTGAGTCCATCTGCATTTTCCTGCTTTCCCAAGGTATGTTTAAAGCTGCCATTTTGCATCAGTGTTTTTTGTTTCGGGTGCTTCCCTATCTCCTGTTGGAGTTCTTCCCTCTGAGGAATGAGAGCCAAATCAGTGCCTCTCCAGGAGGTTTAGGGATAAACTTCTGAAACATAGTTTCACACAAGAGGGAAGAAAATAATACCTGGAGGAACAGCTTTTCTGAGAATTTGAACGTATGACTGATCTGTACGTAAAGTGTCTAACTGATGTGGGAAAAGCTGATGTTCTATTAAAAGTGCATAAATCTATCCAGTGGTTATGGCTGTAATCTCAGGAGCCTAAGGCTGGCCTAGCTCTCATTCTTGCACTGTGTCCCTGCATGCAGTGAGCAGACAGACTGTCCTTTGTGCTGGAGTCATGTCCTTGTCATTTTTCATGCTCTCTGTGTCCCTGCCAGAAGGAATTTCCTGACATAGATACACTGCTGTGTCACCAAATTATGTTTTGCAACTGTGAAACCTATACAGCAAACCAGCATTTTTGCTGTTATAGGTTAAATCCTGTGTGTTTTGTTCATGGATGATTATCTGTTTGATCCCACAGCTTTGCTGGCATTGGGTATGCAACAAATCCACGTTGGCCCGGAGATGATTGGCAAGATCTCAGCTGCTGGCCAGTGTAAGTTTGTTTTATAGAGCATTTTCTGTTTCTGAATTTCCTCTTTCTTTGGTTGTTTTGGCATGTTTTGTTTTGGCATTTTTAAAGTTTTTTGTTGCTGTAGTTATTTACATTTATTAGCCCCTCTTCAGTCTGTAAAGTCCCCAGCAATGCTCTGGCAGTCACAGCACTGTGGCTGCCTCTACCCCAGCCTGGCTTTCTTCCCCGTTGGTGTTAGTTCTCCTGGGACGTGATCTACTCTGTTTTTCCCAGATTGGCCATTTGCCAACTGGATGGTGTTTCTGTCTGTTCTTCAGAGCCTGCTCCAAGCCATGCTGATTTGAAGAGCTGTGTTTAATTACAGCCTTGATCAGACCTCCCACGTGGGTGGTTTTTTCAGGCTGTGAAGCCAGCACAGCCCGGTGCTGGGAGCAGGAGTGATGGCTGGCCAGTACATGTTCACCTGCAGCTCCCGTGTTGTACTTGCAATCAGTTACTGAGAAACTCTGTTGTGAATTCTCTCCCGATCGCCACTTTTTTCTATTGTCTGTCAAGGGCTAGATTGCATTCATTCCTACGCCGGGCATGCCCTCCAGTTCTATCCTGCAGCACCGTGTGTTCAGCTCAGACTTCCCATCCCGAGGATGGGTGTTTGGGTGTTTCTCCCTGCTGCACATCCCCAGGAGTCCCTTGGTGGGCTGCAGACATCCTGCTCACGAGTCCCTGTGGAAGAGCTGCATTGCACCCCTCAACTGCAGAGCCGCCTGAGGAGTGTTTCTCGGTGCTGAGCCCATCTGGGGGCTCTGCAGTTTTCTCTGTGCATGCTTAGGCAGGGATAACAGCCCTCTTGCAGCTCCAGGTTCAGCCCAGCTCCCAGGACAAGGCTGACAAGCCAGGACAGTGCTGGCAGGGAGGCTGTGCTGCAGCTTGTCCTCCACACAGCACCCCAGGGCAAGGCTGGGTGCCCCGTTAGGAGAGCCAGTGACCCAGAAGGGAATGCCTCACAACTTTCAATCCCTGTAATCTGGTATTTGAAAATCCTAATTATAAATTCAGGTTTTGGCTAGCAGGAATGATCTGGAAAAATAGTGACAATAAAAAGATTGTAATAATGGGGGGTAGAATAATGTCACTGGCTAAAACAGCTCTTAAGGGGTCAGTGTGCTCAATCTCTATTGAACTTCTGGATTCTTTTTCTCTTGAAGTTGATTCTGGAAAATGCTGCAGAGGAGACTTTAAAATTTCCCTTTAAATGCTTTGAAAATGACTCTTCATAGTCTGCAACCTGCCATTTATTTATTTATATCAGTGAAATTGTGAGTTTCCACTGCAGCAAAAGCACCTCAGAAACTTATATTTGGGAGCAGTCATGCTCATGCAGGCAGGGGTGATACAAAGACACATATCTGAAGAGGAGATAAAAGGCAGATTTTCATGAAAAGTGTTTCTGTCAGTATCTGGGAGCTGTTCAGCGAATTTGTTAAGGAAAATGAAAGCCTATTTTGAAAAATGTGCTGCAGATGAAACACACTGGGCTCTGTGGGACTTGATAGACTTTGCAAATGCCTCCTGGATTTACGTCTGCCTTGGTCAGGGAGAGCCTGCAGGTCCCACTGGGCAGGCTCCCTTTCCCTGCTGCTCAGCCCTCCCTCTGTGTCCTCTCTGAGAGAGCACCTCTCCCTGTGTTTGCTGATACTTCACTGCATTGGCAGCTCCCCTGCTGTCACTGAGACCAGGCTGGGGCTCTGAACTCCGAGCTGAGTCTGCCAGACTGAGAGCTGAGCTGGAGCTGCTGCAGGCCAGAGCAGGGCTGCATGAGGGCTTTGGGTTGTGAACACTGGCTGCCCTGGTCCATCCTCTGCAATTTGTCTGCATTTCCAGCTCTTGGCTGCCTGCTTCCAAAGACTGGGGCTTGCAAAGTGCAGTTTCACAGTGTATATATTTTTTCTCCTAGTGATGCAGTGCTCTGCCTCATTAGATGTCCTTTTCCTCCTGGATGGCTCCTACAGCATTGGCAAAGGAAGCTTTGAAAGGTCCAAGCACTTTGCAGGCAAGCTCTGTGATGCCTTGGACATCCATCCATCCAGAGTGAGTGTCAGGAATATATCCTCTAATTTTTAAACAGCTTGGCAGTGTGTCTAAAGGCCAGTGGTAATGTGCTGAATGAAATTGCAAAATTCAACCTATCAGCTGCCATGGGGGCAGAGTATTTATTCAGAAAGAATAAAAACTGCAGTTTGTGAAGCAGTGGGATTGTAGGATGCTTCTTGATTCTTCAGATTTTAAGTAGTTCCTTTTGAACTTGAGAAAAGACATAATCCTTCAGATTAAAGATGATGATTTGGGGTTTTTTTTTACTGATTTTATTTTGGTTTGGAAGCTCATAGATTAGTTGGATCTTTCTCTTGCTTTTCCTTGGAAAGCTACAGAATTAATCTCTGGGAAGTTAGCCAGCTTTCAGTACAGATGTAAAGGATGTAGTCTGCTTGCTCTGCTTCCCCCAGAAGGAGATGGGTGCTGTGCTGCTCTAGTCTCAGGTCTTGCTCCCTGGAGTCAGCCTTGAGGCAGCTTTGGACCTGAATGACACATCCTGAGGTTTGTGTGAAGGGACTTCAGCCAGACTGGCTGCAGTTCCAGGTGTGCATCAGTCCCACAACACTGCCTCAGACCCTTGGAGCAAGCTGGGACAGTTTCTGGACTTGATTCCATGCCAGAGCCTGTCCAAATAAATGTCAGGTCTTTGGGAAGGTTGTGTCAGCGAATATTTAATATTTGCAGATTTGGTGATGTATTTTATTTTTTAAATACCGTCTTTCCACTAGTTTTTCACTTAATCCTCGCATAGACTGGACTGAAAATTAGTAGTCTTTTCACCTTTGAAATTGTCACATTCCACTATGCTTCTTGTAAGGCTTCAGTGAAGTATTCTGGATGTATTGCCCAGTACAGACCATTTAGTCTATTTGCATTTTCAACTAGAGAAAATGGTTTTAGAGGAACTATTAGAAAAAGTATTGGTTTGTGTTGCCTGCTGTGCTCAGTGCCAGAGGGAGCTACTCTCAGTAATGGGAAGGTTGCCTGCACAGTGTATAAATGGGTTGGTGTAGAAGGTATTATTTATAAACTTACTGCCCCTGGGGCTGTGAGCTGCTCTGAGTGGATAAAGATAGATCCTGAGCTGCCTCTAACTGCAGCAGAGGCTCCTTTTGTTTCCAGATAAATTTTTTGCCTTGTTTATAATCTGTATAGATAATACTGGAGTTCCTGCTCTCTCAGCTCATTTAGAGTGCCTGTGGCTCAACAGCAAAAACATATTTTGCTGCCATACAATTTAGTCTTCCCAAGTTTTTAAACTGATCAAAAGAGTAAAACTTGCACTTGCACCTTTCATGACCTTTCATAACCTTTTCTTTTAGGTCCGTGTGGGAATGATACAGTTTAGCTCAACTCCCCACCTTGAATTCCCACTGGATTCTTATCTAACCAAACAAGAAGTGAAAGAGAGAATCAAGAGGACTGTGTTCAGGTCATCTTATTTTACAGCTCTTCTCTTTCTGGGCTATGAATAATCTCTGGACTGAGGGGGTTTTTGAGGTTTAGAAATCTCTGTTTCTGCTGTGCTTACACCAGTGTGGTGTCCCCAGGGAGGGAGGTGAATGAACACTGTGGTCCATGATCCACAATCCACTAAAAATGTGAAACCTGGTCTGTCTTAGTGAAAGTTGATAGGAGACAAAGTTTTCGGTGTCCTATTATAATGTGGTAAATCAAGAGTTTTCCAGGTCTTTCTGCCAATTTGAGCCAAGCAGTGGGATACATCCTCCATGGAAAAGCAAGCATGTTGTTCCCTCATGGCTGAGCTAAGGCAGCACAGTGTGCTGCTTCATTTTTTGGTGGTTACAATTTCCTTTGTCCTGTGAGTCAGTGATGAACTGTTGGTCTGTAGATATCTATGTGTGCTCACTGAATTCAAGAGGATCAGGTTTTCAGATGGAAACCTTTTTTCTTCCTGAATGTTAAGATTTGGATGTCTTCCCATGACCCAAGGAAATGGAGCCAGAAGTCCAAAGAAGAGCTGTCCTTAGAGCCTCTCAAAATCCAAACTTTCCATCTTGGAGAAATACATTTGGATCTACTAAGGATCTGACAATCACCCCAAAACAGCACTTGTTTTGATGACAGAGGAGGCTTTGGTAAGGCCTCTGGATGTCTGGTCTTTTAGCTCATCTGCTTTAGGACTAAGGGTTAGATCAACATTTCCCATGGATGTCTGCTGCTCTCAGGAGCTTGTACATATTGCAAGCAAATGTGATCAGTTTTGCATTTTTCAAGCAAGATCAGCTGGCTGGATTTTGTTGTATCTCTTTTGATGAGTTTAGCAAATCAAGAAAACTTCTTGTGTACTGTTACAGGAAAAGCTTACAGAAAACAAAGATGCACTTCCCCTCTCTGGTTGTTGTTGAAACTCTGTGAGAACAGAGAAAGTGAAGCAACATTTGCTGGCTGGCACTGCATTTCTTTGATGACAACAGAGGGATGCTGACAGATCAAACAGAAATAGTGACGTTTTGCCTGGCTATTTCATCTAGTTTAAATGAAAAGCTGACATTTTGAAGTCGATAAAATAGTTATGGATGGATTCCAGTTGGCTTCTGAAAAAAAAAAAAAATGGGTGTTTGACATCTTGGTTGAGAGGTTCCTTGATGTGCTTCTGATGAGCCTTTCCTGACTTCAGCCCAGAGCTGACAGCACTTGGAAGGAGGCAGCACCAGACTAAAGTGAAGCTTTTGTGATTTATTTGGAGACTGCCGGTCTCTCTCTGTGAATGCTGGCCAAGTAGCTCTGGAATTCATTGGCCAGTTCCAGCCATACTCAGTGGTAATCTCAAGCTAAATTTCATGTGAATTTTTTTCATATCAGTCAGCAGCTGGTTACAGGAGAGAAACCTTCTTAGTGCTGTCCCTGAAGAAAGACAGCAGGTAAAGTGCAGATCTCCTTGTGCTTCAGAAAATCCTTATTGGAGTAATGCCTCAAACACACTTCCACTGTGTCAAACCCCAGTGAAGCTCCAAATGCAAATTAATAAGCAATTTAATTTAATGAGCTCTTTATTAACTTTTTCTAATCCTCAGGGCTCACATGGGCACAGTGTACTGAGTTCATCAAGATTTAGTCACTACACTGGCTATGCACAGTGTATTTTTCCTCATGCAAAGCACTATTCAGTGAAACATCTCGAAGACATCTGGTCAGAAAAAAGGCAAATTTGGACTTGCTATGAACACATGGTCACTGAGTATGCTTGGAAATGATGGGGTGCAGAGGAGGAAGAAGTTCAAAGCAAAGAGGCCTGGCAAGTACAGAATGAAAAAAAGTTTCTGTAAAAATCAGAGGGTAAATGGAAAAACAGTGAACTTGGGCATGATGAAATGCTTTTCTAGAACACGCAAATCAGGAATCAGGTGCTAGGGCAAAGGATGGATGTTCAGAAAGGAAATGAGGTGTGTTTGTGTCAATGCAAAGAACATGAATCCTCCAAGGAAGGAGTGACATCTGTGGTTTGATTCCCCTGGGTTGTTCTGGACAGCAATAAAAGTAGCCCTTAAGGGCAAGTACAAGAAATTATTTATAGCACAACTCCTTGGACAAATTAGAAGACAGCTGGAAATGTTCACTCTGCTCTAGTGGCTTTATTATCACCAGGTCTGTGGCATGTGTGCCACATGTGGGAAGAAGCTGAGCAGGGCAGGGGCTGAGGAGAAGCACTTGGGGTGTGGATGGAGGAGAAGCTGAGCCTGAGTCAGCAGTCTGTGCTGCCAGCCCAGAAAGCCACCCTTGGGCTGGGCTGCAGGAAAGGAGTGAGGAGCAGCAGCTCAGGGGAGGTGATTGTGGCTCTCTAGTCCATTGTTTGAGTCCCCCCTGGAGCACTGCAGCTGTGCCTGGGGGCACAGCATGAGAACGGTGTGGGGCTGTTAGAATGAGTTCAGAGGAGAGCAGCTGAGATCCTCAGAGGCTTGGAGAACCTCTGCTTTGGAGACAGGCTGGGCTGGGCAGAGAATGTGTTTTAGGGAGAGATGTCTCTGCCCAAATGAAGACGCAAATGAGACCATATGATAACAACATACAGATTTTATTTAACATGGATTTTATTTACAAGAAATGTGAGGGAGAGAGAAATAGGAAGACATCTCAGAGAAAAAGAGCAGAAGAGAATCTGTTGGAAGTAGATGGTCTCTGAGGTCTGTCCCAAACTAAACCATTCTGTGATGCTAGAGGTTTGTAGATGTGTATTTTAACTTGATATTACTGTAATAATAATAATAACAACAATAATAATAATAACAATAATAATAATAATAATAACTTGCTGCTACTACTACTATTTTATCTTCATCATCATCATCTTATTATCATCCCTATTGTTCTCCTTCTTCTTCTTCCTAGTACTTCTTTTTCTACATCAACTTATTCTTGTCCTTATTCCTTTTCTTATTCCTTTGTATTTTCACTCTTATTCTTTTTCTTTCTTATTCTTGTTTAAATTCTTATTTCTTTTCCTATTCTTTTTCTTATTATTTTTTTCTTATTATCATTCTTATTACTTTTCCTGTTTGTATTCTTTTTCTTATTCTAATTCCTTTTTTTCCTTTTTCTTATTCTTAATCCTTTTATTATTCCCATTCTTGTTCTTATTTTTTTTTTCTTATTCTTATTATTATTCTTACTATTTTTTCTTGTTCTTATTCTTATGGTTAATTATTTTCTTATTTACTACTACTACTTCTTCATCTTCTTAATCTTCTTCATGTTGTTATTAGTCCTACTCCTATTCTTTTTCTCTTTTTTTTTTTTTTTGTGTGTTTTGGTGGTGGTTTTTTTTTTCTTTTGTTTTTGTTTTGGTTTTTTTTCACTAATGATACTATTTCTAAAACTCAACTTGCATCTGTTTTGGACAAATGGTGTTTGGTGAAGTCATGCAGTGTGCAATGGAGTCCTGGGAGCAACACCTGTCTGTGCCCATTCTTCTTGGATAAAATCCCAAAGGATCAGCATGTAATCCTTTCAGGATGAGAGGAAATGTCCTTGGATTCCACCAGGGGAGGTCCCAATGAAATATTCTAAACAATTTTTCTCTGACAGCGTGGTCAGGCATTGGTTGGAAGAAGTTCCTCAGGGAGTTGGTCGAGTCTCTATCTTTGGAAGTGTTCAAACATCATCTGGCTGTGGCACTTGGGGACATGGTTTCAGGGTGATGAAGGTGGTGCCAGGGTGATGGTGGGACTGGATGACTCTCAAGGTCTCTTCCCACCCTGATGAGTCTGTGGTCTTCATCACTGAGTCACATGGCACCAAGTGTCCCCCAGGGGTGCCAGTTTGGGGCTGGCCACATGGGTAATATTTGCTCTTGGGGAGGCCAGCTTGGGATGCTCCGCAGAGCTGGGGATTGCTCGGGCTGCAGGGCCATGTCCAGGCAAAGGCAGCCGTGTGGCTGCCCCAGGACGCGGGGCAGGCTGCGGGCCAGCTGCCATCTGCGGGGCCCGGGCTAGAGCTGGCAGCCAGCCCTAATCCTCAGGCTGTGGGGCCGGGCAGGAGCAGCGGAACAGCCCCCGCAGTGCCCGGCACAGGCAGGAGGGACGTTTCTTGGATACCTCTTGGCCAATGGACTCTTCCCAATCGGACACTTCTTGGTAGCTGCTGATGTCTCCATGGGGCAGCTCATGCTCACTGTATTCTTCCCAGTCAGAGAGATTCTGGGAGCTATGAACTTGTCCTTGGGAAAGGCCTTGCTCTGTGCCTTCTTCCCAGTCTGAGATTTCTTGGTAGCTGCCATCATCATCACCATGGGACAGCTCTTCCCCGATGCATTCATCCCAATCGGAGAACTCGTGGTGGCCTTGGGCTTCTTCTAAGGACAGCTCCTGCTCAATGCCTTGCTGCGTGCCTTCTTCCCAGTCCGAAATTTCTTGGTAGCTACCGACATCCCCATGGGACAGCTCTTCCCTGATGCATTCATCCCAATCAGAGAGCTCATGGTGGCTTTGGGCTTCTTCTAAAGAAAGCTCCTGCTCAATGCTGGCTTCTCGTTGGGACCCTTCCTGGTACCTACCTGCTTCTTCTGGGGACAGTTCTTGCTCAATTCTGGCTTCCCCTTGAGACCCTTCCTTGTAGCTACTGGTTTCTTTTAGGGACACTTCCTGCTCAGTGCAGGCTTTCCCTTGGGACAAGTCCTGGTACCTACCAGCTTCATCTAGGGACAGCTCCTTCTCAATGTTGGCTTCCCCTTGGGATCCTTCCTGGGACCTACCAGCTTCATCTAGGGACAGCTCCTGCTCAAAGCCTGCTTCCCCTTGGGACTCTTCCTGATGGCTACCAGTTTCTTCTAGGGACAGCTCCTGCCCCGTGCTGGCTTCCCCTGACACTTCCTGGTAGATTCGGGATTCTACTTGGGCCAGCTCTTGTTCACTGTAGTCTTCCCCTTGGGACTCTTCCTGGAACCTACCAGCTTCATCTAGGGACAGCTCCTGCTCAAAGCTGGCTTCCCTTTGGGACCTTTCCTGGTAGATCTTTGATTCTACTTGGGACCCCTCCTCCTCAGTGCAGCCTCCCCCTTGGGACCCTTCCTGGTGGCTACCAGCTTCTGCTAGGGATAGCTCCTGCCCAGTGCTGGCTCCCCCTTGGGAGACATCCTGGTATCTACCAGCTCCTTCTAGGGACAGCTGCTGCTCAGTTGAGGCTTCTCCTTGGGACCCTTCTTGGTATTTGTTGATTTCTCCTTGGGACAGCTCTTTGTGTTCCTCATCTTTGCACTGAGAATGCTCAGGCTCCTCAGCCGAGGCCTCCTCCTCAGGCTCTTGCTCTGCCAGGACTGATCCCTTGTCTGCTTCCTCCTGCTCCTCACTGGGGGCTTGGGCTCCCAGTGGGCTGGGCAAGGGGCTGGGGGGGCAGCAGGGGCTCTGCGGGGCTGAGATTGGGCTCTCTTCCCTTCTTCCTCCTGCTTCTAGCTCAGCAGCCATGCTTTGCTCCAGGTCCCTCTGTTCCTCTGGCTGCTGGCCAGATCCCTGGATCACAAGCACAGCCTTGTGCACGACCTCACAGCTGATGTGCCTCGCTAAATCCAACAGAGCCTGGCTGCAGGGGGGGCTGTGTGGAGCAGGGACTGGGCTCTCTGTCACTGCCAGTGGCTCCTCCTCCCTGAGGGCAGGAGAACCTGGTACCTCTTCCACGTCGTCAGGCAGAGGCTCAGGGGGCTCTTCCTCCTCAGCAGCTCCTGCTGGAGCAGCAGCAACTGCCAGCTCATCCTCCATGGGACTCCCCAGGGCAGAAGAGGTGCTGGGCAGCTCAAGGGCTGCCACCTTGGTGCCCATACTTCTGGGAGAGCCAGGGCCCTCCTGGGCACAAGCCTGGGCATCCTTGTCCTTCTCTGGGTGCAAGGGTTTGTCCCATGTCTTGAAATCGATGCCTTCTGCCCAGAGGGACAGCCCCTGGCTGCTGACACCTCCTTCCTGTCGGGGCAGCTTTTGGCTGCTCCTGTCTTTTTCCCATTGGTGCAGCTCCTGGACATTGTAGCCTTTTCCTTGTGATAGGTCCTTGTCCCTGTTGTCTCCCACTTGGGACAACTCTGGAATTCCCCCGTCTCCTTCCTGTTGGAACGTGTGTGGATGGCCTTGCGCTTCTTCTTCCAAAGGAGACGGTTCCTGGTATGCCGCCCCTTCCCGCTGGGACAGCTCTTGGTATGTCTTATTCTCTTTGTCCGATTGGTACAACTCCTGGACTGTCACACTTTCTTCCCACTGGTACAGCTCTTGCTGTGTGCCATCTCCCCACTGGACTCTCACACTTACCTCCCTCTGATGCAACTCTTGGTGTCTCACCGCTCCCCATGGGGAGACTTCCTGGATCGTCACATCTTCTTGTCGTTCGTAATACTCTTGGACTGTCACTTCTTCCCAAAGGCGAAGCTCTTGGCCGGTAGCACCTCTCCATTGGGAAAGCTCTCGATCCCTGTCATATTCCCAGTCTTTGTCCATGTGGGCAAAAGCCCCCTCCCCCTCAGTCCTACGAGGGCAGGCCTGAGCTGCTGCCCGTGAGGGCCTGGTCGTGCAGCCAGCCGGGCAAGGGCCTGGGCGCTGAGAGTTGGGGTTCACCGTGTCCTTCTCCGCGTCTGACGTCATTGGGCACAGGGATCCCGGGGGCTGCTTCCTCCTGGGCGAGCGGCTCTCACGGGAATGGGCTCCCCAGGGCTCCGTGTCCCTTAGATACCCCCGGCAGGGCAGGGCCGGGCTCTGCCATGTCACAAGGGCCTCTGGGCACCACCGTGTCCCGCATCACCCAGGGCCCTGACACAACACACCTGTGTCACAAAGGGCCACACCCGGCACCCCTCCAACAGCCGAAAATACCACAATTTTCAGATGGAAAAACGGAAGCTGTAGAGACATTTGTCAAAGATGGAAATAAAATTCAAATATCCAAGAGTTCTGGTTACTGCACCAATTGCAGAAACACTCTGCCATATGTTAGAAGTCTCTTGGAGACCACTTTGAGTTGGAGAGGGGGGATGTAAGGGTGAATAGATGGGACCAGAGGGTAGGAAGATGAGAAGAATGACAGGATTAGACATCTCCATGGATATGTTATGTGGTGACAAGCAGAAATAGGCTACATTTCCCATTACCAGCGGGTAAATTTTGAAACCCAAATGGTAAATTTAGCAGCAGGGGAGGAATTTTGATTTCTTATTTTCTGATTATATCTCCCTGCTTTCTAGAGGTGGAAGCACAGAGACAGGTCAGGCTCTGAAGTACATTCTCCACAAGGGTTTTCCTGGTGGCAGAAACTCAAGTGTCCCTGAAGTCCTGATCATCATTTCGGATGGAAAGTCCCAGGGCAGCACTGCAATGCCTGCAATGCAGGTGAAGGGGAGACACATCACAGTTTTTGCTGTGGGAATCAAGTTTCCAAGGTAGGAAACTCTCCAGAGTGGGAAGTAGACATCCAGCTAGCCAAATGGCCAGTCCTGGTGAGTGAGGGGTCATCTCAGACTAAATACGAGTTTTGGAAAGAGAAAAGGTGTCCTAGTGTTTGCCAGAGCAGCGTTGATATTTTTTTTCTGTAGCTGTGGGTGTATCTTGGAGATAATCCATACCATTTTATCATTGCCAGGGGTGGGAAGTCTGAAGGACTTGCTTCCTTCAGAGAGGAAGGGCATTCCTTCCTTCCAAGGAGGGGAGAAAGTGTGGTGTACAGAACAGTCAGTGTTGAGATGGACTTTCCAAGTAAATTGATTTTGTCTTATATTTTTTGTTATTAATATTTTTATTGCTGCTGTTGTTGCTTGATTTCTCATTTCGTTTCTGTTCCCAGTAAATTGTTCTTATCTTAATCCACGATTTTTGGCTTTTGTGTTTCCAGCTGGAGGTGAGAGGGGAAGCAAGTGGGTTTCAGTGAGATCACTAAATTGGGGAATACCACACTTAAACCATGACAAAAAAGAATTTTCAGGGTAATATAGGCATGGGGGAAACACTGACTTGGTGGCTGATGTAGAAGGAGCACCAGAGTTGATGAAGGACACTTTACCACTTTGTAGAGCTATGCTGCTGCCTGAGACTAAACACACCAGGATCTTGGAAACTGAAGAGTGTCATGGTTTTGCATCAACTCTATTGCACAGGGTTGGTTTTGACTCTTAATTCTTTGTGGGGGAGGCTGAGCAGCTGACCTGTGCCTTGCTTGGCAGGTGGGAGGAGCTGCAGGTGCTGGCCAGCGAGCCCCCCGAGCGGCACCTGCTCTTTGCTGGAGATGCTGACGATGCTGCCAACGGCCTGTACAGCACCTTGAGTGACCCTGTCTGCACTGCCACCGCTCCAGGTGACCCTGCTGGCCACACCTCCATGCCCATGCCTTTAGCTTGGACATGGCACTGAGTGAGGAAGATAAGGCAGTGTCAGGGAGCGTACAGGGGAATTAGCAGGTGTTACACTTTGAGGTAATCTGCTTCTGGTGCCCAAACAGGATGGCATGCTCTCCAAATACCTCCAAGCTGCAGAATCCTAAACCTTTCTGCATCCTGATTCACCTCTGAAAATGGGAATATTGGCTTTTGCTCATGTGACAGGGGATAGAGGGATAAAGGCAGTTGTGTTAAATTTTCTAATGGATTTGGCTGTGTGTTAAGGGGGGGCACCTGGGGCTTGCAGGAGTTAGAAAGGATAGGACTAGAGTGGTCCAAAGGTAGCATAAAATCAAACATATGAATGATAAAGGCACGAAAGGGGCTGAAAACCTGTAATTGAACCATGAACTCAGCAGTGTGAGATTTATAGCAAAGCAAAGGAGGCTGAATATTTAGATTCCCAGAAAGTGGAGTAGACTGGTGATCTTTTCAACAGGAAATGTCCCATCTGGTGTCTCACTGAGGCTCCTGGAAGCTCTGCCCAGCCTGTTGTTGTCAGGTAGTTGAAAACAGTTGTCTGCTCTTACAGCCTTTGTATTTTCAGGCAGTTGATGCTAGTTTGCCTTTCACTTTGCTACAGGCTGCAAAGTTGAGTCCCACCCTTGTGAACGCAGGACCCTGGAGACTGTGAAAGAGCTGGCTGGCAACTATGTGTGCTGGAAAGGCTCAAAGCAGCCCAATGCAGTGCAGGCTTCACTGTGCCCTTTCACCAGGTAAGCTGGGCACCCACATCTCTAAAAATGAGTGGGGCTGAGAGATAACAAATACAGTAATGAGGCTTTTATCTGATCTTGACTCTTTACTGGGATGAAGATCCCTCAGAAGACTGATGCAAACAGTCTCTAGTCCTAAGAAGAGTCTCTGCTCTGATCATTGGCTGAGAAGCAAGCAAAATAATTTTTTGAGTCTTAAAAATGCATCCATAATTTTAAAATGTAAAGGTTGCAGTTGAATGTTGCACTATGACACAAAATAACTCACGCATGCATGCTAGATGCAAAAGAGAGAAAAGAGAGCAAAAAGGAGGGAACTTTATTTCCAACCTCGCAATATATAGAATTCCAAAAGTGGCAGGGGATTGCAGGATGAAATTGCCACCTCTCCAACCACACTGGTCAAACCAACAGTCCATCAATTCTCTCCTCCCACAAAGAAGAATGCAAAACAATTATTGTTTACATGACAGTGCGTGAGAACTCCAGTAGAAATATATAAATATCAGAAGGCATAGAAAACCTTTAGAAGAACTTTAAAACTTTCAAAAGAACAGGGCGACAGTTGAATTTAAAAAAAAAAGGGTAGATTCAATGAAAGTATGCTTTTCCTTTTGCCATCTCATTTAGAATGGACTGTTTTTAAAAAAATACTTGTTTTGAAAACCTGTGTTTTCAAAGGAAAATTTGTTCCATTGAAAACACAGTAAAGTCCACCTTGAAGGCACCTTGTTAATATTTAAATTAATGACAGGTCTTATTCTTCCTGTTTCAGGTGGAAGCGAGTCTTGATAAAATACCCATCCAGATGCTTCCGAACTGTATGTCCAGGTGGGATTTTGCTCTTTCAAAGCTTTAATTTATGAAGCATGAAAGGTAATAACTAAAGAACAAAAAGACAGGGGTTCGCTTTCACTTCTCAAAAAATTTGTTCTGAGTGAGACACTGTGATCGGTAGATATTTAATCCATTTTTTGTTTCTCATGGGTATCTGTGACCAGAGTTCTTTTGGATTAAAATGTCTCCCAGTAATTTCTGCTCTACTTGAGGAGCCAGTGAATTCTCATCTGTTCATGTCCCGGGGGCAGAGTCTTGCACTGCTTCCCAGTGCCTGCAGGGAGTCACTGTTCTCCAGCCAGGGGATCATGCACTGATGCCTCCAGTCATACACTTGGTACCATAAGCAGCATCAGGTTAGTGGGGAGCCTGACACGTGCTGATCACCAGCCTATTTTTGTGGCTGTTGCAATAGCTGTGGTCCTTCAGTCCTTTTCAGTTCAGGTGACAGCAGCTTCATTTTCTTTATCAGTACAACACTGCCCAAGCAGCAGGCCAGACCCTGACCCCTTCATTGCTGCTGAAAATCTGTCAGGGCTGCAGGACCTTTAGCAATTCTCTGTTTATACAAATATGGTGTCACTGGCATTGTTCCACATCAAATGAAGGCAGAGTCTGGTTTGCTTTCTTGCCACAGCCTGCTGGAGAGCCATCCCAAATGGAAATTACCCTGGAGATAAGGAAACACATGGCCTTGTGTTAGTTCAAACTCTGTAGCAAGAGGGGAAAAGCTGTGACCCTTTTTCTACTAACAGTGATGCTCATGCTGGCAGAGGATGAGGAGGGGCAGGCTTCCTGCTGACAACCTGTCTTTCTCTTCCCTGTCCTGTTCAGACCCTTGTGACTCCCAGCCGTGCCAGAATGGTGGCACGTGTGTCCCAGAGGGACTGGACAGATACCACTGCCTCTGCCTGCTGGGCTATGGAGGAGACGCCCACTGTGGTAGGTGTGAAGCTGTGCTCTGTCTCCTTCCCTCTTGGCCGAGTCCTGCCTTTGTGACACCCACAGTCTTTTCTCCAAAAGGCAGGCTGAGTTTACTCTGATGCTGGTGATGACTGTCAGGCCCAGTGACTGGGTGCTGCTGTTCAGACACCGTGTGCCTATGGAGAGCACCAGTATTGACAGTCTCACCCTGGCATGGCTGCCTTTGTGTCTAAATGCAGGTGCCATGGGATCAGGAGTACAGAGTCACTGGGAGAAGCGTGGATGTGTCTGTTGGTCCCCTCCCCACACACATGGGTGCAGCAGGAGCTCCTGGTTTTGGGGGTTCAATGTAAAAAAGCCAAAAGCTCCTGATCATTAGAAAACACCTTGTACTTCCTTTCCCCAGAATCAAGGTTCCAGCTTCAAAGAATCTCAGGGTGTCATAGGTGAGGGTCTGATGCTTGGACTCTCTCCTTTCTCCAGTATGTGATTGTGTCATTCAGAGTGTTCTGCCCACAGCACTGAGAGAGTGGAGCTGTAATTTCTGATTTGAAGTTTGCCATCCAAAATTTCATGATTTCCCATAGATATTTCCTGTCTTTTAAAGGCTTATATGGCACCCAAGCAAAACAAAGCCTGCTCCTGGCTCATTTGTCCTCTGTGTCATGATATGAATGGCAAAATGTTGGGGTTGCTGGACACAATGTCCCCTCTCCACAAGGCTTCCAGCAGGCTGGGGTTTTCCTGCAAATGGTTAATTGCCTTCTCCCTTTCCAGCAGCAAAGCTGAGCCTCGAGTGCGCTGTGGATCTCCTTTTCCTGATGGACAGCTCAGCAGGGGTCACGCTGGAAGGGTTCCTGCGCTTCAAGGCCTTCCTCAAGAGATTCCTCCAGGCCGTGGTGGGCCAGGACTCGCCAATGAGCGTGGGGGTGGCCCAGTACGATGATGATGTCAAGGTACCCATTGAACTGGGCCAACACAAGGACACACTCAGTCTCATGAAGAGTATTGATGCCTTGAATTTCAGTGGAGGAAGAACCCTGACAGGCAGAGCCCTGCAATACATTGCACAGCACGTTTTTAGGAGTACCCCAGTCTTTGCAGATGTGCAGGATGATCTCCCACGTGTGGTTGTCCTGCTCACTGACTCCAAGTCCCAGGATTCGCTGGCAGAAGCCGCTAAATATGTGAAGGACCAAAATCTGTTCCTGATTGGCATAGGCAGCAGCTTCGTGAGAGCTGAGCTGACCACAGTGACTGGCAATCCACAGCAGACCATTGTCTACTCAGACCCTCAGGACCTCTTCAACAGGATGCCAGAGCTGCAGAGAAAAATCTGCAGTGTGGGCAATCCTGAAGGTAAGACTGTGGTATGGGCATTGTGGGACAAGTTTGCCAAACCATGCAGAGGTGTCCTGAATTCCAGCAGAGAGGAGGGAAGGACAGAAGGACAATGTCCTTGTTTTTGTTTGTCAGTCACAGATCCAGGGACTAACCTTCCATGAGTAATTTTTTGTGATGGATCTCTACCTATGGGTGTGAAAGAGACATAGATCACCCTTCACAGTCGGTGATTAGCAGTGTTGAATTTTGCCCACAATTTCCTCTCACTGCTGTTTTTCTGTCAGAAAGGAGTAGATATATATTCTGAGAAATACCATCTTTGTTCTCCTTTCCACAGGCTGCCAGGCCCAGTCTCTTGATTTGGCATTTGCTGTGGATGCCTCGTCTGGAGTTGGCCTGGAAAACTTTCTGCGTCTGAGGCACTTTGTCAGGAGCAGCTGTTTGCACTTCATCATCAACCGGGATGTCACCCAAATTGCCCTGGTGACCTATGGCAGCAAGGCTCACACTGTGTTTGCTTTGGACACCCACACAAGCAACTCTGCTGTTCTCCAGGCCATCAACCAGGTGCCTTTCCTTGGGGACTCAGCCTCTGCTGGCAGTGCCTTGCTGCACATTTACAGTGATGTAATGACTGTGCAGAAGGGAGCAAGACCTGGTGTCAACAAGGTGGTGGTGCTGCTCACCAACGGAGGGGGCATGCAGGATGCAGCTGCCCCAGCTCAGCAGCTGAGGCACAACGGCATCTTGGTGTTCATGGTTGTCATTGGGGACACAGAGAGGGACCTGCTGCTGAGAGTTGCTGGGTCTCCCAACTACCTGGTCCACATCTCCTCCTATGAAGACCTGCAGTATTACCAAGGCCTTATCATCGAAAGGATCTGTGAAGGTAGGAGAGCCTCCAGTCATCACTCTCTGTCAGTGCCATCAGCTGCTGCTGAGTTGTAGGTTTTCTGGTGTTTTACTGACTGAACTTGATACTTGATATCTCTTGCATTTGTACTTGATATCTTTTTGCATACTGTACTCGATATCTTTTGTCTTTACGGATGGGGAAACTATGACACAGAGGTCTGATGACTGTCCAATCCTGCAGGAATTAGTAACCAGCTTTCCTAAGATTCAGTCCAGTGGGTGAAAGTGGGCATAGTGTGACTGGCTCTTTCCAGCCCTGCTAGATCTAGGTTCTGCTTTCTCTGACGGAATAAGAAGTTTGCTCTTTTTCTGATGTTACTTAAATCTGTAGAATTTGCTGTGTGTTACTGAACCCCTTCAGTGTTGCTAGGCTGGGGGGGACTTAATGGGCCCCTTTTTTGTGCTGGTCTCTGCTCTCTTGTCCAACAGGTTTGTGACCAGGTGTTTGTAAAGTGAGTCTGCAACATCATCACTCCTGTTTGTCCTTAATATCCCACTACTGAAATTATCATGCAGGCTTTTGAGATTTTGTGTTGCACTGTATTTAATCTTTAAATCAGAATCTGTCTGTTTTGAAGCCCTCAGACTGTTAAACTAGGCCTTCAGACCAGTTGTGATGTATCTTCTTTGTAGGACCAAATCCTTATCCTCAAAGTGGAAGGGAAGAATTTTCAAATATTTGTGTAAAAACTCATGTTTGGGGGTTGAAAAAAAAAAGGTGAAGTTTTTTTCAAAACTTTGAGTCATGAGTGCCAGTCCTCAGCTGGGGAAAAATACGGCTCTAATACTAAACTTGAAACACTTGCACGTTGTCTAGAAATCAGCTTTTTAGAAAGGACAGCAACCCTGATTTTCAGACAGTGACAATGAAAGTCCTCCTAGTTAAAATACCATGCCTTGTTTTCTCATTCAAAATAGCCTAAGTTTAACATCTATCCATTTGCTTTTGTTATGTTTTAACATGTTTATAAGATCAAAAGAAGCGCGTTTGAGCTGCAGCACAGAGGTCCTTTTCATCTCGGGGTATGCCTGTGTCTCTTTCAGGCTTAGAAAGAGCTACAGCATCATCTCTTTGGGGTGAGGAGCTGCTCTCCTGGCAGGCTCTGCAGATGGTTTCTACCTGGAGCTTTTCAGTGTGTTTCTGTTGCAGTGCTACTTTCAGCTGTGTTATTACAAAAACAATGTACTGTACCTTGAAATTAGCTAAAACGCCAGGGGTGAAGGGGAAGAGACAGCAAGGTTCAATGAGTCAGGGTAATAACATATCATTTCCTGAGACTGAATTGCTGCTTTCATTTCATGTGCAGGTAAATCACAGTTTGTACAAGGGTGATGTAGAGATAAGCCCTTCACTCAGTCTTCTACTCCCAAATCCAAGGCTTAATAACAGAATCATTGTCTGTGAAAGGACTTAAAAAAAATTATGATTCATTATAGAAGTATTTGAGAAACAGACAGACTCTGCCTCTGTATACCTGGAATATGGTATTAGTTCTGAGTCTCATCCAAAAAGAGTCCAGAAAAAGATAACCCAGGATTTAGGAGAAAAGTTCCCAAGCATTAAATATATGTGAATCAGGTTAATGGAAATACAAGTTATTGGGATGATCAAAGTGCAAGAACCTTATTTAAGGTATGATAACAGCAGGCTTGAGTTCAGAGGAATGGTGTGGCAGAATGACTCCCCACAGCAGGGAATCTGTGGATTATGCTGTGGAGCATCCCTGGAGGGATGAGGTGGACACATGACCTGTAGAGCAGAGCACCATGAACAGCTCCCTGGGGAACAGCAACCTGGAAGATGAGTGGTGTGTCCAAGAGATCCAGCTTTCATTGCCACTGGCTTTTCCAGCCCAATGAAAGTGGAAGTGTCCATCCCTGGGAATACACTCTCAGGCAGGATCCCAACTTAGAAATCCCATGATGACAAAAATATCTTTGAACCTGGCTTGATTCCCTGTAAAATCAACTGGAGCTAAAGACTGATACGTCTCACGTCTAGGACTGGCAAAAAAAAAAAAAAAAACCAAAACAAAAAAACAAAGAATTTCAGTTATAATTTTGCCAGTGTTAGGTGTAGGTTGAGACTTGATGTGCAGAGGGAAAATGAGCACAATGTCTTTTAAGCTGTAGAAAGCTCTCTGGCAGGTAGGGGATATTATTTGTATTTTTTTTTTCCTTCCCCTTTTTCTATTTTCTCTGTGATTTTTCTGCCCTGGAGCAAAGAGTAAGGCAAGCAGCTCTACACCACGTAGTTGTTGAGCAGAGGAATTTCACACCCTCACCAACACCGCAGTGGTGTTGCCAGCAGACTGGAAGCAAATTCCTCTGGGATGCTGCTACTTAACCTAATGTATTGGCAGCAAGGCAGCGTGGAACACTGCCAGCCCTGCTGACAGCTGGGCTCTGTTGTGTTGAGAGGGTTGGGAAAGCTGTCACGTACTTCATAACAATAGGGCTAATAACTTGGGCTGTGCTTGCAGGCTTCTCTCAATCCCCCTAGAAAAGAAGCCCAGAAATTTTCCCTGTGTTGTTTTCCATTCATGCCATTCTTGCTTCCCAGCTGGCAACTTCTTATTCCTCTCCAGTGGAAATTTTTATCCTCTCTGGGGCAAAGTGAGGTTTGAACTTCAGTGGCATTTGGGATTTTGAACCTGTTAGAGCAGGGCACGTGTCTTGCTCTGTGTTGTCCGTGTGTGGTGTGGGGAGTTTGGGGGTGCTCACAGCACTGCAGATGCTCTATTTTGCTTTTCTGTGATATGCAGCCTCTCATTCAGTTACTCTTTTAAGCTTTACTAGGACTATTCTCCTCCAGACTGAAACACTTAGGAAAGCCATTCTGTTCTCTAGGTTAAAGTGTCAAGACAGAATTGTGGCTTGTACCCTGTGCCATGTTTAAATATTTCTCCAGTCCCATTAGCCCCGATGACATTTTTTGCAGCATTCCTGATGGATGTGGGTCTTAGCTAGTAATCATGCAGATGTGCCTGAGCCTGCTCCTCTGCTTGTGTCTGTTGCAGAAGCAAGAAGCCCCGTGAACCTGTGCAAGCCCAACCCCTGCATGAACCAGGGCGTGTGCATCCTTGGGCCAGGGAGCTACCGCTGCGAGTGCCACGGCTGGGAAGGACCCCACTGTGAGACCAGTAAGGATCAGCAGCCCCTCAGTGATCCCACCTCTCCCTGAAGCAGAGAAATGGCTGTAGCTCTTGGACAGCTGTTTGGTGGCCAGGCCTTGGTGCTGATGTGGTCTCTATCTTATGGAAAGTGGTGAGGTTTGCGCTGCTGAGGGGGAGCAAGGGCTTCTCTCAAGAAGCTGTGCATTTTTATACATTCGCTAAGTGAGTTGGCTGTGAGGGGGGCCCAAGAAGATCTAATAATTTTGGTAATCTTCCATTCTGTTCTGTTCCCCTTTTCCCTCTGCCCTGCTAGAAGAAACAATCTTTCATAGGTTCCCCAGGTGGAAAGATTTTGGCTCTCTCTAAACGGGAGGGAGCTGTTTCTGTTGGAGCAGATGCCCTCGCTATCCCTTTCAATGCTGTCCATGGTGTAAAAGCCTCCCCACCGCCTTCCTTCTCTTCAGCAGGGGAGCAGTGGCCAGGAGGTGGGAGTCTCTGGCTCCCTAGAGGTGGCCCTGTGCCCATAGCATGAAGTTCTCAATTTAAGTGGGTTTTCCCCTTGCCCAATATTTTGCTTTTTTACCTGAATTCTGACTTCCAGCCTGTGGCCTCTAGTATCTGTCATCTAAAGGAATGCTTGTTTGGTTGCTTTGGACTGAGTGTCCAAAGTTATCCCTTGGTCCTCAAGCCCTCATCCCACATCTGTGCTTCTCTTCGGCCACAGGAGTTCTCCGGGGTGATTCTCCAAGATCTCCAGCCCTTCCTCCACGTTCCCATGTGCAGTGGAGTCCAAGGGGTTTGCAGCACTTCTCCAGAGCCCTCCAGCACAGCAAAAGGCAAACGGATCAGAGGCATCGACACAGATGAGCCAAGTGCTCCAGTTCTCCATCCAGGAACACTTCCTGCCACTCACAGGCACCATCAGAAACTGCCCTTGGCAGTGATGGAGTCACTCCAGCATGGAGACTGTGTTGAGGCCATTCCCAATTCCTGCATTGCACAAACTGGGCTTCCAGCACTCTCTTTCTTTCATAATTGAAGTAAATATTTGTGTTTAAGTATTTCTTTCTGGCATTTTGCATTTCCTCATCCAGGTCTTAAGGTTGGTGATTGTTTTGTTTGTTTTTTTTTTTTTAAACATATTTTGAGAGATCTGTGAGTTAGTCTAAAAATATGCAGAAGTCTGAGCAATTCTGGAGCTCTTGCTGAAGGGGTATAACACAGATGATGCACTTGCAGCCAGGTCCTGGAGTGAATGGCTCATTACATGCAGGAAGACAGAGGAAGAGGAAGGAGAACTGATTACAAGTCTATTCTGTTTCTGTTTAGGTTGTTCATACTGCTTTCTTCTCTGAATTTACTGGGCTGTGATGGTTCATGTCTCCAAAGACAGTTTGGCCGCATGCCTGCACCTTTTGGAGCATCAGTCTCACCTCATCACTAGATCAATTTTATAAAATTTATATAACAGCTCCCCCAAAGCTCATGGTTCAGTGTTGGGTTGTTGTCTGCTGACTTTCCCATGGTGTCTGTCACCTCAGGAGAGCACAACCAGGTCTGCAGAGAGCCAAGGCAGAGATATTGACTGTGACTGCCAGTGCTCATGAGAATAGAGTCTATTGTTCCCACAAGAAGAAAAATCCCTTCACCCAGATGTCCTGGCCCCATGTTTGAATAGTAACATTAGATGGACAAAGAGAGACACAAATTGCTCAGCAGGTTTGTTGTCAAAAGAAGAATGGTCTGAAAGCACTCTCAGGGATGAAAGCTGGCGCTGAGACAGGAGAAGCACTGTCGTGCCTTGTGGGAGAAACCAGGCTGGGAGAAAGAGGAAATTCTGCTTTCTTTTCACTGTCACTTTGGTAGATTGTCTGTGTCCTAAGGCACAGCAGAATAGAGGCTTGTTGAAGGGCTGACATTTGGGATAAAAGGGAAATGAATCTATTAATGTTTCTTAGGCATGGCTGTAGCTCAGCATTGCCTCTGCTGTTAACCTGTCAGTCTTCTCTTCATGTGGGGAGAATGGGCTTGGCCAGACTCACACCAAACACGTGGTTCATGGTGTGGTGCAGAAGTGCCTGTGGAGCTGGCTGGATTCCAGACAAACTGCTCTCAAAGTCTCCCTGACCTCCTTGTGCATCCTGTTTGTGTGAAGGGTCTGAGGGACCCTCTTCTCACCCTGCTGCCCTGCTGGCTTTGCAGCTCCCTGGGGGTTTCTCTGCCTTCGTTTGCCTAACAGCATCATTAGCTCAGTGCTCCCAGGCCTTTGTCCTCTGCGGGATCAGCCTGCCCTCTCAAACAGCAGTGTGCTCACATTGCCTGGGACACAGCTCTGGAGCTGGGACAGGCCTTCCTGGCCTTCTGCAAGTGCTTAAAGCCTTTTCCTTGTGCTGTTTGCAGGACACTGTGTACAGTACTGCTGCTGAGCACTTTATCTTATGGCTAGTGTGGTGTAATCTGTTTGGGAGTTCTTCATTTTAATGCACAGGTATTAAGTATACCTGTGGGCTGCACAAGGAGCAAGGCAGGCTTGCCTGGGAGCTGGGGAAAGCCTGCATTTTTACCATCCTGCTGGCTTTAAGCACCACAGGTACACCAACATCTCTGTGTGATTCAGGAAGCACAGATTGCAAAATCTCATGCTGGAGACAACATTTTAATGCTGGACAGGATTTATCTATCTCTGTGCATCCGTTTGTCAAGTAGAGATGATGTGAGAGGTTGGAAACTCATGGAGTAGCTCAGGAAAGCTGGTTTCTAAACTCAGTTTTTGGGCTCTGAGTACACTTGGCTGAGATCTCAGTGCCCAGTGTGCCCCAGGGGTCCCCACATGTCAGGGATCTATCTACATGTGACCTTCCTCCTGGCATTCCTCCTGAAAGCAGGTGATTCCTGAAGCCTTGCATAGATGCTCAGACATTCTCTGGCAGCAGCAGCACCCAGCAACTCTCCTTCTGTATGAGACAAAGCACTTTGCAAGGTAAGAAGGTCATGGGGCATTGGGAGGAGATGGGAAAGGCCAGCCTGATGATTGGGATATATGGGATGGTCTTGGAGAGATCTGCTGATCCCACAGGCAAGCAGGACATTGCTGAACAGTTTTTGGAGCTGTTTCCTTTTTCCATTTAAAAATGTGACTTGAAGTTCTTAGCTAATCTGTAGGCCCTTTCTCTTGTAAATTGTAATTAAAAAAGAGTAAGTAGGTAAGTGGCTTGGGTCTCTGACATGATCCCTTATTAAATTCACTCTCAGACTTGCCATGATTTAGTCAGAAATATTTAATGAGCCTTTCCCTGATGGGAGCTCATTCCCTTAAGGCTGGGTCAATATTTGAGGCTGGCACAGGCACTGAGGAGGTGGGGTCCCTGCAAAAGCAGCACTAATCCTGTCTGGCATCACAGGGGCTCAGAGGATGCTGTCTGTGCCAGCCTGTCATTAGTGTCTGGGCTGCAGTTACTAATGGAGCTCTGAATTACTCTCACTCTGGAGGATTGCTGGGTGAGCTTTGGCTGGTCCTGGGCCACTGCTGACTCCAGGAGAAAGCCTGTTTCTCCTTTAAAAATGGGATTTAAGTAAGTGCCACGATTTTCACCCCCTTTAGCCTTACATTCCCTCAGCAAGCAAAACCACGCCTGTTTGTGGTAAGTAAATGTTGGCTGGCACCTGTCCTGTAAAGGCTGCAGCAGGGAAGCTGGGGTTTGGTCCCACTGTGCCATTCTCCCTGCATACCAAAAGCCAAGGCCAAAAGCAAGAGCTCTGCTGATGCTCCCTGTAAAGCCAGCTGGCTTCTTCAGCTTCAAAACCCCCTGCAATCTCAATCTGCAGTAGAAGTAAATTAATTTCATTCATACCTGAGACAACTTATATAAACATTAAGGCCAACTTCTCCACTGATACAAGGCAATTCCCCCCCCCCCCCCCTTTTAAAATGTGTCACTTTACTTCTGTCTTACTGGGAAATCAACATGCCCACTAGCAACCTTGTTGTGCTAGTCAGGAACACCCAGGAGCTTTTGTGGGGCTCTGTGTATCCGAAGCAAGAAATGTAGAGGCACTTAAAAGAGAAACTCACTAAGGAAAATGGTTTGTAGCAGGAAATTTCCCTCCAGAAGAATGTGGAATTCTGCAGGGGACACTTCAGGCCCCATGGTCACCTGGCTGCATGTGCACAGGTGAGGATTGCACAGGAATGACTAACAAAACAGTAATTTTATCAGCTGGAGCTGACACAGGGGTGTTCTAAAGCAGCTATAGGCAATGGGGCAGCAATGCTGGGGAAGGACAAAAGCAGCTGCTGCTGCTGTCCATTCAGTGCACAAAACCAGCCCCCCCAAATCGAGTTATCTGGGGATCCCTGGGCTCAGAGGCCGACAGGACACTAAGGAGCTCATCGGCAGGTTTGTGTCAAGGGGTCAGCTCGGAGAGGCCAGGGAGTGGGACCTTGCCCAGGAATTTGTGCTGTAACTACAGTGCCTTCCCAAGCTGTCTGTGGGAGATATTTCACAGATGTGTCTGTTTTGGTGTCCGTTCTGTAAGGGCCTCAACTATTTTTTTTAATAACTTTATTCTTTCCTTTCCAGCTAAAGCCCATCCCGGTTTTCCCTCACAGACTGCAGCAGGCACTAAGCTGCACACAGTTGCTATCTAGTGGCCAGAGGAAGGTAGTGGAAGGTTTTTCACTGCTGGTTCTGTGCAAAAGGACTGCTACAGAGATAGAGGCAGGAATCTGTTACATGTCCTCATGTAAATTGTGGGGGTTACTGCTATTTTTCAGTGGGTTAAATCTCTGAAAATTGTTTTGCTTGACGGTGCAATCACTACTATTTAAGCTACAGTTCACTGCAGCTGTACACTGTATAGCTAAGGATTTGTAGTAACTGGGGGGATTTGAGGTATTTGAAATCTATTGGGAAGTAGAGCAGGGACAAACCCCATTACGGAGAAAACCACTGGTAACATAATATACTCAACATTTTATTATAAAACCCTCTAAAGCGCCACTTTATAGGTCACAGTTACAACACAGGAAATGCCTTGAGTTAGGAAAACAATGGGGACACAGAGACATTGTTTAACATTTCTTGTTTGGGGAAAGTGTGTTGTTCAGGACTTGCCTATGTTTACCATTCCCTCATGGAGACATCCCAGCAGGAGCACTGAAGCTGTGAAGGGGAAAGCAGAGCTGCTCTTGTCCATCGCTGTCTCAGTACCACTGTGAAATGTCTGGACAACTCCTGCAGGACGCCAGCGGGGCGTACGCTCAGGGCACGCCACTACGTGGATATTTAGGGTATAGAGAGGGGCTCTTGCCAGCTCATCATGGGCCAAAACAAAAGCTTCATGGAGTCTGTGGCCTTCTGGTGCTCTGGAGAAGGAAGTGCCCAGGGTCCTGAACCAGAAGAGCCAGCAGTTTATTTGCATGATTTTTTCCTATGTGCAAAACCTCACACAGGGACAACCTGACAGCTGAGGCTCCTGAGGCCTGGCATTACCAATTCCTCCATCTGCACCACAGTGGAAAGTAAAGAGTAAAAAAATGGGAGCACAGTCACCTTTCTTGCTTCCAGGATACCCTGACCAAGTGTTTTGTTGCACCCTGGCTCTGTGCTGGGGCCAAGCAAGCCCAGGACCCTTGTCAGGACATTCTCACTCACCCCAATGACACCACCAGCTCTGGGTATCACAGCCCTGTGCATCCCACTGGCTGTTTGGCCTTTGTGAAGAAAGAACAGCTCTTTAGAGGTGGTCTCAGGCCTGTCAAATATTTTCCAGGGTGAGGAAGGTACAAGATTTTTCATGTCTGCCTTTATCTTGGCTTTGGTGTAGCCACAGGACCCCAGGGACAATCCATCCTGGGAATTGGTGCTGATTTAACTTTGCAGGGTTGGAAAACAGCTCCAGCCCCGTCCAGTCAACTGAATTCCTGAGCCTGGGCTCTGAAGGGCCATTGGAGGAGGCAGGAAGAGGTTTCTCCAGGCTACCACACGTGTCAGCAGGTTACAGGGAGGGGAGGAGTGCACAGATTTCTGCCAACCCACCACCACCCTTCAAATTTCTATGTCTCTAAGTTTAGCTGTTCCAAATCTCCAACCTTTCATTAGAAAGCTTGGCTAGGGTAGAGAGGGGTGGGCTTGGTGGGCCATACTGCCATGGTCCAAAGGCAGTTTTAATGATCAGGAAATTAGGGTGACAGCACCAAGACATCCAGCAGAGCCCTGGCAGTGCAGCCTTACTGCAGGGCAGGTAGGGAGGGCACAGGGGCATAGGGATGACTTCAGCTGCAGCTCTGTGAGGATCAGACACCATCAGAGCTGGGGCAGGAGCATGGGGACTGCTTTACCTCCCCTCTCTTGGGAAAGGGGATCCCTAAAGGATGCACTGGGATCCAGCTTTCCCATGAAACAGCTGAGCAAGCCCTCAAATATGACTTTTCTTTTTTTTTTTTTTCCTTGTTTCCCCCTTTTTTTTTAGAACAGACTCCTCAGGTGAAGTAAGATCTTCAAGAAAATTAACTGAATCTGCCTGGCAGATCTTCTTTGCTCAGAGCTCTTGGTGCTGCCAGTCTGTAACACAGCCTAGAGCACGACAAGGTGAGCAGCTCAATATTCTAGCAAACCTGCAGCTGGTAGGAGATGCTGGAATGCATCAGGACACCGATTAGAAATGCCCTGGACAGGCTGCTGTGTGCTTCTCATTCATGTTTGAAGCATTGCTCACATGTGGGGATAGCCCTTGACTGAAGGCTGGATGAAATGCAGCTGAGTGATGACTGGCAGCAAGAGAGGTGAGACTTCAGTTGACTCCAATTTATCAAGACAGGTACAAACTCACCAGGCTGAGGAATAGCAGAGGTTTCTTCTGAATCCACTACAGTCACTAATATAGAAACCTTAATAACTCATTGATAAACCTTCAGAGTAGAAATACACAAAACACCCCCTATGTACAGTAACATTCTTGTTTACATCAGCTGGGTTAGGACTTGGATGGAAGGATTGCCACTGGTTGTTATTGTTTTAGCTACACGATTGGGATTTGTCTGGAAAGAGCAAGTTCATGTGGGATAACTGGGATCAGCAGCTGTTGACTCCAGCGCTGCGTCTGAGCCGTTGTGGGCACGACGTGGAGGAGGCACTTGGTGTGTGGTGCTGTTGAACACCCAACCTCCACCGACAGATGGTTGAATCCCCTGGGCCATGCGTGGGCAATTCGAGTCTTTAGTCCATCTCTGAACAATGTGCTTCTAACTAGCTCCCTTTTTCTCCCATTCCTGCCAAGGAATAGAGGCAAATTAGTCGAAATGCAAAGCAGGCAACCGTAATGTTGATCAACGTGATTGTCTGGTCCCCATGTGGTTTTGGCTGCAGGGTGGGTCAGGGATATCTTTAAGTTATAAACAATGCATGTATTTATTCATTTAAATTGTAGGCAAGGCAAACATAGTTGAAAAGACTGGAGGAAAACCAGGCTGACGTGCTCTGAACTGTGTTGGTCAGGGGTGTTTCCCAGACATGAGACCCCCCCACAACCCCATCCCACCACAGCCAGTTTGCTCCACTGCCAGGAGGGAAAGGCAGAGGCTGTCCCAGATGGATTTTTCTGCTGTACCTTACCTTGGCTTTCTGTAGGACTGTTCCCTTCCCTGTGACCATAACAGATAAAGGCCGGTTCTTTAAAGCCGTTGCTGAATTGACCGGTGAGTTCTCTGCGCTGTTTGCTGGACTGGCACTTTTTGCCTGAACCTACAATACAAATCATAGGAATGGTTATGACTACAGACTGCTGAGAGAGACTGCTGCCTTTTCCCACCATCTCTCAGTCACAGTGTCGTCCCGTTCGCACGGAGGCGCATTCTTTCAGTGACATGCCGATTTAAAAAAAACACCAGGGGAGTTTGTGGTGTGTTTGGGTTTTGAGGACTCTAGAATTAGAGATACAGAGCAGGGTGCAGGTGGTGGAGATCTCCATTTCATGGGAAACAAGTTCTCAAGAAGGAATTTAGATGTCTGAATCTCCTCCTGCAAAAACCATCCCTTAGCTCAGCCTAGTGCAGAAGGAGCTAGGTCCAGACCTGCATGGCTCTGGAGGGTGCTGCTCAAGGCCCCACAGGAAAATACAACCACTCTCCTGAGTCCCATCCACTTTTCACTTCCCCATTACTGCTGTTACCTCATTAGATTACTACTACATTACGTATACTACATATGATACACAGACATATTAGCTATACATTCATAAAAGATTGCATATTACCCTAATGATGCTATTATTATTACATTTCTAAGCAGGCTGAGACTGTGTGACTGCCTAGCTGCCAGAAAGCTGCTGTGCATCCCAGGGTTGCCCCACATACCCGTGGGGCTGTGTTCTCCAGGTGTGTGGTGTCCACTGCCGTGCCCAGTGTCACCGGGCCAGACTCTGCCTTCTTCAGGTTCTCTTTCACCTCCACCAGGCTCAGCTCCAGGTCCACCCTCTGGCTTTCCTTCCTTTTGCATTCTTCATCTA